>NC_069499.1:606447596-606784421 GCF_027579735.1 Bombina bombina | reverse complement strand
GTTCAGTTGTCGGCCAGGATGGATGTTCCGCGTCGGAGGTCTTCAGGATCCTGCCGCTCCGCTCCGGATGGATGACGATAGAAGATCCCGCTTGGATGAAGACTTCAATCGGATGGAAGACCTCTTCTGCCCCGCTTGGATGAAGACTTCTACCGGATGGAGGACCTCTTCTTGCTCCGCTTGGATGAAGAATTTGGCTCGGCTGGGTGAAGACGACTCAAGGTAGGGAGATCTTCAGGGGCTTAGTGTTAGGTTTATTTAAGGGGGGTTTGGGTTAGATTAGGGGTATGTGGGTGGTGGGTTGTAATGTTGGGGAGGGGGGGTATTGTATGGTTTTTTTTAACAGGCAAAAGAGCTGAACTTCTTGGGGCATGCCCCGCAAAGGGCCCTGTTCAGGGCTGGTAAGGTAAAAGAGCTTTGAACTTTAGTAATCTAGAATAGGGTAGGGCATTTTTTTATTTTGGGGGGCTTTGTTATTTTATTAGGGGGTAGGTGTAATTAGTTTAATTAGGTGTAATTTAGTTTATTAGAGTAGGTGTAATTAGTTTAAAATTGTTGTAATATTTTTCTTATGTTTGTAAATATTTTTTTATTTTTTGTAACTTAGTTCTTTTTTATTTTTTGTACTTTAGTTAGTTTATTTCATTGTAGTTATTTGTAGGTATTGTATTTAATTAATTTATTGATAGTGTAGTGTTAGGTTTAATTGTAGGTAATTGTAGGTATTTTATTTAATTAATTTATTGATAGTGTAGAGTTAGGTTTAATTGTAACTTAGGTTAGGATTTATTTTACAGGTAAATTTGTAATTATTTTAACTATTTTAGCTATTAAATAGTTCTTAACTATTTAATAGCTATTGTACCTGGTTAAAATAAATACAAAGTTACCTGTAAAATAAATATTAATCCTAAAATAGCTATAATATAATTATAATTTATATTGTAGCTATATTAGGATTTATTTTACAGGTAAGTATTTAGCTTTAAATAGGAATAATTTATTTAATAAGAGTTAATTAATTTCGTTAGATTAAAATTATATTTAATTTAGGGGGTGTTAGTGTTAGGGTTAGACTTAGCTTTAGGGGTTAATACATTTATTAGAATAGCGGTGAGCTCCAGTCGGCAGATTAGGGGTTAATGTTTGAAGTTAGGTGTCGGCGATGTTAGGGAGGGCAGATTAGGGGTTAATACTATTTATTATAGGGTTAGTGAGGCGGATTAGGGGTTAATAACTTTATAATAATAGCGGTGCGGTCCGCTCGGCAGATTAGGGGTTAATAAGTGTAGGCGACGTTGAGGGGGGCAGATTAGGGGTTAATAAATATAATATAGGGGTCGGCGGTGTTGGGGCAGCAGATTAGGGGTACATAAGTATAACGTAGGTGGCGGCGCTTTGCGGTCGGCAGATTAGGGGTTAATTATTGTAGGTAGCTTGCTGCGACGTTGTGGGGGGCAGGTTAGGGGTTAATAAATATAGGGGTCGGCGGTGTTAGGGGCAGCAGATTAGGGGTACATAAGTATAACGTAGGTGGCGGTCGGCAGATTAGGGGTTAAAAAATTTTAATCGAGTGGCGGCGATGTGGGGGGACCTCGGTTTAGGGGTACATAGGTAGTTTATGGGTGTTAGTGTACTTTAGAGTACAGTAGTTAAGAGCTTTATGAACCGGCGTTAGCCCAGAAAGCTCTTAACTACTGACTTTTTTCTGAGGCTGGAGTTTTGTCGTTAGAATTCTAACGCTCACTTCAGACACGACTCTAAATACCGGAGTTAGAAAAATCCCATTGAAAAGATAGGATACGCAATTTACGTAAGGGGATCTGCGGTATGGAAAAGTCGCGGCTGAAAAGTGAGCGTTAGACTCTTTTTTGAATGACTCCAAATACCGGAGGTAGCCTAAAACCAGCGTTAGGAGCCTCTAACGCTGGTTTTCACGGCTACCGCCAAACTCCAAATCTAGGCCTTAGGAAGGAATCCAGGTTTGGTACGCAAAACCACCTTATCAGCATGGAAAACAAGATAAGGCGAGTCGCATTGCAAAGCAGATAATTCAGAAACTCTTCGAGCTGAAGAGATAGCAACTAAAAACAGAACTTTCCAAGATAGAAGCTTAATATCTATGGAATGCATAGGTTCCAACGGAACCCCTTGAAGAACCTTAAGAACTAAATTCAAACTCCATGGCGGAGCAACAGGCTTAAACACAGGCTTGATTCTAACTAAAACCTGACAGAACGACTGAACATCTGGAACATCTGCTAGACGTTTGTGCAGTAGAATTGATAAAGCAGATATCTGTCCCTTTAAGGAACTAGCTGATAACCCCTTCTCCAATCCTTCTTGGAGGAAGGACAAAATCCTAGGAATCCTGATCTTACTCCATGAGTAGAATTTTGGATTTGCACCAATAAAGATATTTACGCCATATCTTATGATAAATTCTCCTAGTGACAGGCTTTCGAGTCTGAATCAAGGTATAACCGACTCAGAGAAACCCCGCTTGGATAAAATCAAGCATTCAATCTCCAAGCAGTCAGCCGCAGAGAAACTAGATTTGGATGCTGGAACGGACGTTGAGTCAGAAGGTCCTGTCTCAGAGGCAGACTCCATGGTGGAAGAGATGACATGTCCACCAGGTCTGCATACCAAGTCCTGCGTGGCCACGCAGGTGCTATCAAGATCACAGAAGCTCTCTCCTGTTTGATTCTGGCAATCAAACGAGGAAGGAGAGGAAATGGTGGAAATACATAAGCCAGGTTGAACGACCAGGGTACTGCTAGGGCATCTATCAGTACTGCCTGAGGATCCCTTGACCTGGACTCGTAACAAGGAATTTGGCGTTCTGACGAGACGCCAACAGATCCAATTCTGGTGTGCCCCATTGCTAAATCAATTGTGCAAACACCTCCGGATGGAGTTCCCACTCCCCCGGATGAAAAGTCTGACGACTTAGAAAATCCGCCTCCCAGTTCTCCACTCCTGGGATATAGATTGTTGATAGATGGCAAGAGTGAGTCTCTGCCCATTGAATTATTTTGGTAACTTCTATCATCGCTAGAGAACTCTTTGTTCCCCCCTGATGATTGATATATGCTACAGTCATGATATTGTCCGACTGGAATCTTATGAATCTGGCCGACGCCAGCTGAGGCCACGCCTGAAGCGCGTTGAATATTGCTCTCAGTTCCAGAATATTTATCGGGAGGAGAGCCTCCTCCTGAGTCCACAATCCCTGTGCTTTCAGGGAATTCCAGACTGCACCCCAGCCCAATAGGCTGGCGTCCGTCGTCACTATGACCCACGCTGGCCTGCGGAAACACATTCCTTTGGACAGATGATGCTGTGACAACCACCAAAGAAGAGAGTCTCTGGTCTCTTGATCCAGATTTATCTGAGGAGATAAATCTGCATAATCCCCATTCAACTGCTTGAGCATGCAAAGTTGAAGTGTTCTGAGATGCAAGCGAGCAAACGGAACTATGTCCATTGCCGCTACCATTAAGCCGATTACCTCCATACACTGAGCCACTGACGGCCGAGGAATGGAATGAAGAGCTCGGCAGATGGATAAAATCTTTGATTTCCTGACCTCCATCAGAAAAATGTTCATGTCCACCGAATCTATCAGAGTTCCCAGGAATGGAACTCTTGTGAGAGGGATAAGTGAACTCTTTTTTACGTTCACCTTCCACCCATGAGATCTTAGAAAAGCCAACACGATATCCGTGTGAGACTTGGCTAGTTGGTCAGTTGACGCCTGGATTAAGATATCGTCCAGATAAGGCGCCACCACTATGCCCCGCGGCCTTAAGACCACCAGAAGGGACCCTAGTACCTTTGTGAAAATTCTGGGAGCCGTGGCCAACCCGAAGGGAAGAGCCACAAACTGGTAATGCCTGTCCAGAAAGGCGAACCTGAGAAACTAGTGATGATCTTTGTGGATAGGAATGTGTAGATACGCATCCTTTAAGTCCACGGTGGTCCGAATGGTCTTCATCTTGAAGGATGGGACTCTGAGGAATTTGTTTAGGATCTTGAGATCCAAAATTGGTCTGAAAGTTCCCTCTTTTTTGGGAACCACAAACAGATTGGAGTAGAACCCTTGTCCCTGTTCTGTTTCTGGAACTGGGCAGATCACTCCCATGGAATATAGGTCTTCTACACAGCTTAAGAACGCCTCTCTTTTTGTCTGGTTTACAGACAATTGAGAAAGATGGAATCTCCCCTTTGGGGGAGAATCTTTGAAATCTAGAAGATACCCCTGGGTATAAAAGTTTAAAAACCACAGAGTGTATATGTTCAAACGGAACCTTCTGCAGAAACCTGAGGACAAGAGTAATGTTCCATGGAGGAGCAACAGGTTTAAACACAGGCTTGAGACTGAACAAGGCCTGAACAGATTATTAAATGTCTGGCAAGACTGCCAGACAGATATGATCGAGAAGGCAGAAATCTGACTCCTCCGATTCCTGACTGAGAAGCCCTTCTCCAGGCCCTCCTGAAGAAAGGACAAAATGCGGGGAACTCTCGTCTGATTAGAAAATGAGGCACTTGGAGAAATGGTTTCCAAAGAGGAAGCGGAGCTTAACAGCAACTCGCTCCATGTCGGCGTGTTGGTCGATGACCTGAGATCTATGCCTCCACTCATTGCCCCATAGCCCTAGACGTCAAGGGGGCTGAAGCTAGGCCTGGTGCCAGCCTGAGGGGAAACCACATTGGCCGGTTGGGACAGCGGTTGCACCGCTATTTCTTTTTTTTTAATTGGACTCCAGGGCACATCTCACTAAACTTGAGTGGCGGCCAGAGGACAGCCGGCATAGCGGATGGTCAGAGTCATCTTATCCCTAAGTATGTTGTATCCGGGTACCTACTAAGCGGAGGAGGGAGCAGAAGGTGCCAGCTGGAGGATAGACACATCGTAGTGCGAGGGAGCTGTTGATGTGCGGAGGGATCTGAGCGTCACGCTCTCTCGCAACAGCATCGTGAAAGATCTGTGAGGCTCTGGCTTTCCGGGAGGTCTGGAGAGGAAGCTGAGAGGGCTTGGCACGAGTGCTAGTGACACTCCACAGGCACAGGTTTACCATACATGAAGAGGTGTCATCCAGAGCCGCATCATTTTGACCGCAAGTATTTGAGATACGTGCTGTTTGTTTTTTTTTTTGCAAATCCTTTGAGTCGACTGAGGTAAACACTACATGATAGAGACAGTATGATGGAGTGGGGGAGGCTGAAATAATACAACAGAGTAAGCCAAGCGTGATCCCCCACACATTTAATCCCTCTCTCAGGATTCCATATAGAGGAGACCTTACGGAAAGAGTGGTAGGGCCACAGATCATACAAGAGGTTTTTTCTGTTACAGCCCTGGGTAATTGATACGCTCTGAATATAATTGGCTGGCTTGAACGTTTTGCATTGGGAATAAATTGAATAGATCCAGCAATATTGGCCTTCTCAAGGACTCGAGAAATTATTAAAGGGATTTTCCTCTATTCAACCAAATATCAGGGAGGCCACATTATCCAAGGAACTGTTTCTGTACAAAAGGGGTTCATGTATATGTCATATATTTCGATTCTATTCTGAATTGGTTTCATGACTGTTATCTCTCTCTGTAAATGGCTAACTGAATTTATGTACCGTGTAATATGGATGGTGTGCAGTGTTGGAGGGTGTTTAGATGGTAATTGTTATTTGTCTAAGTTAGACCCTTCTCATTTATATATTCAGAAGAGTATACAATTTTAGAGTGCAGTAGGTGCTACAAATAATTCACAGAGAAAAGGTGGATGTATTTTATGGCACCCATAGTAAGGTATCTCGGGTATACATTGATGGTGCTCTAAGGGTAATATCCCATTATATTCTGTTGATTGTTTAATTGGTGAGTTATAGCCCATCTTATAGTGGGGAAAGTAGTAACCCAACCCAGAGTCAGATTTTGGGGGAGTACCAATCAGTATAACAGTTGGGGGCTAAATCAAAAAGCCTTATTCTGTAGTCAAGTCATAGGCACTTAGCACTAGTTACTATGCGAGACCAACACATTTAGACTTAAACGCTTTAAGATAAAGCCAGAAATATGTAATAAAACACTTTAGGGATTTATCACAATAGAATACACAAAACACATAAAACACACTGAAAATTCATAAAAAAAAAATCTTGTTTCACAACAATAGTGTGCTATACTGGGGGATTTCTCTGCCCCAGACTGTCTCAGGAACAAGACATTGCACAATACTAGATTGTAGTGTTTGAAGTGGGACTCTTTTTTTTTCTTCCCCAGGGGTAGATCACTTAATGGAAAAGTTTATAACACAGGTGAAAAGTAATTCACGAAAAATGCCTGTGAAACCTAAAGAAAAAAAGACCAAATTGGCAGATACCAGTGTTGATGTACCGACTGATATTGCATCAGCGGTTATTGACACTCAGATTCTGATTGGTCAATTGACGGCTATCTTTTCCCCTCAATTTGACGTAATCAAAAAATAACTTGGAGTTATCTCCTCGGAGATAGGGACGCTTTCCACTGAAGTTAAACAGTTTTCATCCAGAATAGTTGAAGCAGAGAATAGAATCTCATCATTAGAAGATAAGGTCAATGCCCAAGAAAATATAATCCAAACACAGGAGGCTAAACTAAATAATATGCAATTGCACCTGGAGGATCTGGAAGATCGCTCCAGGCGTAATAATATTAGGATTATAGGGTTGCCAGAACTACCTGAGTTTGAGGATCTTATGAAATTTACTTCTGTTACACTCCCTCAGGCCATTGGTATACCAGCTCAGTCTCTACCCTTGGTAATAGAAAGGGCGCATAGAATTGGTCCAAAGAGAACCTCAGTAGGAGGTTCCTTAAAACCAAGGATGTGCATATTTAAACTCCTAAAATTTCAAGATAAGCTCGAAGTACTTAAATTGTTTAAGAAGGCTGACTCTCTGATATTCGGGGACAGCAAGATTTTGCTGTTCTAGGATTTCTCCTTGGAGACTTCCTCCAGGAGGAAAGTGATGGCACCATATTGCTCCCAACTGATCAGTAAAGGTATAAAAGTCTGTTTGTTTTATCCTGCTAGAATCATAGTAGAAGACAAGGGCATTAAATATGTGTTCAGTGATGTGGCAGAAGTCAAAGATTTTATGAACACCTTAGGATGTTGACAGAGATTAATTATAATATGGGTTTTCTTCTGTTCAGAACGGCTCATTGGAATGTAACCTATATATACATTATAGGTATTTATTATTTTTTCATGGTACCTCAGGACAAGTATCACTGCTTGTCGTGGTGGGTTTGCAAGCTTAGTTTTTATGTTTTATTCTTTTGTGATCCCTGGAGTAGGGGAAATTATTTTGTGACCAGCAGACAACAGCAAATTCTAACACATTTTATTTGTAAAATTTTTTTTATTATTTCTTAATTTATTTTTCAATACATATATACATTTTTCTTATTTTTTTTTCTCTTCTCCCTCCACCCTCCCCTTATTGCATCCATTTCTTTGCCGAAACATGGTATTTTACGGTCGATTTTCTGCGTTGTTGTTATGAATTTTGTAGGATAGATGATGGAAGTTGGTTTTAAGATGTTATCGTGGAATGTGGGGGGGATCTCATCATCGGCAAAATGAAAATTATTAAAACGTTAGGTAAAGAGAAACCAGATTTAGTTTTTTTGCAGGAAACACACTTGGATGGGGTGGAAGCAGTCAAGCTTAAGATAAAATGGGTAGGGGAAGTAATTTCTTCCTCAAGCCCTCATAAGAAACGAGGAGTAGCAGTATTATTCCATAAGGATCTTGATTATAAGATTATTAATTATGAGGTTGATGCGGCTGCAAGATTTATTTTACTTCAAGTCATGGTTAATAATAGAAAATATATATTTATTTTGCAAAATGTACCGAGTCCACGGTTTCATCCTTACTTGTGGGATATTATCCTTCCTTACAGGAAGTGGCAAAGAGAGCACCCACAGCAGAGCTGTCTATATAGCTCCCCCCTTAACTCCACCCCCCAGTCATTCTCTTTGCCGGCTCTAAGCAGTAAGGGTAAAGTGAAAGAGGTGATAAACTGTTAGTTTTTATTTTCTTCAAGCAAGTGTTTGTTATTTTAAAATGGTACCCGTATGTACTATTTACTCTCAGGCAGGAGATGGAAGAAGATTTCTGCCTGGAGGATGATGATCTTAGCATTTGTAACTAAGATCCAATGCTGTTCCCACAGAGGCTGAGGAGTACAGGAAACTTCAGTGTGAGGAACGTTTTCATGCTATACAGCAATGAGGTATGTTCAGTCATTTTTTCTGGAGAGACTGTGATATTTCAGAAAGGCTGACAGTATCCCCATGAGGGTAAGCAGTAATCCTTGTCTTATAAGAAAAAGAGGCATTACTAAGCTTCCATTAAGGGCTAATTGAAATTATGGTTGACACTCAGTTTGCATGATATGAAACAAACGGTTGTGTGTACTGGGAGTGCTGTTAATAAGTTTGAGGGACATCTTTATTGATGGTTCACTTGGCTTTTTGGGGGTTTAGAACCCACATGGCTGGTTTAAACGCTTTGAAAAATAGTAATGACCGTAGGTCACCAGAGGGCGCTCGTACTTCGCTATTTGTGAAATTAAGTATACATTTTAAACAAACAACTTATATCGCAACAAAATGTTTCTAGTGTATCAATACTAAATCATAAAATAATCTTATAATGAAAAAAGAAATGGAAAGGGGAACCTCATTAAATGGTGTTCGATTAAAAGTCCATATTAGAACTGTCCCAGTGTCAAATGTGAATTCCTTAAAGTCCTGAAGATCCAATTCAGTCCCAGGATAGGATCACTTAGGCACTTTTTCATGGCTGCACTCTCCAAACCGATCCCAGATTGGAAAACGTATTTTCTATAAGACGAAGACAAAAAGAGAGGCGCACAAATGTGTGTATCGATAGGGATAAAGTAAGCACACACTTCAGATGATTTGTACACAGGGTACTCACACTTTAGCACAGCACACCAGTGTGCTTGTGGAAGCGGGCTGGCAATCAGAGCTGGCCAGCTGGCTCTCTCCGGCTAATCTTCGGTTGCAACGGCCCTCTGATAAATGGACTGTCTGGTAGTGGTATGCTCACATTCAATCTCCAGGCTCAAGTTAGGTTAAAATAAACTTAAAACTTTTATTGCACAGAGTTGACAGGCACATAATCAAATATAAACAGGTTTAAAATTGCTACGCGTTTCTCGGCCCTCCTGGCCGTTTCATCAGGCATATAAAATAAGTTTTAAACCGGCTTTTTATTGCCGCCACTACCAAACATTTCCACAAACACTCCCCTTTCTTGGTGGGTGTGTACAGGTAAATTGAACACCATTGGTAAATTCTTAAGAGCGTATCAGGACCTCTATTTGTAACAAAAGTTTCTAGTGATTGCAAAATATCTGTCTTTGTCAAACAAATTCATCCGTAATTACACTATCTAATATAAACATGATACAAACAATAATCATAACTTATAATAACACCACTGGTCTCATATCGGAGACATTCTTTTTGGATAGCCCTTCAGTGGGTGAGGAGTCAGACCAATCACAGAGCTGTATTCTGATAACTTCCATATACACTCCTATTTGTGGTTCAGTATTGTAAACAATACCGCCGATCTGTCTAACATATTAGCGACGTAGATACTTCTACTGTAAACCTCCTAACAGTCCTATATGTTAAAAAACAATTTGTTGTGAGACACCCTAAATCGTAACTGGTACGTCTAAATATAGGATTATACCGGCATCGGTGGTGTGGTACTACTCTGATCTAGCGACCTGATAATGGAATAGTATGATCATACACAGGAAAGGGAGAACGCTAATCTCTTTCCTAAATGTGATAATAGTGACATATACCTCTATGTGATATTAGTGATTAATTATGATACAAGATGTGAGAGAGTATTTAATACATAAGTGTATAATAGTGATTATAGTAAATAATCTATAACCATTCCTCGTAATCCTACTTGTGGCTATTAATAAATTTAACATTATTGACTATAGGTCAACAGACCAATATATTTGTGTTGTGCACTAAGGATGTGGTTCTATCATTTGATAGTATACTAATAAATAGTTGTTATGTGCATGAAGTGCTTGATGTATAACTATGTGCTAGGATATATTGACAAAATGTACATAAAAAATTATTAGATTAAAAAATATTAATGTGAAATGAAACTATAAAGAGTGATTGTGTGGATCTAAGTCTGATAACAATGTGGATTGCAAGCTGTTATATATGCGGTTGTCGCTAACCCTTAGCCCTATATTCTCATATTAGGATATAGGATTGTCTTATATTTAGTGTTTTTTGGAAATAAAACATAATGGTCCTAATAGCCATACACCAAGCGGTGCATTTGATACCAATGATCCATTGTGATTCTATTTGTGATTGGTCCCTCATTGACCCCATTCGGAGGTATTAGATACAATTATCTATATACAACCGCCTACTTAGCATATATCTGAAAAAAATATATATAGCGTTAATTAGACCATTTGTATAGTCAGTTGAGACATACTCTCAGACCTAGGTGTATAGCCATTAATATTCATTTTGTATATCCCTAACTAGACTGGGGGTTTGTTACAAATGGGTAACCTAAAATGCAGCAGAGTCTATTACCTCATTGAGGCCATTAGGGAAAAGTGTACCAAATCTATAAATCCAGTAGGTTTCCCTTTGGCGTAATTTGGTAAACCTATTGTATCTATAGGAGCTGGGGATACTTTCTAGAGGTGTTATAGTGAAGGGGCAAGTTTCTCCATTGTGCTCATGAGCATAGTGTCTTGATACACTATGTTTCATAGATTTTTTCTTTATATTTCGACTATGCTCACTCCATCTTTTGCGAACATTTCGAATAGTGCGCCCCAAATACTGTTGTCCACATCTACATGATAAGACATAGACCACATATGAGGAGCTGCATGTCAGGTGATCATTGATAGGAAAAATTTCCCCTGTAGTATGTGATTTAATTGTTTTAGTCCTATGTGTAATATGTTTACACATGTGGCATCTAGTTTTGCCACATTTGAAGACCCCCCTTTGACCTGTTTGATAACTTCGTGTTGATTTTCCTCTAACTTTTTTGGAAATAACTACCTTACTGGGAGCTAGGGATTGTTTGAACGTAGGTGCTCGTTTATAAATAACATTTGGTGCACTGTGCAGATCTTTCTTAAGAATGGGGTCTTTTAATAATATTGGCCAGTGTTTTTGTAATACTTTTTTTATATGTTTAGCATTGGAGTTATATTGAGTCACAAAACAGGGTTGTTGAGGTTTCTCAATAGCCTCATTATCTAGAATCGTTATTTTCTTAGTTTGGAGCATTATGGATCTATCCAATTTATATGCTTTTTCATATCCACTCATAATGATGTCCCTAGGATAGCCTTTTTCCTCAAATCTTTGGATAAGGATCTTAGATTGTTCACAAAATCTCTCTATTGAACTGCAATTTCTTCTAATTCTGCAAAATTGGCTATATGGTATACTATTTTTCCATTGATGGTAATGGTTGCTGTTATAGTGAAGGAAATTATTGCAATCTACAGTTTTGAAGTATGTAGATGTGGCTATGTTATGTTCAGTATCCCATGTCAGAATTAGATCAAGAAATTCTATGGATTCTCGCTGTATATTAGAGGTAAACTGTATACCCATAGAGTTATTGTTCAGATATAAACAAAATAATCTGGCCTCCTCCACTGTCCCCCTAAAAATAAAAATCAAATCGTCTATATAACGGCCATAGAACACCAGGCTTGCCTCCCAGTTCGAATTATATATATACTTCTCAAAATATCCCATAAAGAGATTTGCAAAACTGGGGGCAAACCTGGTGCCCATGGCCGTCCCCTTTACCTGCAAATAAAAATCATCTAAAAATTGGAAATAATTGTGTTTGAGTATAAACTCAATAAGTGTCAAAATTTATTCTTTTTGAATACTAGGCATGTACATATCTGAATCCAAATAATGTTTAGTGGCGAGTATTCCTAATTCATGAGAGATATTTGAATAGAGGGCGCTAACATCTGCTGTTATCCACATAGCGTCCTTCTCTTGTTTAAAATCCTTGATCTTAAATAATAAATCAGTGGTATCACGAATGAATGAGGGTAAGTTTTGAACATACTTTTGCAAAAAGTTATCAATATATTGAGATAACTTGTCAGTCAAACTGTTGATACCCGCAATGATGGGGCGGCCAGGTGGTTTGAGACAATCCTTGTGGATCTTTGGAAGATGGTAGTAGTAAGGGGTTGACGGATGTGAAGGGGTTAAAAATTTCCGTTCCTTGGTGTTTAGTATCCCCTTACCACTACCATCCTCCAAAATACTTAATAATTTCCCCAAAAATACAGCTGTGGGATCTGCATCCAATTTCCTGTAATATTCAACATTTAAAAGGATATTGTATGCCTCATTAACGTAATCTTTATAGTCTTGAAGGACAATCCCCCCCCCTTGTCCGCCTGTCTAATTATCAGGTTGGAATCATTAGCCAGGGATTTGAGGGCTCTTTCCTCATTAGGCCAGAGTCTTGTGTGTTTATTTAATTTGCTGGGTAGTTTATTAAAATCTTCCATTACCAACTGTTGGAAAAGGTCTATATACGTGACATCCTCCTTAGGGGGATTATAATTAGATGGTAGTGATAATGTGGTATGTATATATCCTTCAAAAAGATCTTCCGTTATAAGATCTGGTTCAGCATAGCGAACCTTAGAAACATTGAGTGAGATGGGCGGGGCCTAATTTTGTGCCTCAGTTGCGCAGTTGTTTTCTCTTGACAAGCAGCAAGCTACAACACCGGAGGGTCCTGGTGAACTTTTTGGGCCAAAACGAAGCTTTAACCCCACATTCCCAATCCCTAAGAGCAGGTAGGCACCACAGCAGAGCTGTGGCAAGGTGCTGACAGGGGTATTCCGTTTTTTGGGCACTTTGTCAATCCGGTTTCCATAATTAAGGGTAAAATGGTTAATTTACTTGTGGGGCAATCTTACTAAAGCTTATTGAATCTACTGTAAAAAATTTGAATACTTTGATGCATTTTTAAGCAGGTTTGCAGATCGTGTATGCCTTTTTTTCTCTTAAAGGCACAGTACCGTTTTTCAAAATTGTTGTTTTTCACTGAATAAACTGTTTCCAAGCTTGGTTGTTTCATTACTAGGCTGTTCAACATGTCTGACATTGAGGAAACTCCTTGTTCAATATGTTTAGAAGCCATTGTGGAACCCCCTCTTAGAATGTGTCCCACATGTACTGATATGTCTATAAATTGCAAAAAGCATATTTTGACTTATAAGAGTTTGGCGCTGGATGATTCTCAGACAGAAGGAAATCAGGTTATGCCATCTAGTTCTCCCCAAGTGTCACAACCAGTAACGCCCACACAAGTGACGCCAAGTACCTCTAGTGCGTCTAATTCTTTCACCTTGCAAGATATGGCCACAATTATAAATTCTACCCTCACAGAGGTTTTATCTAAACTGCCTGGGTTGCAAGGGAAGCGCAGTAGCTGTGGGTTAAGAACAAATGCTGAGCCTTCTGACGCTTTAGTAGCCGTATCCGATGTACCCTCACAATGTTCTGAAGTAGGGGTGAGGGATTTGCTGTCGGAGGGAGAGATTTCTGATTCAGGAAAGATGTTCTCTCAGACAGACTCAGATATGACGGCCTTTAAATTTAAGCTAGAACACCTCTGCTTGTTGCTCAGGGAGGTTTTAGCGACTCTGGATGATTGTGACCCTATTGTAGTTCCAGAGAAATTGTGTAAAATGGACAAATATTTAGAGGTTCCTGTCTACACTGATGTTTTTCCGGTCCCTAAGAGGATTTCTGACATTGTTACTAAGGAGTGGGATAGACCAGGTATTCCATTCGCTCCCCCTCCTACCTTTAAGAAGATGTTTCACATATCTGACAACATGTGGGACTCGTGGCAGACGGTCCCTAAGGTGGAGGGAGCTGTTTCTACTCTAGCTAAGCGTACAACTATACCTATTGAGGACAGTTGTGCTTTTAAAGATCCTATGGATAAAAAAATTAGAGGGTCTCCTAAAGACAATTTTTGTTCATCAGGGTATTCTTCTCCAACCTATAGCGTGAATTGTTCCTGTGACCACTGCAGCTGCATTTTGGTTCGAGGCTCTGGAAGAGGCTCTTCAGATGGAGACCCCGTTAGATGATATTCTGGATAGAATTAGGGCTCTTAAGTTAGCTAATTCTTTCATTACAGATGCCGCTTTTCAACTGGCTAAATTAGCGGCAAAGAATTCAGGCTTTGCCATTTTAGCGCGCAGAGCGCTATGGCTTAAGTCCTGGTCGGCTGATGTTTCATCAAAATCTAAGCTTTTGACCATCCCTTTCAAGGGTAAGACCCTATTCGGGCCTGGACTGAAAGAGATTATTTCAAATATCACTGGAGGGAAGGGTCATGCCCTCCCTCAGGATAAGTCAAATAAGATGAGGACCAAACAAAATAATTTTCGTTCCTTTTGAAACTTCAAAGGTGGTCCCGCTTCCTCTTCCCCTGCTCCAAGGCAAGAGGGGAATTTTGCTCAATCCAAGTCAGTCTGGAGATCTAACCAGGCTTGGAACAAAGGTAAACAGGCCAAGAAGCCTGCTGCTGCCACTAAGACAGCATGAAGGGGTAGCCCCCGATCCAGGAGCGGATCTAGTAGGGGGCAGACTTTCTCTCTTTGCTCAGGTTTGGGCAAGAGATGTTCAGGACTCCTGGCTTTAGAAATCGTAACCCTGGGATACCTTCTAGATTTCAAGGATTCTCCTCCAAGGGGGAGATTTCATCTTTCTCAATTGTCTGCAAACCAGACAAAAAGAGTGGCGTTCTTAGGCTGTGTAGAAGACCTACATACCATGGGAGTGATCCGTCCTGTTCCGAAAGCGGAACAAGGACAAGGGTTTTACTCCAATCTGTTTGTGGTTCCCAAAAAGGAGGGAACCTTCAGGCCAATCTTAGATCTCAAGATCCTAAACACATTCCTCAGAGTCCCATCCTTCAAGATGGAGACCATTCGGACTATTTTGCCAATGATCCAGGAGGGTCAATATATGACCACCGTGGACTTAAAGGATGCGTATCTACACATCCCTATTCACAGAGATCATCACCAGTTCCTCAGGTTCGCCTTTCTGGATAGGCATTACCAATTTGTGGCTCTTCCCTTCGGGTTGGCCACGGCTCCCAGAATTTTTACAAAGGTGCTAGGGTCCCTTCTGGCGGTCCTAAGGCCGCGGGGCATAGCAGTGGTGCCTTATCTAGACGATATCTTAATTCAAGCGTTGACTTTCCAACTAGCCAAGTCTAACACGGACATCGTATTGGCCTTTCTAAGATCTCATGGGTGGAAGGTGAGCGTAAAAAAAGAGTTCTCTTTCCCCTCTCACAAGAGTTTAATTCCTAGGGACTCTGATAGATTCAGTGGACATGAAAATATTTCTGACGGAGGTCAGGAAATCAAAACTTTTAACCACCTGCCGAGCTCTCCATTCCATTCCTTGGCCGTCAGTGGCGCAGTGTATGGAGGTAATTGGACTAATGGTAGCGGCAATGGACATAGTTCCATTTGCTCGCTTACATCTCAGACCACTGCAACTATGCATGCTCAGACAGTGGAATGGGGATTATGCAGATTTGTCTCCTCAGATAAATCTGGACTAGGAGACCAGAGATTCTCTTCTTTGGTGGTTGTCACAGGATCACCTGTTCAAGGGAATGTGTTTCCGCAGGCCAGTGTGGGTTATAGTGACGACAGACGCCAGCCTACTGGGCTGGGGTGCAGTCTGGAATTCCCTGAAAGCTCAGGGTTTATGGACTCAGGAGGAGGCCCTCCTACCGATAAATATTCTAGAACTGAGAGCGATATTCAATGCTCTTCAGGCGTGGCCTCAGCTGGCTTCGGCCAGATTCATCAGATTTCAGTCGGACAACATCACGACTGTAGCTTATATCAATCATCATGGGGGAACAAAGAGTCCCCTGGCAATGATAGAAGTTTCCAGAATAATCCAATGGGCAGAGACTCACCCTTGCCATCCTTCAGCAATCTATATCCCAGGGGTAGAGAACTGGGAGGCAGATTTTCTAAGTCGTCAGACTTTTCACCCGGGGGAGTGGGAACTCCATCCGGAGGTGTTTGCTCAACTGGTTCAGCTATGGGGCACACCAGAATTGGATCTGATGGCGTCTCGTCAGAACACCAAACTTCCTTGTTACGGGTCCAGGTCAATGGATCCTCAGGCAGTACTGATAGATGCTCTAGCAGTACCCTGGTCGTTCAACCTGGCTTATGTGTTTCCACCATTTCTTCTTCTTCCGCGTCTGATTGCCAGAATCAAACAGGAGAGAGCTTCTGTGATTTTGATAGCACCTGCGTGGCCACGCAGGACTTGGTATGCAGACCTGGTGGACATGTCATCTCTGCCACCATGGACTCTGCCACTGAGACAGGACCTTTTGATTCAAGGTCCGTTCAAGCATCCAAATCTAATTTCTCTGCAGCTGACTGCTTGGAGATTGAATGCTTGATTTTATCAAAGCGGGTTTCTCTGAGTCTGTCATAGATACCTTGATTCAGGCTCGAAAGCCTGTTACCAGGAAAATCTATCATAAGATATGGCGTAAATATCTTTATTGGTGTGAATCCAAAGGTTACTCATAGAGTAAGATCAGGATTCCTAGGATTTGGGCCTTTCTCCAGGAAGGATTGGAGAAGGGATTGTCAGCTAGTTCCTTAAAAGGACAGATATCTGCTTTGTCTATTCTATTGCACAAGTGTCTGGCAGATGTCCCAGACGTTCAGGCGTTCTGTCAGGCTTTAGTTAGAATCAAGCCTGTGTTTAAAACTGTTGCTCCGCCATGGAGTTTGAATTTAGTTCTTAAAGTTCTTCAAGGGGTTCCGTTTGAACCCATGCATTCCATAGATATTAAGCTTCTATCTTGGAAAGTTCTGTTTTTAGTTGCTATCTCTTCAGCTCGAAGAGTTTCTGAACTATCTGCATTGCAATGCGACTCGCCTTATCTGGTTTTCCATGCTGATAAGGTGGTTTTGCGTACCAAACCTGGATTTCTTCCTAAGGTTGTTTCTAACAGGAATATCAATCAGGAAATTGTTGTTCCTTCTCTGTGTCCTAATCCTTCTAAGAAGGAACGTCTGTTGCAAAACTTGGACGTGGTTCATGCTTTGAAGTTTTATTTGCAGGCAACCAAAGATTTCCGTCAACAATCTTCTTTGTTTGTTGTCTATTCTGGAAAGCGTAGAGGTCAAAAGGCTACGGCTACCTCTCTTTCCTTTTGGCTGAAAAGCATCATCCGTTTGGAATATGAGACTGCTGGACAGCAGCCTCCCGACAGGATTACAGCTCACTCTACTAGCTTCCACATGGGCTTTTAAAAATTATGCTTCTGTTGAACAAATTTGTAAGGCTGCGACTTGGTCTTCGCTTCATACCTTTTCCAAATTTTACAAATTTGATACTTTTGCTTCTTCTGAGGCTATTTTTGGGAGATAGGTTCTGCAAGCAGTGGTGCCTTCCGTTTAGGTTCCTGTCTTGTCCCTCCCTTCATCCGTGTCCTAAAGCTTTGGTATTGGTATCCCACAAGTAAGGATGAAACCGTGGACTCGGTACATCTTGCAAAAGAAAACAAAATTTATGCTTACCTGATAAATTTCTTTCTTTTGCGATGTACCGAGTCCACGGCCCGCCCTGTCTATTCAAGACAGATAGTATTTTTTTTATTGAAAACTTCAGTCACCTCTGCACCTTATAGTTTCCCCTTTTTCTTCCTAAGCCTTCGGTCGAATGACTGGGGGGTGGAGTTAAGGGGGAAGCTATATAGACAGCTCTGCTGTGGGTGCTCTCTTTGCCACTTCCTGTAAGGAAGGATAATATCCCACAAGTAAGGATGAAACCGTGGACTCGGTACATCGTAAAAGAAAGACATTTATCAGGTAAGCATAAATTTTGTTTTTGCAATATCTATGCCCCGAACAAATTTTCGGGTGAATTCTGGGAACAGATTCAAAATAAGATATTTCCTTATAAAGTGGAAAATTTAGTATTATGTGGAGACTTCAACATGACTTTGTGTCCTGCATTAGATCGTTTTTCAAATAAAAATTCAGAGGAATATAAGAAAAATGCTAAGTACTTTAAAAAGTTTTGTAATAAATTTAATCTGGTAGATATTTGGCGGATTCAAAATACCAGGTCCAAGCTTTCACGTGTGAATCTAAAGCACATAGGACTTTTTCTAGGATTGATCTCTTTTTAATTTCAGAATCCTTGTCTATTCGACAAGTAAAAGCTGAAATTAAGGAGTTTGTGATATCGGACCATGCAATCATCTCTTTTCTTAACTCAATTTTCTTAACTCAGTCTTCCACTTTCCTCGGTTTTTATATTCTGACTCCAGATTTATATCCTGGATTAAACATAAATGGCGGGAATACGGTGTTTATAATGACGAATACAGGCATAAAGTTGAAATCTTTTGGGAGGCAGCCAAAGCTGTTTTACAAGGGGAAATCATAGCTTATATGAGTAAACATATTAAAAAGAATAAGGCGCGGGCGATTCAATTTGCTAATAAGGTAAAGAAAGCTTATAGAGAAGTTCAACTTGATCCCTCTTTGATGAATTGGAATAAATATCTAGAAGGTAGAAAGGAGAGAGATGTATTTCTGAAATAAAAATCACAGGAGGAGGAATTAAGATTGAATTTATACTACAGGAGTTTTCATGGGTGTTCTGCTAAATTTTTAGCGCGCCTTACAAAAAATAGGAAAAAAAAGAATTTTATTGCAGCTATTAAAAGTGCTGATGACAGATATCTTAGGACGGAGGAAATTAGTGAGGTATTTTATACCTACTATCAACAATTGTATTCCTCGATAAACATTAATTCACATAATCAAGATGTTTTTTGGTCCAAGGTTAGGATCCCCATGATTCAATTGGACGAGTTAGCAATGCTGAATGAACCAGTTATCAGAGAAGAGATCAGCAAAGCAATTGATAAACTTAAATTAAACAAGGCAGCGGGCCCTGATGGGTTTCCCGCAGAATTTTATAAATGTCTGAAGGATGAGCTACCCCCAGTACTTGAGGATTTATTTAATAATTATTACACAGTAGATAATATTATTTTGTCTTGTTTCTCGGCTGCAAATATTTCACTTATTCTTAAAAAAGGCAAAAATTCTGAGGATCTGGCCTCTTATAGGCCGATATCAATGTTAAACCCGGATTATAAGATACTGGCTGCTATTATTTCCGCAAAAATTACTCGATGTTTACAGAATCTCATTCATCCGGACCAGACAAGGTTTATGACTTCCAGGAATTCGATAAAGAATATCCGTAAAGTTATCACCTTTTTAGATTATGCTTGGAATACTGATCAACGTAAAAAAAAACCTATAGTACACAATATGGCTGTGCTGACGTTAGATGCAGTTAAGGCATTTGATTCCATTGTTTGAGAACACTTATTTCAATCCCTGGAGAAGTTCGGCTTTTATGGTAATTTAGTCCGGTTCATTCATAAAATATATTCAAAACCAATATCATATATACTGGAAAATGGGACTCGGTCGCAAGAGATAATGTTGCAACAAGGTACTAGGCAAGGCTGCCCATTATCTCCTCTTCTGTTTAATGTGGCGTTGGAACCATTAGCAGCCAGATTCCGTGATATATTAACAGGGATCCCGCTAGGTACCTATCGAATAAAAATTTTGTTATATGCGGATGATATTTTATTATTTTTGGAAAATATCAATCAATCTATTCCAATAGTAGTGCAACTACTTGAGGAGTTTAGTTCATTCTATGGATATCTGGTTAATTTAGAAAAAAAGTGAATTAAAAGTTCTTCCACAATAGATAAAATTCCATTTAAAGTGGTCAATACGATTAAATATCTCGGGTTAGATCTACATAGGAATCCTAAGTATTGGTATTCTGCAAATTATTCCCCATTATTTCAAAAGATCAAATAGGATCTCCAGTTGTGGGCCTCTTTCCCCTTGTCTATATCGGCAAAGGTGAACCTAATTAAAATGATGATTTTTCCTCGTCTTCTTTACGTTCTCCAAAATCTACCTATATTTATAGCTAATACCGATATCAAAAAGCTTTATGGCTACTTCTCGAAATTTATATGGAAGGATAAAAAACCTAGAATGGCACTGGCTAGATTAATGCAGAAAACTAGTATAGGGGGATTAGCATTACCGGATGTCAAGTTGTATAATATTGTGGCTATGGTAAAATTTGCTCTGGATTGGGTTGCTGAAACTAATATAGTGTCCATTGTGGAGGAAGAGTCATTTTTTTATATATCTGTTCGCTTTAAAAGCAATATTACATTGTAAACCCAGACAGCTACCGTCAAATGTTTGCAGCATGATAACATTTAAAAATATCGTAATAGCATGGTATAAGTTTTATAGAGGTCTAGGTATAGACTCCTCCTTCTTGGATTTTCTTCCTATTCGGGGTAATCCCCAATTTATTCCAGGCTTAAACCAAAAAGTATTCAAATCCTGGACGGAAAAGGGCTAACATTTGAAAATTTTCAGGTGCGCCCACCAGATTCTATATTCTCGTTTTACGATTTACCCAGGTCAGATTTGTTTGCTTATTTCCAGATACGACACTTTATTTTTGCTCAGAAATGGCATGACTTTGGGGTGGTTGTGCGGTCAGATGTCAGAAGATTGACTCAAAAATGTATTTCTGGCGATACGTCAATTTCTCTGATGTATGATATCATGTTGTCAAAGCAAAGTCAAAGATATCTGGATATGATCTGTAATTTTTGGTGTCCAGTTATTCCTGATATTCATTATGAGAGGATTACACAGAGTTTTAATACTTTGAGTAAGTGTAGAGTCTCTATGAGCTGGAAAGAATCACACATGAAGCTTATTAATATTTTTTACTTACATCCACTCAAAATTCATAAATTTTTTCCAACTAGTCCTAGTAATTGCCCTCAGTGTATTAATATTAATGCTGATCTGTTTCATATGTTTTGGGCTTGCCCTAAAATAAACCAATTATGGCTGAAAATCATATTTTGGGTCAATTATCATTATAATTTGAATGTTTCCTTGACATTACAAGACGTTTTTTTGTTGCTTGTTTCATCAGATACTAGAGATTGTCAATGGATACGTATTTTAAATACCATTATTCTTTCGGTTAGACATCTCATTCTAAAAAATTGTAAAGCTAGTAGAGTGCCAGGGTTTTCATTGGTTATGAAAGGAATACAAGAACAAATTATTTTTTAATCTTATCATTTACAGGATGCCTCAGAAAAGAGAATTAAAAACTTTTTTTTAGGTTGGCTACCCAATATCAAGTCCTATGCTCTCCCTCTCCAAAAAAACGATTCTCTATCCGTTTTTGTCTTCCACTAGTTTTGCAGAACTAGTGATATTAGGCATATTCCCTGCTACTTGGCTTGCAGGGGACCATGGCAGGTCAGATAGCGATTGAGGATGTGATGGTGGGAGGAAAAGCGGGGGTTCTCCCTTTTTTTTTTTCTCCTCGCTGTTGCCCAATTTTTTTTTCTCCTCTCCTCCTACTTTTTATGTTAAGTGAAAATACCAGCAAGATGAATTTATGCATTATCACGAACTGCCACAAAGTTGTATGAAGTTGTTTTTGATTGATCTGTATATATTGTTTGTGGGCATATGGGATAGAAATTTTGTATATGCAACATCTTGTAGTGATTAATAATTAATTATTAAAAAAAAAAAAATGCGGGAACTCTCAACCGACTCCAAGAGAAAACCCCTAGATTCGCACCAACAAGGTCAATACACCACACCCTATGGTAAATCTTGTGAAATATTGGCTTACAAGTCTGAAGCATGGCATCAATAGCTCCTTCTGAGAAACATGGTCTGGATAAGACTAGGCGATCAATCTCCAAGCAGTCAGCTTCAGAGAGTCTAGATCCGAATAAAGGAAAAGACCCTGACGAAGAAGGTCCACCTCAGATGCAATTTCCACGGTGGAAAGGACGACCTCCTCACCAGGTCCTGATATGGGCTATCTCCCGAGGAAGGAGGGAAAATGGAGGCAAAAAGGCAAATTAGATCAGGTCAATGCGTGGAGTGGACAGAGCAAGCTCTTCTTCAATCTCCCTGTTACAAAAATCCATTTAATATATGGTCCCCAGATAGGGGACGTATCAGATATTAAACTGATCAGAACAAATACTACACTTGATCTTAGCCACAATTTGGGAAGTTAGGCATAAAGACGGAGCGCCATCAGATCCAACTCCGGAACTCTCCACCTGAAGGATTAAGGGCCCACACCCCTTGAAAAGTTTGCCTGCTCGGATAATCCGCATCTTAGAAGTCCACCCCTGGAATGTGGAAGGCAGAGAGGTGACAAATGTAAGATTCAGTCCTAATGTGCGCCGAGATCCCCCTTGGTGGTTGAAATACACCACCAAAGAGAAGATGTCCAATTGGATTCTGATAGTCCGGACCAAACTCAGTTGAGGCCAAGCTGACAGAGCAAAAATGATTGCTCTCAATTCTAGGAAAGAAGACTCCTCCTGAGTTCAAAGACCCAGAGCTCTTAAGGAACCCCAGACTGCTCCCCAGTCCAACAGGCTGGAATCCGAGGACACAATCTCCCAAGATGGTCTCAGTAAGAATGTGTCCTGGGACAGACAGTCCTGGGATATCCACCAGAAAAGAGTCTCATCTGGTTGTCCAGGACTAACCTCAGAGAGATCCGAGAGTCTCAGATGGAACAAGTGAAAGGCATAATCTCCATGGAAGTCATTAGAAGATCAATAACTTCCACACACAGAGTCCTGAATAACAGATCGAGGACTAAAGAGAGAGACAAACAGATAGAAGTCTTGGTTTTCTGACCTCCAATAAGGGAACATCCCTAAAAAGCATACCCTGGTATCTGGTACCAAGAAACTCTATCCCAGATTTACCTTCCACTCATGAGAGCGGAGAATTGACAACAGAGAATCAGATGGAATCTTTCTAAATAAAAGATTGTTCCCTGAACCAAGAAATTGTTCAGGTACAGAACCACCTCAAGATCTGGCCACTGCCAGAAGAACCCCTAGAACCCTTGAAAGATTCTAGGAGCAGGACAAAGCCGGAAAGAAAAGATACATATTGGAAGAGTTTGTCCAAAAAAGGCAAACCGCAGGAAATTGAGAAGCTCCTTGTGAATAGGAACATGAACAGATGTATCATCCAGGTAAATGGAAGACATGTACAGCCCACCCTGAACTAAAAGGTGAACTGAACGGCTAATCTCCAATAGAGGATGGAACCTTGAAAAATTGAGGAAGCATGAGAGGTCTAAAATGGGTCGAAAAGTTCCTTCTTTCTTGAGAACCACCCCTAACCCTGCTTCACTAGGAAATGGGACAATCACTGCCAGAGAAGTGATATCTCAAATTAAGAAGACCTCTCTCTGGATTGCAGATAATTTTGACAGGAGAAAATTGCCTCAGGGAGAGCAATATTATATCCTATTCTGTATCCCTGGGAGATTACATCTTCGCCTGGAACGGGAACATCGCTTATCCAAACCTGCTGGAAAATGAAAACCTGCTCCCTGATAGAGCCGAGAAAGGATAGAGCGTGATCTCAGAAGAAGGCTACTCGCATAGCATATCCCTATTCCAATACTGCCACAAGAGGATACGGATTGCTCAGGTTTGGAAGAAAAAGAGTTTTGTCCTTGTGCTAAAGGAACAAAAAATAGAAGTCTGACAACCTCTAGTTCTAGCCCTCTTACCCAGAATGCATAGAAAACTCCCTTTCCACTAGGAAGAGAGCCAGACCAGGACCAATAAAAGAAAAGATCGGTAGACAACAAAGGGTAACAAAAATTAAACCTATGATAGTCAAGTAAACATCAACTCTAAATGAAGGAGATTATAAAATAGTATTTCTATAAATAAAATAAATAGAAATAAAGATATTAGCGTTCCAAAAACAAAATAAACACTAAGAAAACTAAGTATGAAACTGAATCATAGCAAGTATCACCTCAATATGAGGAAATTAGATATTGCATGTCTATAAATAAATCATAGAAATATTGATTCTGATACATGAAAGCATATATGTTGAAACAAGTCCCCATACATAAAATAGATTAAAATATATATGAAATGGACCAAATAAAATCCCCTCATATGAGGGATATTAAGACATGGAGCCCCTGTAACATACAGGATAACACATCAATATTCGTATACATGCTGTGAAGAAAAAAAACAGCGTTTAGAGGGCACTTAGAAAGATAAGAATTCTACATGTCACCCACAGAGAAAATCTCCAATATGAAAGAGATTGAAGGCAGAATGATATACAAAAATATTTAAAATGTAATTGAGCATTTACATGAACTTTTCACTAGATGGCAGCACATACCATGAAAGTTCGGGAGAAAACCTGACCAAAACAAAAATGCATTGCAAGTTCCCTTATTTGTAATATGTTATTATTACCCAAAGGCAGATAAATATACCAACTGATGATCCTTTTAGCAAGAATAACCTCAAAATGAGGGAGTCCACAGCTCTTATATATCTATAAATTATTTACATATCCTACAACAAAAAGGCAAATATTAAAGTCAATATCCACTAGGTCTAAGCGATCAAGAGCAACTAATTTTCCCTGCACTCTAGCGTGGGCGGACAGAACACCACCTACTCACATTGTAGTGAAAACACGTAGTTCCCTAAATACAAATTTAACACATTAGAGGGGGAAAATAAAGTCTCAACGATATTAAGAGACTTGGAAGGCGAGAAACAGGAAAACGCTGCAAAGAGAGCGGACCGATGGCGCTAAACAAATAACACACTGCCGCCTTGACTACAGTCTGTCATGAGGGAAAAATGGCGCCATGCTCTTAAAACTATAGGCGCATCTCATTAAAGCGAGGAGTAGCATACGGACAAGCACTCTATATTCATTTTGTTCCGCACTACCGCAATGTAAAATGTATAGACATTGCTTATCCTGAGATAGGAGAGACGAATGGAGCGAAAACTTATTTTCAGATGTGTAACTAACTGCAGCCATGCAGAAAAAAAAATTACATACCCTGAGACTAAGAAACATCGATAAATCAGAGAAAATCCCCCAAAAAAGGACAAAACAAGAGCATTGGCTACTGTACTCACCCGCCGATAAATGCTCTACCAGAAGGGGAATTTTAAAAAGTGTAACCCAACGCAAGTACAACTTAACTTACCCTCAAATGCCCTTTCAGGGATACATAGACTCCATTACCCTCTAATAAGGAATGGAAAAAGGCTGCATAAAAAAACTCAGCGGGATCATGGAAAGCCAGCCTACTTGATAGAAGCTCCGCTTCAAGGAGGGAGTATGTAAGCCCTGTATTTAAAAAAACTTCACTAGAAGTCATATAGTCAGGGCTAGTATAACATTTACCCTCATTGCCCACCCTCACTGGAGGGTACCCAGCAAAATATTTTAAAGGGACAGTCAACACCTGATGCAACTTAACTCCATACCTTAGATCAGGAATAGAAGATGCAGCTGCACCGCATCGCATATTGATTAGCTCTAACGGTATTGGAGTAATCACCCAAAATACTTACGTTTATTCCATGTAGATATGGCCAAACTCCTCCTCCTCCTTTGACCCCTTCTCTAATCTTTTCCATGCTCGTTCATGTTCTAAAGGGTGACGTTGCTGTTTTGATAATGCGCTTGCGCATTATCTTCTGCCCGCTCGCAAATGCAATCCAAAATCGGAAGTGCAAGGTGATTACATTAGTGGCTAGATCACGTCCATCTGCTAATAGTAGCTTACATCTTTTCTTTTTTTTTTATGGGTATTTATATTTACCATTGTAATAAACATTCACTATCTTTTTTCTAGTGATCAACACTAAATGTAATATGTCAATAATATGAGAGGCAAAGAATGACTGGGGGTTTATGGGAAGTGGGAGTGATACTTAACAGCTTTGCTGGGGTGTTCTTTGCCTGGGGTATTCTTTGCCTCCTCCTGGTGGCCAGGTGTTGAATTCCCATTAGTAGTTGAATGGATTTGTGGACTCTCCATGCCATTGGAAAAAATATATTTTGTGTACATATTTCCTGTATTTTCTATTTGTATCTTAATAAATATGAATTGTCATTAAAACTTTAGAAAAACAACAAATCTAATGGTGGCTTAAGACTTTTGAAATCTGTAGAGTGAGGTGGCGCAATACAAGTTGCTATTCCCAATGTAATTTTAATTAGCAAAAAAATAGGGCATTATACACCCCTCTAATCGAATATTCCTTTTGAAATAAGCACAGAACAAACTTGAGTATAAAATAATATAAAACAGATTTATTTAGTTCTATATGGAACAATACATTCTAAAAAATGAACTATGCACCGGTGCTGACTATATAGTCAAATTCTAAAAAACATGCATATGTATCTTATTCATAAAACAATTAATATGGTCTTGTTTGTAAAACCGTTAAAAATGACACATGTGCTCTAAAAAATTGATTTAAACAGTTTCTAAGGAAAAGATATTATATATGCGCAGTGCACTCATAATCCAATAAATGAGTTTAGGAGTTAACTTATTGTCTCTTTAGTCTATTGTAGCAAATTACAGTGCAGCATATGTTTGCAATGGTGATTAGTGGATACAATGTATCCCGTGTTACCTTACAGTGTATCTGACAGATAACACTTTGTTTGTAGAACTGTGGTAAAGGAAGATTTGTCCAAAAGTTCAAACTGTGATCCTCCTAACGGTCTGTGACCGATTGTAGTTTGGTGATTAGCCGCTCTGTCTGCGGTGATTCCTTAGCTGTGATTCCTCAGCTGGTTTTTTAAATGCGGTCTGAGTTAACCGCTTGGTTGAAAGTGCTGGGTTTTAAACTTTGATGTTGGTACCTGTGGTATCACGTTGGTTGGTACTTGTTGTGCTCTTTTTGTGTGTGTTCTGTGTGTGTTCTTCTTTTCGGTCAGTGACCAATCGCTTTTTTAGATGCAGCTTCTCCTTCTGCAGAGTTCCTCCGTGATTCTATGCGGGTAAAGGTATCTCCGCTATATACAATTTCTTGCTTGGGGTTAAAAGTTTCCTTAATGTTGGGCAAGGGTATGCTGCATGGTATGCATAAGCTGGTTGAACTTGCCGGTTTTGCTGAAAGTGAAAAGCTGGTTTCCACACTGGAAACTTGAAGCACTCTTCTTGCCGTCTGTGTCTTTGTTCACCACAATCAGTGTGGCAGTAGCTCGGGTATCTACGCGTTTCGGCTTAGCAGCCTTTCTCAAGATACCGGTATGAAGGATTCCTGGCTATTTAAAGCCTAATTGTTAACTCTTGAAATGCTGGTAGTAATTTCATAGTTTTCAAATGTTTAATACGTCTATCATATATAACACTCAATTTTTAAGACACAAGATGTTTGTAACTTATGTTTGTAATTAGATTATTCTCACAATAAATTGTAGAAATGGTAAATTGGTGAATTACAGATATTCAAATGTTTTTTAAGTTTTAAATGATTTTAAATAGTCTTAAATCAACTTGCGAGTATTTTCATTGTTATTTACGTCAGAAGGAATATTCAAATGTCTCCATGGAATTTGGCATTGTATTTTTCAATTTATTCATTTTTATTTTGATGTGATCCAAATTATATTGGGTTATTTAGTTAATATTTAGATGTATCAATTTTAGCTTATTTCATAATATATTCTCATATCATTAGATTATAAAAATATATTGATAAAAATATATTGATAAAACTTGTATTGATAAAAATTGTTATCCAAGAGTATTAGAACGTGTATGGTGGAACACCATGTATTCTGATTATATTTTTAAAGGATGGCATTTAAATCTAGTTCGCTATTCAGGCCTTTGGGGTACAAGGTGCCCATTTCGAATATTAGTTTAGCCTCTTGATGTAAAAGTCTTTTTTCTAAATTTCCTACTCTACCATCAGCTTTAACCTTCCTTATACCCCAAAATTTCATTTCATTTGGGTTGCCTCTATGAAATTGTTTGAAGTGAGCGTAAAGTCTCGTATTGTCTTTTTCTTTTTCGATACTGAGAATATGTTCTCTTAGTCTATCTTTCAATTTCCTGCCCGTTTGGCCTAGGTATTGAAGTTTACATGAACACTGTAGTAAGTATATGATGTTGGTATCTGTGCACCTTATAATATCATTTATCTTAATTTCTTTTTGGGTCACAGTAGATTTAACTATTTTTGTTTTAGTACTGTGTTTGCACGATTTACATTCGTGACATGGGAAGAAGCCTGATAAAATTTAATTACTGAGGTTGAGTTGGTTAGTTTGAGTTTTCTGTTTGTATTCACTAGGAGCTAAAATATTTTTCAGATTAGTTGCTTTCCTGAATATTATGTCTGGTCGATGTTTGAGTATTTTCCCTATTAGGGGGTCACTCCTGGCAATGTGCCAGTGTTTTTTTAGTATGTTCTCAACCTGTTTGTGCTGACTTGAAAAGGTGGTAATGAAGGGTATGTCATAGGGGTCTTTTTCTTCTATACTTGTTATGTTCTTATCTTCCAAAAGTGTGTTTCTATCTATTTCTCTAACTTGTTTGTTTGTTTCTAATAGCATTTTGGGATGATATCCTTTTTCTACGAATCTGTTGTGTAAAATCTTAGCTTGTCTGTCATAGTCTGTTATTTGAGTACAGTTCCTCCTTATTCTAGAGAATTGGCCCTTTGGTACATTCTTTTTCCATCTTTCGTGGTGACAGCTTTTATAGTCTATGTAACTGTTAGCATCTACTTTCTTAAAAAATGTTGTAGTGGTGATTCTATTGTTTATTATGGCTATTTCAATGTCCAAAAACATAATTTATGCTTACCTGATAAATTTATTTCTCTTGTAGTGTGTTCAGTCCACGGGTCATCCATTACTTATGGGATATATTCTCCTTCCCAACAGGAAGTTGCAAGAGGATCACCCAAGCAGAGCTGCTATATAGCTCCTCCCCTCACATGTCATATCCAGTCATTCGACCGAAACAAGACGAGAAAGGAGAAACTATAAGGTGCAGTGGTGACTGGAGTTATAATTTTAAAATTTAGAACCTGCCTTAAAAAGACAGGGCGGGCCGTGGACTGAACACACTACAAGAGAAATAAATTTATCAGGTAAGCATAAATTATGTTTTCTCTTGTTAAGTGTGTTCAGTCCACGGGTCATCCATTACTTATGGGATACCAATACCAAAGCTAAGTACACGGATGATGGGAGGGACAAGGCAGGAACATTAAACAGAAGGAATCACTGCCTGTAGAACCTTTCTCCCAAAACCAGCCTCCGAAGAAGCGAAAGTGTCAAATTTGTAAAATTTGGAAAAAGTATGAAGTGAAGACCAAGTTGCAGCCTTGCAAATCTGTTCAACAGAGGCCTCATTCTTAAAGGCCCAGGTGGAAGCCACAGCTCTAGTGGAATGAGCTGTAATTCTTTCAGGAGGCTGCTGTCCAGCAGTCTCATAGGCTAAACGTATTATGCTACGAAGCCAAAAAGAGAGAGAGGTAGCCGAAGCCTTTTGACCTCTCCTCTGTCCAGAGTAAACGACAAACAGAGAAGAAGTTTGTCTAAAATCTTTAGTTGCCTGTAAGTAGAACTTCAGAGCACGGACCACGTCTAGATTATGCAAAAGACGTTCCTTCTGTGAAGAAGGATTAGGACATAATGATGGAACAACAATCTCTTGATTGATATTCCTGTTAGAAACAACCTTAGGTAAAAACCCAGGTTTAGTACGCAGTACTACCTTGTCTGAATGAAAGATCAGATAAGGAGAATCACAATGTAAGGCAGATAACTCAGAGACTCTTCGAGCCGAGGAAATAGCCATCAAAAACAAAACTTTCCAAGATAAAAGCTTAATATCAATGGAATGAAGGGGTTCAAACGGAACACCCTGAAGAACTTTAAGAACCAAGTTTAAGCTCCACGGAGGAGCAACAGCTTTAAACACGGGCTTAATTCTAGCCAAAGCCTGACAAAAGGCCTGGACGTCTGGATTCTCTGCCAGACGTTTGTGTAAAAGAATAGACAGAGCTGAAATCTGTCCCTTTAGCGAACTAGTGGACAAACCTTTTTCTAAACCCTCTTGTAGAAAAGCCAATATCCTAGGAATCCTAACTTTACTCCATGAGTAACTCTTGGATTCGCACCAATATAAATATTTACGCCATATCTTATGGTAAATTTTTCTGGTCACAGGTTTCCGAGCCTGTATTAATGTATCAATAACCGAATCCGAAAACCCCCGCTTAGATAGAATCAAGCGTTCAATTTCCAGGCAGTCAGCCTCAGAGAAATTAGGTTTGGATGGTTGAAAGGACCCTGAATTAGAAGGTCCTGCCTCAGAGGAAGAGACCATGGTGGACAGGACGACATGTCCACTAGGTCTGCATACCAGGTCCTGCGTGGCCACGCAGGCGCTATCAGAATTACCGATGCCCTCTCCTGTTTGATCCTGGCAATCAGTCGAGGTAGCAACGGAAATGGTGGAAACACATAAGCTATGTTGAAAACCCAAGGGGCTGCTAATGCATCTACCAGCACCGCTCCCGGATCCCTGGACCTGGATCCGTAACAAGGAAGCTTCGCGTTCTGGCGAGATGCCATGAGATCCAGATCCGGTTTGCCCCAACGACGAATCAGTTGAGCAAATACCTCCGGGTGAAGTTCCCACTCTCCCGGATGAAAAGTCTGGCGACTTAGGAAATCCGCCTCCCAGTTCTCTACGCCTGGGATGTAAATCGCTGACAGGTGGCAAGAGTGAGACTCTGCCCAGCGAATTATCTTCAAGACTTCCAACATCGCTAGGGAACTCCTGGTTCCCCCTTGATGATTGATGTAAGCCACAGTCGTGATATTGTCCGACTGAAATCTGATGAACCTCAGTCTTGCTAACTGAGGCCAAGCTAGAAGAGCATTGAATATTGCTCTTAATTCTAGAATGTTTATTGGAAGGAGTTTCTCCTCCTGAGTCCACGAACCCTGAGCCTTCAGGGAATTCCAGACTGCTCCCCAGCCTAGAAGGCTGGCATCCGTTGTTACAATCGTCCAATCTGGTCTGCGAAAGGTCATTCCTTTGGACAGATGAACCGGTGACAACCACCAGAGAAGAGAATCTCTGGTCTCCTGGTCCAGATTTAGCAAAGGGGACAGATCTGAGTAATCCCCTTTCCATTGACTGAGCATGCATAGTTGCAGCGGTCTGAGATGCAGGCGCGCAAATGGCACTATGTCCATTGCCGCGACCATTAAGCCGATTACCTCCATGCACTGAGCTACTGATGGGCTTGGAATGGAATGAAGGACACGGCAAGCATTGAGAATCTTTGATAACCTGGACTCCGTCAGGTAAATCTTCATCTCTACAGAATCTATAAGAGTCCCTAGAAAAGGAACCCTTGTGAGTGGTAACAGAGAACTCTTTTCCACGTTCACTTTCCACCCATGCGACCTCAGAAATGCAAGAACTATCTCTGTATGAGACTTTGCATTCTGAAAACTTGACGCTTGTATCAGAATGTCGTCTAGGTACGGAGCCACCGCTATGCCTCGTGGTCTTAGTACCGCCAGAAGTGAGCCCAGAACCTTCGTAAAAATTCTCGGGGCCGTGGCTAACCCGAAGGGAAGAGCCACAAACTGGTAATGCCTGTCTAGAAAGGCAAACCTTAGGTACCGATAATGATCTTTGTGAATCGGTATGTGAAGGTAAGCATCCTTTAAGTCCACTGTGGTCATATATTGACCCTCCTGGATCATGGGTAGGTTGGTTCGAATGGTTTCCATCTTGAACGATGGTACCCTTAGGAATTTGTTTAAGATCTTTAAGTCCAAGATTGGCCTGAAGGTTCCCTCTTTTTTGGGAACCACAAATAGATTTGAGTAAAATCCTTGTCCCTGTTCCGATCGCGGAACTGAGTGGATCACTCCCATGATTAAGAGGTCTTGTACACATTGTAGAAATGCCTCTCTCTTTACTAGGTTTGTTGATAACCTCGAAAGATGGAACCTCCCTTGTGGAGGAGAGGTTTTGAAATCCAGAAGGTATCCCTGAGATATAATCTTCAACGTCCAGGGATCCTGCACATCTCTTGCCCAAGCCTGGGCGAAGAGAGAAAGTCTGCCCCCCACTAAATCCGTCTCCGGATAGGGGGCCCTGTCTTCATGCTGTCTTAGGGGCGGAAGTAGGCTTTCTGGCCTGCTTGCCCTTGTTCCATGACTGGTTGCCTTTCCAACCCTGTCTGTAACGAGCAGTAGTTCCTTCCTGTTTTGGAGCGGAGGAAGTTGATGCTGCTCCTGTCTTGAAGTTACGAAAGGCACGAAAATTAGACTGTTTGGCCTTTGGTTTGGCCCTGTCCTGAGGAAGGGCGTGGCCCTTACCTCCCGTAATGTCAGCAATAATTTCCTTCAAGCCGGGCCCGAATAAGGTCTGCCCTTTGAAAGGAATGTTAAGTAGCTTAGACTTGGAAGTTACATCCGCTGACCAGGATTTAAGCCAGAGCGCTCTGCGCGCCTGTATGGCGAATGCGGAATTTTTAGCCATAAGTTTGGTTAGATGTACTACGGCATCTGAAACAAACGCATTAGCTTGCTTAAGGGTTCTAACTTTGCGCAAAGCCTCATCCAATGGCTCTGTGCGAATCGCCTCTTCCAGAGACTCAAACCAGAATGCCGCTGCAGCCGTGACAGGCGCAATGCATGCAAGAGGCTGCAAAATAAAACCCTGTTGAACAAACATTTTCTTAAGATAACCCTCTAACTTTTTATCCATTGGATCTGAGAAAGCACAGCTATCCTCCACCGGGATAGTGGTACGCTTGGCTAAAGTAGAAACTGCTCCCTCCACCTTAGGGACCGTCTGCCATAAGTATCGTGTGGTGGCGTCTATAGGAAACATTTTTCTGAATATCGGTTGAGACGTCCTGGATCAAGGAGGAAGAAGCAGGAAAACTGTGCTAGAATTATAACTGCGCAACAAGGCGCTAAAACAAGGTCCCTCCCACTCCTATCACAACAGTGGGAGCCCTGATATAACGGTTTCCATGCAGAAAATATATGTCAGCCATGTGGAAAAAAATCATGCCCAAAGAGATTTATCACCAAAGTACCTCACAAAAACGAATAACATGCCAGTAAACGTTTTATTAAAAAATAACATTTTCCAATGTCATGCAAAGTTATCACTAAGCCTGCTACCAGTCGCTACCTCTGCAGATAAGGCTTAAGTATTATTTCAGTTTTAACAGTATTTTCTCAGTCAAATTCTAGTCCCTAGAAAATAACTTGACTGCGCATACATTTATCAGCCTGATACCAGTTGCCACTACTGCATTTAAGGCTGTACTTACATCATACGGTAACAGCAGTATTTTCTTAGTCAATTCCATTCCCAGAAAATAATGTACTGCACATACCTCATTTGCGGAGGACCCCGCATGCTATTCCCAGTTTCTGAAGTTACCCCACTCCTCAGAATGTCGAGAACAGCCAGTGGATCTTAGTTACGCCTGCTAAGATCATAGAAAAAAAAGTAACATTAACTCCCTCCACCCTACTTCCACATTTAATTAATAGGCTTTGCAGGCGGTATAAGAGGATGGACTAGAAAAGTTGCATTTGTATTTCCCAGCTACAAGGCCTGGAAAGAATCTAGATGCACTAGGCAAAAATGTAGGTAATCTTGTGGGCCCCAAACCATGGCAGGCACCAGGTCCTAATTTTAAGGCGCTGTTGGCTCTCTGGAAACTGGGTTCGTTGAGCCCTGCCCTAAATGGCTGCTGCAGAGCCACAGAGAACTGCTGGTCCAGAGCAGAAACAGCTGGTGAGCCATCCAATCCCAATTAAATGGATAGAATTTTTCATACAAGCATTTTTGTAAAATACTTCCTTTGCCAAAAGTGCTTCTATTAAAATGTATTAATAGCATGTAGATGTATTTTTTTAAAGTTTAATTAGCTGCTTAAATATTGACAAAATAAGTGTAAAGTTTTAGTGTCTATAAATCAATGGGAGCTGCCATGTTGTAACTTAGGTTATTTTCTCTTCTGTGCCCAATTAGGGACAGTTATAAATAGTTCACTAGAGTGTGCAGCCAATGGCTATGTGGAATATAACAGTGTTCTGCACTTCCATTTCTAACAGGAACTGAAAAGCTCACAATTTCAGAATGGAATTGCTGGAAGAGAGGACAAAATAATTAATGAAAGTATATTACAGATTTCCACAGTTTTTGCAGTACAGTGGTTCCACCTCTTGCTCTCTCTCTATCCCCCCTCTCTTTTGCTCTCTCTCCCCCTCTCTTTTCCTCCCTCTTTTGCACTCTCTCTCCCCCTCTATTTTGCTCTCTCTCCCTCTCTTTTGCTCTCACTATCCCCCTTTCTTTTGCTCTCTCCCCCTCTCTTTTGCTGTCTCCATTCCCCCTATTTTGCTCTCTCTCTCCTCTTTCCCTCCTCTCTTTTGCTCTCTCTCCCTCTCTTTTGCTGTCTCCCCCTCTCTTTTGCTCTCTCTCTCCCTCTCTTTTGCTCTCTCTCTCCCTCTCTTTTGCTCTCTCTATCCCTCTGTAACAAAATGCAGTAAACGTTTCTAGTATAAAGTGGAGTTGTGGATTGCTAATTTATAATAAACTGTTTAACAGTTCAAATGTTTAAGCAAGTAGTCACAGATAAATGTTGCTTGTAGTGTTGACATATAAAAGGTTGTTTTGTGTCACAGACTTAACCACTAAAGATGCTGTATGGGTTAAAGGGACAGTATACTGTAAAATAGTTTTTCCCTTAATGTGTTTACAATTGCTTTTTTTACCAACTGCAGAGTAAAAAATGTATGAAAATTAGCTTTTTAAGGCTTATTTGTGTTTATTAAAGCTCTGATTTTGTGTTTTGAAGCCACAACCTAATAAAATGGGTTGAGCTTGTAGATATAATCCGATCTCATTACTGTATCACATTGTGCAAATATACCTGCTTCTTTATCTTATATCTGTCCTTAAAACAATCACCAATACTTTGAGAGAACAATGGAAAATCAACATTTTATTACCTTATCTCTGCTATATCACACTGGGAGTGTAATTTCTTCTGCTGGCTGTGTTTACAAAGCTTATCTATAGCTGGTACGCGCGGCCACAAACTTTCAGAATAGGTGGGGATACCACATGCTAAATCAACAATTTCAAATGCCAATATAAGGGTAAAGGAGCTACTTGTAAACAATTTAATACACTCCAGCAAGTAAAGTGGATCATTGGGAACAAATTAAAGGGGATAATTTTTTTGAGTAAACTGTCCCTTTAAGTCCGTGACTTACTATATGCCAAAGCTGGAAGCACAGTGTGGTTACATAGAAAGTTACCACACGATTGACAAGCAGGCAATATATGCAGTGGATGCAGCAAGTTGAAAGTTAGTACTCACAAAAAATAGAAATTGCTCAGTAAAGAGAGTACTCACCGGAAGGTAGTTCAAGTTGATAAATGTGGAAGTCCGGTCCGGTCTGGGAAATGAAGCAGGTAAGTATGTCTGTGGAACTCCTATGCGCTGAACAGTAGGACAAACTGAGATGTAGGCAGTGAGACAGCGTGTGAGGAAAGACACGCAGTCTCGTCGGTAGCTGATGACGTCAGCTGAGGACACAGGAGCTGAGGATCTGACTGCACCAGCAGTCTAACGAAGAGCTGACAGGTTGCAGGGAACTGGGAACAGTGAGCTTGTTCGCAGGTAGGTCTGCAATAAACCAGCAATAGTGTGTCTGGAAGGCGGCCTTAAATAGGGGGAAGAGCCAAGCTTAAAGGGACAGTAGAGGTGCGCTGCAACACCTTACACAGACCCCCCCCTAAGGAAACCACAGCGAGGTTTCAAGGCCGAGGGCGATCTGGGTTCCTGCGGTGGAAAAGAGACAGCAGTCGAGGGGCAGTGATGTTAGCAGCTGGCTCCCATGAGTCTTCCTCATGACTGTAACCTTTCCAATGGATTAGGTAGAACAATCCGCCGGAACGGATACATGAATCAATAATACTGTGTACTTCATATTGAACTTCAGGAAGAGTACCATAGGTGGCATCACGAGCGGCAGCAGAAGGTGTATTGGAGGTACACGGTTTGACCAAGGACACATGGAAGGTGGGATGAACCTTAATATTTGAAGGAAGTTGTAAAGTGACAGTAAGTGGGTTTTTTATGGAAATGATAGGGTAAGGTCCGATGAACAGTTTCCCCAATTTTCTGCTGGGGTAATGTAGTTTAAGGTTCTTTGTTGATAACCATACCAATTGTCCAACCTTATAGTCTGGAGGCTTTCTATGGCGGAGGTTATAGTACTTTCGTTGTGAGGATTGAGCCTCAAGTATATGTTGTCTCACCGATGTGAATATTCTAGAGATATCGTTAACAAGGTTGTTAACCTGTGGAGACTGAGTGTCAACTCTCGGGAGAAGGTTGAAGCGAGGATGGATACCGTAATTGATGTAGAAGGGGGTGTAACCAGTGGATGAGTTGACATGGTTATTGTAAGCGAATTCGGCAAGGGGTAAGTATGGAACCCATGAATCTTGATGTTGAGAGCAGAAGCAACGCAGGTACTGCTCAATCCACTGGTTAACACGCTCGGTCTGTCCATTAGTTTGTGGGTGGAATGAGGTGCTCAATTTCTGATCCATATGTAAAGCTTCGCAGAGATGTTTCCAGAATTTAGACGTAAATTGTGTCCCTCTGTCACTCAACACAGATGTTGGTAGTCCATGAAGGCGTACGATGTCTTTAATGAATAATTCGGATGTGACTTTAGAGGTGGGTACACCTGAAACTGGGATGAAATGTGCCATTTTAGAAAATAAGTCAGTGACCACGTATATGGTAGTGTAAGAGTGAGATGGTGGAAGGTCAACTATAAAATCCATTGAAAGTGACTGCCAAGGATGATGAGGAACTGGAAGAGGTTGGAGTAGACCCATTGAGTGTTGATGGGAATGTTTTGAAGTGGCGCAGACATCACACTGAGAGACATAATTCTTCACAGATTTGGATAAGGAGGGCCACCAATAATACCTACTGATTAAGTTTAAGGTTTTATCGGTTCCCATATGTCCTGCTAGGGGGGAGTCATGCGTCAATTTAAATATGGAATGTCTTAGAGGTGGAGGTATGTAGAGTTTGTCATTCATGTAAAGGAGACCATCGTCTTGTTGGACTAGGATGTTTATGGGTTTGGAATCATCCAAGGATTGTGCAGTCTTAATTTGTTTTCTCAAGTCTACAGTGGAGTCTGTCAGTAAGCCCATAAAGTTATGCTTAGGAATGACTGTAGAAGGGGTCCTGTCCAAGGAAACTCTGGTATCCTTACGAGTGAGAGCATCACCCTTGCCATTCTTTATGCCAGGTCTGTAGCAGATGGTAAATTGGAATCTAGAGAAGTATAAACTCCAACGGAGCTGTCTGGATGAAAGAGTCCTGTTGGATTGAAGATACTGGAGGTTTTTGTGATCAGTATATATGATGGTAGGATGAGAGGCTCCTTCCAAAAGATGACGCCACTGATCAAAAGAGGACTTAATAGCCAGTAGTTCCTTCTCTCCGACTGGATAATTCATTTCAGCCGGTTGCATGATCCTTGAAAAATATGCCACAGGATGTATGGGGTCCTTGAAAGATTTCCTTTGTGAAAGAATGGCACCTATGGCGTAATCCGACGCATCCACTTCCAGAATAAATTGTTTGTTAAGATCTGGGAATTGTAGAATGGGGGCGGATGAAAATTTTGATTTCAGTAAATCAAAAACAGTTTGAGTAGCTTCTGTCCAATAGAAAGTGGAAGTGAGTTTGGTTAAGTCAGATAGCGGTTTTGTAATAGCAGCAAAGCCTGGGATAAATTTTCGATAAAAATTGGAAAAACCTAAAAATCGTTGAACATCTTTTTTTGAACGAGGAATAGGCCAATCTTTTATTGCTTGAACTTTGTTGTTTTCCATTCCAATACCAAGGGGAGTGATATGGTAGCCTAAAAATGTGATATCTTGGGAATCGAAAATACATTTTTCTAATTTGGCATACAACTGATGTTGTCGCAACCGCTTTAAAACATTAGCCACATGAATTTTATGATCAGCGAGGTTTTGGGAGAAAATCAAAATATCGTCTAAATAGACAACATCGTATACATCCAAAATGTCTCTGAAGATGTCATTGATGAGACACTGAAATGTAGCAGGTGCATTGCATAACCCGAATGGCATTACTGTATACTCAAACAGGCCATATCTGGTCCTAAATGCAGTAAGCCATTCGTCACCTGCTCTTACTCTGATTAGATTGTATGCTCCCCTGAGATCCAATTTGGTGAATACAGAGGAGCCACGTAATCGTTCTATTAACTCGGGTATAAGGGGTAGCGGATATCTATTTTTGCGAGTGCGTTTATTAAGCTCTCTGTAATCCACAATAGGGCGTAGAGAACCATCCTTGTTAGTAACAAAAAAAATGCCCGCACCTGCGGGAGAGGTACTAGGTCTTATAAAACCCTTCCTCAGGTTCTCATCTATATAGCCTTTCAGGTGTTCTAGCTCGGGCTTCGAGAGGGGGTATATATGCCCGAAAGGTATAGAGAAACCAGGCAAAAGGTCAATAGGGCAGTCGTAGGCCCTGTGGGGAGGTAAAGTATCTGCTTCTTTTTTATTAAATACATCAGAGAACTGATTATAATGGGTAGGCAGGGAATTGTCAGAAACCTGGGAAATTGAGGCGTTAAAATTACAAGAATCTGGGTGGAGAGGAGGTGAGAAGTGTAAGCTAAGGTTTTCCCAGTTAATTACCGGTTTATGTGTGTGTAACCAGTTTATGCCTAAGATGACATCAAACATAGGTGAGTTTATAACATCAAATGACAACTGGTCTGCAAAACCGGAATGTGTGGTGATATGAATAGTAGAAGTGTGATGTGTGACATCAAGTAAAGTACCATCAATGACTTTGACTGAGACTGGTTTTTTCTTGGTGACAAGTGGTATTTTATTTTTTCTCACAAAACCCCAGTGCATGAAATTCCCATAGGACCCAGTGTCGATGATGGCAGTGGCATTAATCTTGTGATGATCCCACTGCAAGAGAAGAGATATAGTTATGTAAGGGTTCGTGGAACGAGGTACCCTAGGATCAAGATGGAGGATGAATTCCTTACCCATTTTTTGCTTAGAGAGGACTGGGCATTCCTTAACGACATGTGCAGGGGATGCACAATACATGCATAAATTTAGATTCTTCCTTCTAGTCTTCTCTTGAGGACTTAGAGGACCTCTAATGAATCCTATATCCATTGGTTGCCCAACCTCCTTGTTGATGTAGGTAGGTGAAGAGAGATATTTTTTAGGGGCGCTAGCCTTTTCAGAACGTCTCTCCCTTAGACGTGTGTAAATGCTAATTGAAAGACTGTATAAATCTTCAAGGGTATCAGGTATGCCTGTATGAGAGAGCTCGTCCTTTATGTCCTCAGACAAACCCAATCTGAATTGGTTTTTTAGCGAGACTTGGTTCCAGAGGGAATCCGTGGCTGCAATCTTAAATTGCGTGATATATGTCTCTACAGGATTCTTTAGTTGTCTTAGGGACCTGAGAGTATTCTCAGCAGAAATCTGCTTGTAAGGGTCGTCGTAAAGCACTGACATCTCAGTGAAAAAACCATCCAGGGAACCCAGGATATAGGACTGCTGTTCATAAAAGGAATCAGCCCAAGCCCTGGGCTCTCCTCTAAGATACGAAATCACTGTGAGCACCCTGATTCTATCCGTGGGATAGGTCTTTGGCTTTAGCTCAAACAATAAGTTACATGAATTCCTAAACTCCCTGAATTGGGAGCGGTCTCCAGAAAATTTTTCAGGTGCAGAGACTAATGGCTCAGGATGAGTATCAGTAGAAGGAGTTTTTGAGGAGAGTACCTCCCTGAGACAAGCTTTTAAAGCTTGATTTTCTACCTGGAGCTCATGGAAGGAATTAGTTAAAATGTCCATCCTGTCAGACAGACTCTGAATCTGACCAGCAACCTGAGTAGGATCCATAATGAAAAAAACTAAATGTGCAAACGAAATATATATAGGAATCAATGAAGCAATCAGGATATTCAACACACACCAGTGTGTTATTTCAATTTGTTGGCTGGTTTATTATGTAACAAAATGCAGTAAACGTTTCTAGTATAAAGTGGAGTTGTGGATTGCTAATTTATAATAAACAGTTTAACAGTTCAAATGTTAAAGCAAGTAGTCACAGATAAATGTTGCTTGTAGTGTTGACATATAAAAGGTTGTTTTGTGTCACAGACTTAACCACTAAAGATGCTGTATGGGTTAAGTCCGTGACTTACTATATGCCAAAGCTGGAAGCACAGTGTGGTTACATAGAAAGTTACCACACGATTGACAAGCAGGCAATATATGCAGTGGATGCAGCAAGTTGAAAGTTAGTACTCACAAAAAATAGAAGTTGCTCAGTAAAGAGAGTACTCACAGACCGGAAGGTAGTTCAAGTTGATAAATGTGGAAGTCCGGTCCGGTCTGGGAAATGAAGCAGGTAAGTATGCCTGTGGAACTCCTATGCGCTGAACAGTAGGACAAACTGAGATGTAGGCAGTGAGACAGCGTGTGAGGAAAGACACGCAGTCTCGTCGGTAGCTGATGACGTCAGCTGAGGACACAGGAGCTGAGGATCTGACTGCAGCAGCAGTCTAACGAAGAGCTGACAGGTTGCAGGGAACTGGGAACAGTGAGCTTGTTCGCAGGTAGGTCTGCAATAAACCAGCAATAGTGTGTCTGGAAGGCGGCCTTAAATAGGGGGAAGAGCCAAGCTTAAAGGGACAGTAGAGGTGCGCTGCAACACCTTACACCCTCCCTCTTTTGCTCTCTCTATCCCCCCTCTTTTGCTTTCTCTATACCCCTCTCTTTTGCTCTCTCTATCCCCCCTCTTTTGCTCTCTCTCCCCTCTCTTATGCTCTCTCTCTCTCTTCCCTCTTTTGCGCTCTCCCCCCTCACTTTTGCTCTCTCTCTTCACTTTTTCCACCCTCTCTTTTGCTGTCTCTCTCCCTCTCTTTTGCTCTCTCTATCTCCCCTCTTTTTATCTCTCTCTCCCCTTTCTTTTGTTCTCCCTCTCTTTTCCTCTCTCTATCTCCCCTCTTTTGATCTCTCTCTCCTTTATTTTGCTCTTCCTCCCCCTCTCTTTTGCTGTCTCTCTCCCTCTCTTTTGCTCTCTATCTCCCCCTCTCTTTTGCTCTCTATCTCCCCTTCTCTTTTGCGCTCTCTCTCTCCTCCTCTCTTTTGCGCTCTCTCTCCCCCCTCTTTTGCGCTCTCTCCCCCCTCTTTTGCGCTCTCTCCCCCCTCTCTTTTGCGCTTTCTCTCCCCCCTCTCTTTTGCGCTCTCTGTCTCCCCCTCTCGTTTGTGCTCTCTCTCACCCCTCTCTTTTGCGCTCTCTCTTCCCCCTCTTTTGCGCTCTCTCCCCTCTCTTTTGCGCTCTCTCTCCCCCCTCTCTTTTGCGCTCTCTCTCTCCCCCTCTCTTTTGCGCTCTCTCTCCCCCCTCTCTTTTGCGCTCTCCCCCCCCCCCTCTTTTGCGCTCTCTCTCCCCCTCTCTTTTGCGCTCTCTCTCCCCCCTCTCTTTTGCTGTCTCTCTCCCTCTCTTTTGCTCTCTATCTCCCCCTCTCTTTTGCTCTCTATCTCCCCCTCTCTTTTGCTCTCTATCTCCCCCTCTCTTTTGCTCTCTATCTCCCCCTCTCTTTTGCTCTCTATCTCCCCCTCTCTTTTGCTCTCTATCTCCCCCTCTCTTTTGCGCTCTCTCTCTCCTCCTCTCTTTTGCACTCTCTCTCCCCTCTCTTTTGCGCTCTCTCTCCCTCCTCTTTTGCGCTCTCTCCCCCCTCTCTTTTGCGCTCTCTCTCCCCCCTCTCTTTTGCGCTCTCTCTCTCCCCCTCTCTTTTGTGCTCTCTCTCACCCCTCTCTTTTGCGCTCTCTCTTCCCCCTCTTTTGCGCTCTCTTTCTCCCCCCTCTCTTTTGCGCTCTCTCTCTCCCCCCTCTCTTTTGCGCTCTCTCTCTCCCCCCTCTCTTTTGCGCTCTCCCCCCCTCTCTTTTGCTCTCTCTCCCCCCTCTCTTTTGCGCTCTCTCTCTCCCCTCTCTTTTGCGCTGTCTCTCCCCCTCTCTCTCTCTCCCCCTCTCTTTTGCTCTGTCTCCCCCTCTCTTTTGCTCTCTCTCTCCCCCCCTCTTATGCTCTCTCCCCTCTCTTATGCTCTCTCTCTCTTCCCTCTTTTGCGCTCTCCCCCCTCTCTTTTGCTCTCTCTCTCCACTTTCTCCACCCTCTCTTTTGCTGTCTCTCTTCCTTTCTTTTGACCTCTCTCCCCCCTTTCTTTGCTCTCCCTCCCCTCTCTTTTGTGCTCTCTCTCACCCCTCTCTTTTGCGCTCTCTCTTCCCCCTCTTTTGCGCTCTCTCTCCCCCTCTCTTTTGCGCTCTCTCTCTCCCCCCTCTCTTTTGCGCTCTCTCTCTCCCCCCTCTCTTTTGCGCTCTCCCCCCCTCTCTTTTGCGCTCTCTCTCCCCCCTCTCTTTTGCGCTCTCTCTCTCCCCTCTCTTTTGCGCTGTCTCTCCCCCTCTCTCTCTCTCCCCCTCTCTTTTGCTCTGTCTCCCCCTCTCTTTTGCTCTCCCCCCCCCCCTCTTATGCTCTCTCTCTTCCCTCTCTTATGCTCTCTCTCTCTTCCCTCTTTTGCGCTCTCCCCCCTCTCTTTTGCTCTCTCTCTCCACTTTCTCCACCCTCTCTTTTGCTGTCTCTCTTCCTTTCTTTTGACCTCTCTCCCCCCTTTCTTTGCTCTCCCTCCCCTCTCTTTTGCTGTCTCTATCTCCCCTCTTTTGATCTCTCTCTCCCCTTTCTTTTGTTCTACCTCCCCCTCTCTTTTGCTCTCTCTCCCCCTCTTTTGCTCTCCCTCCCCCTCGTTTGCTCTCCCTCCCTCCCCTCTTGGTCTCTCTCTCCCCTGTTGATCTCTCTCTCCCCTTTCTTATGTTTTCCCTACCCACTCTCTCCCCTCTTTTGAGCTCTCCGCACAGCCTTTCACGGGCCCTCCCATGGCCCACCCGGTCCCGTCCACATCACACCTGGCGGCCCGTCACGCTTCTCACTCTGAGGCTGAAGCTGCAGTTCAGTCAGAAGGCGAGGTGTGTTTGTCCTTGTGCGCAGTCTCTACTGCGCATGACAGCTTCAGACAAACACACTTGGCCTTTTATAGTATAGGATATATATATATATATATATATATATATACACACATACAGTTTATCATTTTATATTACAATCTCAAAGTGTTTAATGTCCCTTTAATGACAGTGGCAAACCTTATCTTTTTCCTAACACAAGTCTGGATTGGCTAATCCAAATATGGAAAATGGTAGGTGGTGGTTTACCATTGAAAAAAAAATTGCATCAAAAACAAGCAGTTTATCCGTTCTAAAAATGTTACATTTCTGCTAATATATTAAAATGATAGCAAACTCCCCATTTATAGAATCAGATCCGGAATGTTAGTGATATTTTAGATAGAGTTTAATTCATCAGTAATGATGTAATGAAGTTGCACAATAACTTATTTTTTATAGATATGAAAGTCAAATTCCTCACGTTCCGCCGCCCACTTAAAAAGTACATTGCTGTGAGCTAACGGTTTGAATTGTTGTCCAATCAGCAATCTCCCCCTTATAGTACTTTTGTTGTAGTTAGAGGGCTGATTGGAGAACAATTAAACTTGTTAGCTTACAGAAAAATTGACTTTTTGAGTGGGCAATTTGAATTTCATAACTATATTAAAAAGTATGTTATAGTGCATCATCATTACATCTGATTCATTAAAACTCCATCTAAAATATCACTAACATTCCGGATCTGTGTTTATAAAGGGGAGAGTTTATTATCACTTTAACCCCTTAGTGACCAGGCCACTTTTCAATTTTTTGACCATCTGGGACCAAGGCTATTTTTGCATTTCTGCGTATTTTCCTCTTACTCATTTACTGTACCCACACATATTATATCGACTTTCTAAAGATACCATTATTTTCATCATATCTTATAATTTACTATAAAAAAATTATAACATATTAGGAAAAAATGAAAAAAAAAAACACTTTTTCTAACTTTGAGCCCCAAAATCTCTAACACATCTACAACCACCATAAAATACCAATGCTAAACAGTTTCTAAATTTTGTCTTGAGTTTAGAAATACCCAATGTTTACATGTTCTTTGCTTTTTTGCAAGTTATAGGGCAATAAGTACAAGTAGCACTTTGCTATTTCAAAACCATGTTTTTTCAAAATTGGCGATAGTTACATTGTAACACCAATATCTCTCAGGAATCCCTGAATAACCCTTCAAATGTATATATTTTTTAAAAGAAGACAACCTAAGGTATTAAACTTGGGGTATTTTGACTTTTTTCATGCAACCATTTTACCACCAATCTATGCCAAAGTTTGGGGGGAAAAAAAATTATTTGATTTTTTGACAAATAGCAATTTAAGAATACATTTACTGATAAAATGGTAAGGGTTACTGGCAAATAACACCCTAATATGTCTTCAGTAGCATCTCCTGGGTACAGTGATACCACCCATGTATAGGTGTGTTGGGTTCTCTGTGGGCTAAAAGCCCTTATTTTTAGAGAGCGCATTCCAGTTTTTCAACTTGGAATTTTCACATCGGTCATCATGCACCCATGTCCTATTTGGGACATTTCTGAAGCTGGCCAATGGAATTTACCCCCATCAAACCATATATTTTTGAAAAGTAGACACCCTAGGGTATTTCAAATGCTGGTATTTTAACACTTTCCATGCACTAATTCAACCACTAGTCTTTGTCAAACTTTAGGGTAGTTATTTTTTTGTGTTATTTTTCACACACATTGTATTGTATGCATGGATTTTCAGTTCCTGTTATGTGTTACTGCCAAAAAACACCTCAATATGTGTTCAACAACATCTCCTGAGTACAGTGATACCACCTATGTATAGGTGTGTCGGGTTCTCTGGGGGCTAAATGGCCTTATTTTTAGGTAGCGCATTCCAGTTTTTCAACTTGGAATTTTCACATCGGTCATCATGCACCCATGTCCTATTTGGGACATTTCTGAAGCTGGCCAATGGAATTTACCCCCATCAAACCATATATTTTTGAAAAGTAGACACCCTAGGGTATTTCAAATGCTGGTATTTTAACACTTTCCATGCACTAATTCAACCACTAGTCTTTGTCAAACTTTTGGGTAGTCATTTTTTTGTGTTATTTTTCACACACATTGTACTTTAGGCATGTATTTTCAGTTCCTGTTATGTGTTACTGCCAAAAACCACCTCAATATGTGTTCAACAATATCTCCTGAGTACAGTGATACCACCTATGTATAGGTGTGTCAGGTTCTCTGGGGGCTAAATGGCCTTATTTTTAGGTAGCGCATTCCAGTTTTTCAACTTGGAATTTTCACATCGGTCATCATGCACCCATGTCCTATTTGGGACATTTCTGAAGCTGGCCAATGGAATTTACCCCCATCAAACCATATATTTTTGAAAAGTAGACACCCTAGGGTATTTCAAATGCTGGTATTTTAACACTTTCCATGCACTAATTCAACCACTAGTCTTTGTCAAACTTTTGGGTAGTCATTTTTTTGTGTTATTTTTCACACACATTGTACTTTAGGCATGTATTTTCAGTTCCTGTTATGTGTTACTGCCAAAAACCACCTCAATATGTGTTCAACAATATCTCCTGAGTACAGTGATACCACCTATGTATAGGTGTGTCGGGTTCTCTGGGGGCTAAATGGCCTTATTTATAGGTAGCACATTCCAGTTTTTCAACTTGGAATTTTCACATTGGTCATCATGCACCCATGTCCTGTTTGGGACATTTCTGAAGCTGGCCAATGGAGTTTACCCCCATCAAATCATATATTTTTGAAAAGTAGACACCCTAGGGTATTTCAAATGCTGGTATTTTAACACTTTCCATGCACTAATCAACCACTAGTCTTTGTCAAACTTTTGGGTAGTCATTTTTTTGTGTTATTTTTCACACACATTGTACTTTAGGCATGTATTTTCAGTTCCTGTTATGTGTTACTGCCAAAAACCACCTCAATATGTGTTCAACAACATCTCCCGAGTACAGTGATACCACCTATGTATAGGTGTGTCGGGTTCTCTGGGGGCTAAATGGCCTTATTTTTAGGTAGCGCATTCCAGTTTTTCAACTTGGAATTTTCACATCGGTCATCATGCACCCATGTCCTATTTGGGACATTTCTGAAGCTGGCCAATGGAATTTACCCCCATCAAACCATATATTTTTGAAAAGTAGACACCCTAGGGTATTTCAAATGCTGGTATTTTAACACTTTCCACGCACTAATTCAACCACTAGTCTTTGTCAAACTTTTGGGTAGTCATTTTTTTGTGTTATTTTTCACACACATTGTACTTTAGGCATGTATTTTCAGTTCCTGTTATGTGTTACTGCCAAAAACCACCTCAATATGTGTTCAACAACATCTCCTGAGTACAGTGATACCACCTATGTATAGGTGTTTCGGGTTCTCTGGGGGCTAAATGGCCTTATTTTTAGGTAGCGCATTCCAGTTTTTCAACTTGGAATTTTCACATCGGTCATCATGCACCCATGTCCTATTTGGGACATTTCTGAAGCTGGCCAATGGAATTTACCCCCATCAAACCATATATTTTTGAAAAGTAGACACCCTAGGGTTTTTCAAATGCTGATATTTTAATACTTTCCATGCACTAATTCAACCACCAGTCTTTGTCAAACTTTTGGGTAGTAATTTTTTTGTGTTATTTTTCACACACATTGTACTTTAGGCATGGATTTTCAGTTCCTGTTATGTGTTACTGCCAAAAAACACCTCAATATGTGTTCAACAACCTCTCCTGAGTACAGTGATACCACCCATGTATAGGTGTGTTGGGTTCTCTGGGGGCTAAAAGGCCTTATTTTTAGGAAGCCCATTCCATTTCTTCCACTTTGAATTTTCACATCCCATGCACCCATGTCCTATTTAAGACATTTCTGAAGCCGGCTAATGTAATTTACCTCAATCAAACCATATATTTTTGAAAAGTAGACTTCCTAGGGTATTTCAAATGCAGGTATTTTAACACTTTCCATGCACTAATTTAACCACTAGTCTTTGTCAAACTATTAGGCATTCATATTTTTGTGTTATTGTTCACATACATTGTACTTTAGACATGGATTCACAGCTCCTGTTATGTGTTACTACCAAAGAAGACACCAATATGTGGTCACCAACATCTCCTGAGTTCAGTGATACCACCTATGCATAGGTTTGGTGGCTTGTTTGGGGGGTGCAATGCCAAATGTCTGACATGCGTTTTTGATTTTTTTTAACATTTAACATATTTTCTTTGCCAATCGTCTTTTTGGGGGGTCTTTTAACATACCCCAATTTATTTGTTTTCCATGAATGTGCATATATTTGAAAAGTTGACACCCCAAGGTATTGTATATGGTGTGCTTTGATGCCTTTGAAGCAACCGTTGTAGCCCAAAAAATTGGAGAAAGTGTATGGTGGTTATTTTTCAATTTTAATTTTTACAGACACATTGCTTTTTGACTATGATTTAGGAGAGACTGTTGTAAGTTATTGCAAAAGAATACTTCAGGTTGTTTTCTGCAAGGCACCCTGAGTACACCTATGCCCCCCATGCATAGGTTTGCCAGGATTTTGGGAAGGTTATGTTACAATTTTATGACTTGTGATTTTAGTTATTAACAATGAGAGTATTTCTTCTGATAGGCCTATCTTTAGTTTGTGGCCTATTGCATACCCCACTTTTATTTATTGCCATGAAAGTGTATATTTTTTAAATGTTGACACCCCAAGGTATTGTATATGGTGTGCTTTGATGCCTTTGAAGCAACCGTTTTAGCCCAAAAAATTGGAGAAAGTGTATGGTGGTTATTTTTCAATTTTCATTTTTACAGACACATTGCTTTTTGACTATGATTTAGGAGAGACTGTTGTAAGTTATTGCAAAAGAATACTTCAGGTTGTTTTCTGCAAGGCACCCTGAGTACACCTATGCCCCCCATGCATAGGTTTTCCAGGATTTTGGGAAGGTTATGTTACAAATTTATGACTTGTGATTTTAGTTATTAACAATGAGAGTATTTCTTCTGATAGGCCTATCTTTAGTTTGTGGCCTATCGCATACTCCACTTTTATTTATTGCCATGAAAGTGTATATTTTTTAAATGTTGACACCCCAAGGTATTGTATATGGTGTGCTTTGATGCCTTTGAAGCAACCGTTTTAGCCCAAAAAATTGGAGAAAGTGTATGGTGGTAATTTTTCAATTTTCATTTTTACAGACACATTGCTTTTTGACTATGATTTAGGAGAGACTGTTGTAAGTTATTACAAAAACATACTTCAGGTTGTTTTTTGCAAGGCACCCTGAGAACACCTATGTCCCCCATGCATAGGTTTGACAGGGGTTTTGGTTAAAAAAAAAAACAGGCCCAATTTTAGAAAAAAAATAGAGTAGTGAAATGTAAAAATCTGGCACAGTAAAAGTAAAAAAAAAAAAAAAAAAAACATCTAACAGTAAACATAACCAAAAAAAAATATATATATATAACACCAAATGTATTTATTTTTTTAAAAATTGACCATTGTATGGTACCGCTTGAAGCAGTCCCCAATACAGAGTGCAGGCTGTCCAGGGCAATCAGGACAGTTATATATGGTGTCCCTTCTCTTCCCCCTCTTGGTACAGACTCTACATTTTTTTTGTGGTTTCTGCTTTGCGGCAGTAGGGGGGATTTTAAAAATAAAATGAGTAGCCCCAACTCTGCTCTCTCCCATCACCGCCCGGGGAGCAGGTGCATCATGGTACAAAATCCCAGTAATAATCTGGAGCTGAAACTGTAAAAAAGTTTTTTTAACTCTGGGGTTTGCTTTTTTGAACAACAAAAAAAGCGTTGTGGGTTGCAATCTGCATTAGGTAAATTGCAACCTTTTTGTACCAGGCCCTTGTCTTCCGCATAATTAGGTAGGGCTGCAGCAGCTGATCAGCCAGATCAACCCCACCCATATGCCGGTTATAAGACTTGATGCACACTGGCTTCCTTATGATCTCAGCTCTGCCACGTACAGAGACCGCCACCGTCCTCTCTGTGTGGATGGTGGTAAGAAGGTATACATCCTTCTTGTCTCTGTACTTAAAGGAACATAAAACCCACATTTTTTCTTTCATGATTTAGAAAGAGCATACAATTATAAACAACTTTCTAATTTACTTCTATTATCTATTTTGCTTCATTCTCTTGATATTCTTAGCTAAAAAGCATATCTAGATATGCTTAGTAGCTGCTGATTGGTAGCTGCACATAGATGACTCCTGTGATTGGTTCACCGTGTGCATTGCTATTTCTTCATTAAAGTATATCTAAAGAATGAAGCAAATTAGGTAATAGAAGTAAATTGGACTGTTGTTTAAAACTGTATTCTCTACCTTAATCATGAAAGAAAATGTTTGGGTATAGTGTACCTTTAAGTGCCAACAGCTCCTCTTGGCGCAGAGCTGAGGTCTCCCCCCTTTGTAGCCGGGTGCGTACAAGTTGTCCTGGGAAACCTGCGTGGTTCTTTTTAATTGTACCGCAAGCTACTGTATCAAAGCAATACAGTAGCTTGAACAAAAGGACACTTGTATAAAAATTGTCTAAGTACAAGTGATACCCTTTGTTCATTAGGGGTAATATCAGGTCCCAGACAATCTTGCCAGTGGTTCCCATATGTTCTGGGCAACCTGGAGGGTCAAGGTGGCTATCCTTTCCCTCATACACCCGGAAGGCCTGAGTATACCCAGTCTCGCTGTCACAGAGCTTATACACCTTTACCCCATATCTGGAGCATTTGGAAGGAATATACTGCTTGAATCCCAGCCTTCCCTTATACTTCATTAGGGATTCATCAACGCATATATTCCTTCCAGGTGTATAAGCCTCTGCAAACCTGGCAGAAAAGTGGGTTATCAGGGGGCGGATTTTATACAGCCTGTCAAATTGGGGATGCTCCCTAGGGGGGCACAGGCTGTTGTCGCTGAAGTGCATGAAATGCAGAATCATTTCATACCTCTTCCTCGACATAGTCTGGGAGAAAATGAGAGTAGAGCAGATGGGGCTACTACTCCAGTAGGAGCGAATGGAGGGTTTCTTTATGATGCCCATCAGCATAGTCAATGCCCAGAATTTTTTGAATTCTGGCACATTGATGGGGGCCCATTGCTGCGTTGCCAAATATGTTCCAGGCTTTGCAGCACGGAACTGATGGGAATATAAATTAGTTTGGGCGACAATGTTCCCCAATATATCATCGCCCAGAAACACTTCCAGAAACTGCTGGGGGCTAAAACCTGCCACATCTATATTTATGCCAGCATTTGCTGTGAAGGGTGGGATATCTGGCCTCTGGAGATGAGGCGTTACCCACTCTTCAGCAGCAATGGCAGCAACACGCCTCCTTCTGGCAGGGGGGCTAGCAGGGGGGCTGGCAGGGGGGCTAGCAGCCACAGATACATCACTATCAGTTGAGACTGCATCTAGTGATGTATCTGAGCAATATGGCAGGGTCAAAATTGGGGTCTGAGTCAGAAATAGAGGCATCTGACTCTGACGCAAGGATGGCATACGCCTCCTCAGCACTATATCTTTTCTGTGACATTTTTGTATCTGTCACAGAAAACAATTACTAAAAAAAATTAAATTAACTAAATTAATTAACTAAATTAACTAGCAAAAAAGTACAGCTATGCTACTGCCAGTGATTTATAGCGATCACTGGCAAGCTAGGGGTTAATGGCTCTGAAAATTAAATTAAATTAACTAAATGTTTCTGAAAAGAGCCTTTGGGTTTTTAAAAAATTACAACAACAAAATTAACCCTTAAAAAATGCACAGACAGCAAAAAAGTACAGCTATGCAACTGCCAGTGATTTATAGCGATCACTGGCAAGCTAGGGGTTAATGGCTCTGAAAATTAAATTAAATTAACTAAATTAATTAACTAAATTAACTAGCAAAAAAGTACAGCTATGCTACTGCCAGTGATTTATAGCGATCACTGGCAAGCTAGGGGTTAATGGCTCTGAAAATTAAATTAAATTAACTAAATGTTTCTGAAAAGAGACTTTGGGTTTTTAAAAAATTACAACAACAAAATTAACCCCTAAAAAAATGCACAGACAGCAAAAAAGTACAGCTATGCAACTGCCAGTGATTTATAGCAATCACTGGCAAGCTAGGGGTTAATGGCTCTGAAAATTAAATTAACTAAATTAATTAACTAAATTAACTAGCAAAAAAGTACAGCTATGCTACTGCCAGTGATTTATAGCGATCACTGGCAAGCTAGGGGTTAATGGCTCTGAAAATTAAATTAACTAAATGTTTCTGAAAAGAGCCTTTGGGTTTTTAAAAAATTACAACAACAAAATTAACCCCTAAAAAATGCACAGACAGCAAAAAAGTACAGCTATGCAACTGCCAGTGATTTATAGCGATCACTGGCAAGCTAGGGGTTAATGGCTCTGAAAATTAAATAAAATTAACTAAATGTTTCTGAAAAGAGCCTTTGGGTTTTTAAAAAATTACAACAACAAAATTAACCCCTAAAAAAATGCACAGACAGCAAAATGCAGCAAAAAAAAAAGTGCACCTATGCTACTGCCAGTGATATATAGTGATCACTGGCAAGCTAGGGGTTAATGGCTCTGAAAAGAGCGTTTGGTTCTATATTTTTTAACAAATAAAAGAAATAAATCTCTCTCTCTGCTAAATACAGGTCTCTCTCTCTCTAACAAAATGGCAAGTGAGGAGAGGGAGGGAGATCCACACTGATCATAGTCAATATTTACAAATATTGACATGATCAGACAAATGGGGTATTTTATTATTATTATTTTTTTTTTTAGGGTGGGAGGCTCAGATTGGGTGACCCTAGCTTGCCCCTATGATGATGCAGGCTAGGGACACCCCCAGAGGCCCCATGATGCACTGGGCATCGCCATCTTGGATGCCTAGTGAAGGGGGAGGGGGGGCTATTTGGGCTTTTTTTTTTTTATTTATCCGTTTTTTTTAAAAAAAAAAAATTTTATTATTTAATAACCAACTAAGTGCCTCGACCCACCGAGGCACTTAGCACACAAGCAGAGCATCGGAAGCGTGTCCGATCGCTTCCGATGCTCTGAAACACTGTCGGGCTCCCCGTGGAGCGAAACCGGAAGTGATCACTCGTGGGGGAGTGATCAATCCGGTCCCGGCACTCGGGAACAGTATTGTCTTCCTCGACATAGTCTGGGAGAAAATGGGAGTAGAGCAGATGGGGCTACTACTCCAGTAGGAGCGAATGGAGGGTTTCTTTATGATGCCCATCAGCATAGTCAATGCCCAGAATTTTTTGAATTCTGGCACATTGATGGGGGCCCATTGCTGCGTTGCCAAATATGTTCCAGGCTTTGCAGCACGGAACTGATGGGAATATAAATTAGTTTGGGCGACAATGTTCCCCAATATATCATCGCCCAGAAACACTTCCAGAAACTGCTGGGGGCTAAAACCTGCCACATCTATATTTATGCCAGCATTTGCTGTGAAGGGTGGGATATCTGGCCTCTGGAGATGAGGCGTTACCCACTCTTCAGCAGCAATGGCAGCAACACGCCTCCTTCTGGCAGGGGGGCTAGCAGGGGGGCTGGCAGGGGGGGTAGCAGGGGGGCTAGCAGCCACAGATACATCACTATCAGTTGAGACTGCATCTAGTGATGTATCTGAGCAATATGGCAGGGTCAAAATTGGGGTCTGAGTCAGAAATAGAGGCATCTGACTCTGACGCAAGGATGGCATACGCCTCCTCAGCACTATATCTTTTCTGTGACATTTTTGTATCTGCCACAGAAAACAATTACTAAAAAAAATTAAATTAACTAAATTAATTAACTAAATTAACTAGCAAAAAAGTACAGCTATGCTACTGCCAGTGATTTATAGCGATCACTGGCAAGCTAGGGGTTAATGGCTCTGAAAATAAAATTAAATTAACTAAATGTTTCTGAAAAGAGTATTGGGTTTTTAAAAAATTACAACAACAAAATTAACCCTTAAAAAATGCACAGACAGCAAAAAAGTACAGCTATGCAACTGCCAGTGATTTATAGCGATCACTGGCAAGCTAGGGGTTAATGGCTCTGAAAATTAAATTAACTAAATTAATTAACTAAATTAACTAGCAAAAAAGTACAGCTATGCTACTGCCAGTGATTTATAGCGATCACTGGCAATTAAATGCAGCAAAAAAAAAAAGTGCACCTATGCTACTGCCAGTGATATATAGTGATCACTGGCAAGCTAGGGGTTAATGGCTCTGAAAAGAGCCTTTGGTTCTATATTTTTTAACAAATAAAATAAATAAATCTCTCTCTCTGCTAAATACAGGTCTCTCTCTCTCTAACAAAATGGCAAGTGAGGAGAGGGAGGGAGATCCACACTGATCATAGTCAATATTTACAAATATTGACATGATCAGACAAATGGGGTATTTTATTATTATTATTATTTTTTTTAGGGTGGGAGGCTCAGATTGGGTGACCCTAGCTTGCCCCTATGATGATGCAGGCTAGGGACACCCCCAGAGGCCCCATGATGCACTGGGCATCGCCATCTTGGATGCCTAGTGAAGGGGGAGGGGGGGGGCTATTTGGGCTTTTTTTTTTTTATTTATCCGTTTTAAAAAAAAAAAATTAATTTATTATTTAATAACCAACTAAGTGCCTCGACCCACCGAGGCACTTAGCACACAAGCAGAGCATCGGAAGCGTGTCCGATCGCTTCCGATGCTCTGAAACACTGCCGGGCTCCACGTGGAGCGAAACCGGAAGTGATCACTCGTGGGGGAGTGATCAATCCGGTCCCGGCACTCGGGAACAGTATTGCAGGATGCCTAGACATCAAGGCAAGCCTGCAATACTGTTAGAGCAGCTGGAAGCGATTTCGATCGCTTCCAGTGCTCTGTTAAACCGACAACGTATGCCATACGTTCTCGGTCGTTAAGTGCTTTTTTTTTGAGGACGTATGGCATACGTCGTCGGTCGTTAAGGGGTTAAAGTGACACTGAACCCAATTTTTTTTCTTTTGTGATTCAGATAGAGCATGCAATTTTAAGCAACTTTCTAATTTACTCCTGTTATCAATTTTTCTTCGTTTTCTTGCTATCTTTATTTGGAAAAAAAGGCATCTAAGCTATTTTTTTGGTTCAGACTCTGGATAGAACTTTTTTATTGGTGGATGAATTTATCCACCAATCACCAAGGACAACCCAGGTTGTTCACCAAAAATGGGCCAGCATCTAAACTTACATTCTTGCATTTCAAATAAAGATACCAAGAGAATAAAGAAAATTTGATAATAGGAGTAAATTATAAAGTTACTTAAAATGTCATGCTCTATCTGAATCACAAAAGAAAAAAATTGGGTTCGGTGTCCCTTTAATGTTTTGGAAGGATGCTGAAAATGTAGTTACAATGTGTTTTCTGTCCCTTTAATTTGCATTAATGCAAAAATTACCTTTCTGCATAAGTAATTGATATTTTCATTTGGCTACTGAATTCACTGTGTGTGCACATGGTATGGCTCGGCCTTCATGACACACAATTGCTTATAGCCTGGAGTCGGACTATTTGCGTTTTAGGCACAGAAAGTTATGCCAAACATAGCATGGGAGCATTTTTTCACAATTTTAAATAACGATATTTTCAAAGAGGTAATACAAATATTGTGCCACTGGTGTACACATATTCTGGTTCTACCTCTATGGCACACAATTGTTTTTAGCCTATCTCAATGGTGTTTTGGACACAGAAAGTGATGTCAACCAGGTTTTTGGTGCCGGTGCCGATTTGTACATAATATTTTCAAAAGGGTAGTAACTACTGATTTTACATAGGGTGGAATCCATGATATTAAACTGCCTGACCAAGTGGGGTTCTGGATCTGAAAAGTGATGCCATCCAAGTAATATGTGCTGGATTTTACAATTTTGACTAAGTGGTATTTTCAAAGGTTTAACCCCTTAAAGGGACAGTAAAGTCAAAACTAAACTTTCATGATTCAGATAGGGCATGCAATTTTAAACAACTTTCCCATTTACTTTTATTACCAAATTTGCTTTGTTCCCTTGGTGGCATTTTTGAAACGCTAAACCTAGCTAGACTCAAACTGATTTCTAAACAGTTGAAAACTGCCTCCTAGCTCAGAGCATTTTGAAAGTTTTTCACAGTTAGACTGAGCTAGTTCACATGTGTCATATAGATAACATTGTGCTCACTCCCGTGAAGTTATTTAGGAGTCTTCACTGCATGTCTGTCAAAGGCACTTAGATAAGGAGGCTGTCTGCAAAGGCTTAGATACAAGGTAATCACAGAGGTAAAAAGTATATTAATATAACTGTGTTGGTTATGCAAAAATAGGGAATGGGTAATAAAGGGATTATCTATCTTTTTAAATAAGAACAATTTTGGTGTAGACTGTCCCTTTAAGGACCAGTAACTCCAGAGAATTTTTAGCATTTTTGCTATCACTCCATTTAAACAGAAATAGAGTTATTGCTTTTTAATTTACCAATCAAAACTATATATATATATTTTTTGCAGACAACCTAAGGTATTGATATAAGATTTTGGTATATTTTATGCCACTGTTTTGCTGCCAAATGCATTCATATAAAATAAAAAAAAAAATTGTTAACTTTTTCACAAACTTTGGGCTTCTCACTGAAATTATTCACACACAACTAATGTGGTCATAAGACAAATGTTTGTAAAAGCTTCTCTGGAATCTCCTAATAAATAGATGACATTCATGGCTTTGCCACTGTTTTTTGGCAATTAGAAGGCCACTAATTGCAACTGCACACCACAATTCTGAAATTTGTGAGTGAAGAGGTTAATCATGTAGCTTGTAACATTAATTTTAGTTGTATTGTAGAAATTACCCTCCCACTCTCCCAAAAAGCTCTCTTGCTTCTCTCACCCCCCTGGTAACCACCATCTTAGGTTTTGCAAACAGTCTGCCAGTATGCAGTTTTGGGCCATTTTTCTTTCACTTCCCTGATCCCTCCCAAACAGCTCTCTAACCCTCCCAATGGACTTCATCATCCTAGGTACTAGAAGCTGTCTACACGTACCAAGTTTATCATTTTCTTTTTTTTTTTAACCCTTAGTCGACATTAGGCTGTTCCATGCTGTCCTAAAAGCTCTGGGCTTAAACACCTTTAGGATGGCATGGAACATCCTAACTTTTATGGTGTACCGCTCCATTCTGGAAAAAACAATAGTTGATCTGAATGGGGCACGTGCCAAGCAACGCAGGATGTCCCCAATGAGCCAATTAGCGCCATATTTTTGTGTGTTTTTTTAATATACAAACTTGGATGGATGGGTCTGTACTGAAGGGGTTGCATAATTTAGTGATAGTAAAGCCAAATGTTTTCTTTAATGATTCAGATAGAGCATGCAATTTTAAGCAATTTTCTAATTTACTCCTATAATCATTTTTTCTTGTTTTCTTTTACTATCTTTATTTAAAAAGCAAGAATGTAAAGCTTAGAAGCAGGCCCATTTTTGGTTCAGCACCTGGGTTGCGCTTGCTGATTGGTGGCCAAATGTACCCACCAATCAGCAAGCACTATCCAGGGTCTTGAAACAAAAATGGGCTGGCTCCTTAGTTTAGATTCCTGCTTTTTCAAATAACGATAGCAAGAGAACGATTAAAAATTGATAATAGGAGTAAATAAGAAAGTTGCCTGCTCTGTCTAACTCATGAAAGAAAAAAAGTGGGTTTACTATCCCTTTAATAAAACTGATTTTCTGTAGTGTAGTGATCCCCGCCCCTCCAGCTGATTGTTGACAGTAACCTCTCCCCCCGGTCATATTTATTTTTTGTAGCCAAGGGGCCCATCCCTCCCCCCCCATTTTATTTCTTCTAAAGCATAGGGAACCCTCCCCTTCCACAGTACGCCGCACACCCACAGCATTACTGTAAGAAGATACAGAGTATCACTGTCTGTATCGGCGATCTACCTTCATATGGCAACAACGGACGCTATGCAAAGTATTCTGTGATGTATTACCTATGTCCATTTGGCTGCTGATTCACTACTTGTAAACTGGACCCCCTCCATAACATAAAATTGTTATTGCTCTGGCCAAGTGGTGCATGGCCTTTTGTATAAATAACTGATATTTTCACAACTATCAGTTACAATACAGTTCTGATGCCAAGATAACATTGATGGTAAACGTAATGTAGCAGCACAATATGTGTGTGTATAAAATAAATAAAAATATATATATATATTTATCTCAATAAATCTATATATTATATGCATAAAAAACATATTTATTTAATTCTTGACACAGTGAGTCCACGGATCATCATCAATTTCTGTTGGGAATATCACTCCTGGCCAGCAGGAGGCAAAGAGCACCACAGCAAAGCTGTTAAGTATCACTTCCCTTCCCACAAACCCCAGTCATTCGACCAAAGGAAAAAGGAGAGAAAGTAAGCAACACAAGGTGCAGAGGTGCCTGAGGTTTAAATAGCAAAAAACTGTCTGAAAAAATGGGCGGGCCATGGACTCACTGTGTCAAGAAAGACATTTATCAGGTATGCATATATTTTGTTTTTTTTCTAATGACACGGTGAGTCCACGGATCATCATCAATTACTGTTGGAAATCAATACCCAAGCTAGAGGACACAGATGATAAGGGAGGGACAAGACAGGTAACCTAAACAGAAGGCACCACAGCTTGAAGAACCGTTCTCCCAAAAGAAGCCTCAGCCGAAACGAAAGTATCAAATTTATAAAAATTAGAAAAGTATGCAGAGAAGGCCAAGTTGCAGCTTTGCAAATCTGTTCTACAGAAGCTTCATTTTTGAGAGCCCAGGAAGAAGAAGCGGCTCTCGTGGAATGAGCTGTGATTCTCTCAGTAGACTGCTGCCCAGCAGTTTTATAAACAAAACCAATTAATCTCAACCAGAGAGAAAGAAAAGTAGCAGAAGCAGTCTGACCTTTACGTCTCCCAGAGAAACAAACAGGGCAGAAGACTGGTAAAAATCCTTAGTCGCCTGTAAATAAAATTTTAAAGCACACACAACCTCAAAGTTGTGCAAAAAAAACGCTCTTCAGAAAAGAACTATGACAAAGAGAAGGAACAATTTCCTGATTAAAGTTTCTGTCCAAAACCACTTTAGGAAGGAACATAACGCAATACGAAGAACCGCCTCATCTGCAAGAAAAATAAGATAAGGCGAACCACACTGCAGTTCCAACACTCTCTGAGCAGAAGAGATAGCAATAAGAAACAAAACCTTCCAAGATAACAACTTAATATCTATGGAATGCAAAGGCTCAAACAGAGCTTGCTGCAAAACATTAAGAACATAAGACTTAAACACAGGCCTGATACTGACCAAGACCTGACAAAAGATTGCACATCTGGCACATCCGCCAGACGCTTAAGCAGCAAGAAAAGATAATGCAGAAATCTGACCCCTCAGAGAACTGACAAAACCTTTATCCGGACCTTCCTGTAGGAAGGACAAAATTCTAAGAATCCTGACCCTACTCCAAGAATAGCCCTTGGATTCACATAAATAACATTCACGCCCTATCTTATGGAAAACCTTGCTCGTTACAGGCTTGCAAGCATGAATCATGGTCTCAATGACCGACTCTAAGACCATGCTTAGACAGAACTAAGTGTTCAATCTCCAAGCAGTCAGCTTCAGAGAAACGAAAATTTGGATGAAAGAAGGGACCCCGATCAAAAGGTCCTTCCTCAGAGGCAGTCTCCAAGGTGGAAAATATATTATCTCCACTAGGTCTTCATACCAGATCCTGCGAGGCCACGCAGGGACTACTAGAATTACAGACACTCTCTCCTGTTTGATACGAGCAAAGACTCATGGAAGGAGAGCAAACGGAGGAAACAGGTATGTCAGCCTGAAATCCCAAGGAACCACCAGAGCATCTATCAGAGCGGCATGAGAATCTATTGACTTCGAACCGTACCTTGGAAACTTGGTATTTCACAGAGACGCCATCAGATCTAACTCAGGCACCCCCCCATTTGAGGAGTTGGAGAACACCTCCGGATGGAGTTTCCCAGGATGAAAAATATGTTTGCTCAGGAATCCGCTTCCCAATTGCCCACTCCAGGAATGTGGATGGCAGATAGACAACAATTGTGAGCTTCCGCCCACTGAACAATCCAAGTCACCTCCTACATGGCTAAGGAACTCAGAGTTCCTCCCTGGTGGTTGATGTAAACCGATGAGGTGATATTGTCCAACTGGAACCAATAAGGACAACTGAGGCCAAGCCTACAAAACATTATAAATCGCTCTCAACTCCAAGATGTGAAAGAGGAGAGCAGACACTTCCGAGTCCATAATCCCTGTGTCTTAAACAAGATCCAAACTGCTTCCCGGCCCAGAAGGCTGGCGTCAGTGGCAACATTACCCAGGAAAGTCTCTAGAAGCATGCGGCCTGAGACCGATACTCCTGAGAAACCACTACAGGAGAAAGACTCTAGCCGACTTATCTAGATCTATCCTCTGTGACAGATCCGAATGTTCTCCATTTTATGGAAAATAAAGGGAATGATGTCCATGATAACCATCAAACCTAATTCCCTCCATACATTGAGACACTGAAAAGTGAAGGAAAATCAACTGCAGCTAAATTCAAACTCCCAACCTCCTGGTTGCGGGATGGCTAAGCTATACACCGGCCATGCAGAGAGGGGAAGAGGAATAAATCCTTGATTATTTGACCTCTGTTAGACATCCTTTAGCGAATCTAATAAAGTCTAAGCATACCGCATCTGGTGGTTCCAGGCTGCCTCCCATCCAGGTACTGACCAGGCCTGACTGACCCTCATAACTTCCGCGATCAGACGGAATCGGGTATTCATTGTATTGTGGCGCTTGTCCCAAATAAATCACCCTTGTGGATGGATAAAGGGAACTCTTGCAATATTCCAAGACCTAAAGGTCTGTCTAGGATGACGAAACTCAGAAAACTTGAGAAGATCCCAATCAAGGGAACAATAAATCTCTCAGGTCTATGTTCGTTATGAACAGGCCCTCTTGAACCAAAGGAGAAAGGATACTACACTGAAGATCAGAATCTGAGATACTAGAGGTAAGTACCAAGAACCCGTTCCCAAACTGGAACTATCACTCCCAGAGATGAAGACCCTGAACCCAGTTCAAGGAATGCCTCTCATCCTACTTGGATTGCAGATACTCTAGAAGAAATCTGCCCCAGGAGGAAATCTTTAGATCGAACGCGAAAAGACATGACTGACCCTGCAGAAAAAGAAATTTTTCTTTAGTCCTGAAAGCCAGAGGATAATTCTACTAGACCAAGTCCAAATAAGGACTCATCCTTAAAAGGATACGCCAGAAGCATGGATGTTGAGGAACCAAAAAGAATAGAATCTGCAACTGCAGAACTATAAAGCCTAGGCTGTACCACTAAACCACAGGTAGGCTTCTCAGCTGACCATAGATTTCAGCCATAATGCCTGGCGGCTAGTACAGCAAGTCTAATAAGACAAGACATTGCTCTAAATAAACAATTAATCCTCCAACTTCTTATCCATTGATCCGTAAAGGAGCTACCTTCCATAGGGATCAAAGATCTCTGAGCCATAGTAGGAGAGCTCCCTTCTACCTAGGGCATGTGCATTTTAATGGAGTCAGCAACAGGAAAATCCATTAAAGAACAGGAGACAGGGAGATAGGAATCCCTAGCTCCTCCTACACCTGTGAAAATTTCCAAAACACGTCTATAAACATTTCCTCAAAGGAAGGAACATCATAGAAATGATCAAGTTTACAAAACTTCCAAGGGTTGACAACGACAGGGATACTGATGTAGTGCAAGTAGCTAAAACCTCCTAGGAGACATAAGATTCATAGGGCCGTGTTTATCTGTACTAATTTAACGCTATTTCCAAGCATTCAGCACAGAAATATAAACATTTTAAACTCAATCTGTTCCTCAAGAGCATTAATTTTGTACCTAAAAACAGGCTTTTAATCATAACATAAAAAGAAAAATATTTGAACCTGCCTAACATAAGAATAAAATAGGGACAAACACTTTAAAAAGAAAAATTGAACGTCAATTTTTATTATAGATCAGGGAAAAGATTCATAAATCAGCATCTCCAAATATATAGTCTAAGGGGATCCAACTCTAACCTTATCCCAGGCAAAAGAGTACCAGCTAGACTACAAAGAACGTGAAGTGAAACAACCGTGTCTATTCCTTTAATAAAACATTATGACAGGCATGTTCTATTTCCTTTTTTACCCACGACACTGAGAACAAAAATGCCGCTCCGCTCTCACTGGAGAGCAAGGCAGTGTTTATCTGCCGACAAGCAAACCCCTTAAAATGGCGCCGCTCTATTAGAAGGAGGCGTGGCCAAAATTGTATGGGGAAGAGGCGCGCTGAATCACGCTAGTTTACATTACATTGGTCGGAGTCCTAACTGAACTTACAATCCCCAGAGACTAAAGGCTGAAACATATACGGCACAGCACAGAATAAAGATTATAAAACCTCCATCGTGGAACCTCTCCGCCTTCATGAAAACATAAGCCTTTAGTAGAAAAACGGCATATAGTCTCATAGGAATGGCTCCTAAAACTAAATGTGCACTCTCCTAAAAGGCTCCATTCAAGGAATAACTTGAAAAGGAAGCCTTAAAGGATTCCAAAACTTTGTTTTTTTTACTCCACTTAACAGACTAAAATCTATTACAAATAACTTATGGATTAAGAATTACCTGATTTGAATATAAAACGAGTATTTCTTGCCTTAGAAAAGGAGATACAAAATCTGTGGAATCGCGTCACCCCAGCCAAACCCCCTTTCTCAGTGACGAAATTAGAATAGAGTTAGTCCAATCGCTATGCTTTAGCGTGCATATAATTATCCCAAGGATTAGTCATCGCGCGCATGCGCAAATCATTCTGCCGGATGCGTGAGATATTAAATATATGCTCGTTATTACTAGGGGTATTATCGCTGCTAAGCGCTCACATCTTACCTGCTTGAGAACGCTGGAACATCTGTTAAGAGAATGCTCGATTACGGCGGTCTGGATCTCAAAAGGATGGTGACGTTTTCGATGACGCTGAAGAATAAGGCGCATGCGCAGTACGGCGGATTACGGCCATATTGATAACGCAGGTTATCAGGCACTATTGGTAACGGAGATCTAAAATAGTAAGTGTGGGTTTGGAAATATATTAATTTTGTAATATGAATATACAGTAAACTATAAATATGTTTTAATTGATGCATATTGTCAATATGATTAATACATGTTTTGTTCGTTTGAGATAAAGTTTATTGCAAGGTTTAGTGTCCCTTTAACTCATATGTAAAACTTTATTATAATATGCCAGCTATTCTCCTGAACCTTTAGTTCTTTCTGCTGCATAATTCTTTTAACATTACCAGGTGGGACCGCTCTCTTTGTCACTACACTACAAAATAAGAAATAGAAGGGACATAAGATACTTGGAGAAGCTGTACAACTTTAATAGTAAGTTTATACTCAAATAATAATTAAAAGAACATAAAAACCCCAATTTTTCTTTCATGATTCAAATACAGAATACGTAAAATTTTTAAACAATATTCCAATTTACTTATTCTATCTAATTTGCTTAATTCTTAGATATCCTTTGTTAAAGAAATAGCAAGGCACATGAGTGAGCCAATCAAACAAAGACATCCATGTGCAGCCACTTACCATATTTAGATATGCTTTTCAACAAAGGGTTTCAAGAGAAACAAATTAGATAAGTAAATTGAAAAGTTGTTTAAAATTGTATTCTCTATCTAAATCATGAAAGAAAAAAAACAGTTTCAAGTCCTTTTAAATAAACATTTATATAATGTGGTTTGGTTCAGCATAGTATGTAATTTACACTGGGACTTTATATAACAATAAATTTACTATTACATTCACACCACCAATAATAAGATCAGAGGCCCAATCGTGATCCAGTTGATATTATTGGTTATTTGTAGAGCGCCAACAGATTCTGCAGCGCTGATAAAAGTCACTAATTTTAAAGAAATAGAAAGGTAAAAAATGAATGTGCATGGGTGAATTTCAATTTAAAATATAAGCATTTTTGCTATAGCAAAAATATGTCTATACTGTTTTTTCTGCGGCATACGTACATATTCTGTGACGGCCGTACACCAGTATTCGGATACCATGTCTGCTCAGTTAGCAGTGGCTTGTATAACACAAATGATGTATTTAGAAGCAATATATACCACCGCCAGCTCTCTGAGGTGTGGTGTTTGAATACTGGTGCTGTGGCCCTCACGGGATATGTGAGTATGCCACAGAAAAACAGTAAAAACCTTATTAGAAGCATTTTTTCTATTCAAAGCATATTGCAAAAATGCTTCTATTTCACATTGAAATGCACCCATGCAAACTCATTTTTGAGCTCTTTTATGTAAAAAGCATTTTTTGCCCTAAAAAATAAATCATAAAAAATATAAATAATGCGTTTTAAAATCGCTGGCTTTCATTTGTAATCATTATTCACACCTAGGTTTTCGTGGTTCCACTAAAAATCCAAAGAACCAATAAGTTACCAGTATTTAAACTATAAAACCTGTAAAAACAAGTCGTCTCGTTTCCTGCATACAACGCTCTAGTTGTCTGCTCTGTCTAAACCTCTAATCACTGGCTTCCAGTATATGAAATATAAAAACGAAGAACTACATTGCACACAGTTTCTTGTTGCTTTCAGTACAGTGAGTGCATGATGCAAATCCCTGCAGGCATGTGACTAATGTGATGTCAGAAGGTATTTAATTTGGCTAACATCAAGCTGCTACCATTGGAGAACAGCTCCAAGCGTTACCCTTACAAAAATGTATCCCCCGCCTACGTCGTCACCTGATAGGGTGCCTGTTTTGAATTTCCAGAAAAAAACAAGTCGCCCAGACAACGGCATCATACTCGTCCCAGTGATTGGCTGCTATGGAACCAATGGTAGTCAGGGAAGGGCGGAGTCCGCTTGATTCAAACCTGCTTGTGTTGTAAGTATAGTCTAAAGTTTAGCAGGGGAAGATCGCTTTGGGGATCCGAGAGCATACAATATATAGGATCTGTACCTCGTTGTATTGTTACAGGTATGTGAGGTTTAATTATAAAGTATCAGGCTAGGGATCTTGCTTCCTATGAGTATGCTATGCAAGAACATGTGCAGATGGTGTGAGCTCTATTGATCGAGTCCTAGCGTTAGTTGATTTTTGAGAGTGAATGAGTCCTTGTGGTTTAGGTCCTCAAGCACTAAATGAGGCTGCTCTGTATGTCTAGATCAAGTAGTGTAGACCTGCCGCGCGTGACCGCTGTCTATAGGTATCTGCTTTGTGTTTTGCTTTTCGGATTAGATGCGACTGAGTCCTCGATATCATTTGCCTTTTGTTTTAGTGGAGTCCAATATGTGGTTTGGCGTTTTTTGGGGGGTGGGGACCTTTTGGGTTATGGTCCTTTTTGCCGTGGTATCTGGCCTTCAGAGATTTTTGGAGTCCCTGGCCTTTCAGTGGCAGTGCTGTGAGTTTAGTTAGGGGTACCTGAACTTTCAGTGGCAGTGCTGTGAGTTTTTAGGGGTACCTGACCATTCAGTGGCAGTGCTGTGAGTTTTTAGGGGTACCTGACCATTCAGTGGCAGTGCTGTGAGTTTGTAGGGGTACCTGACCATTCAGTGGCAGTGCTGTGAGTTTGTAGGGGTACCTGACCTTTCAGTGGCAGTGCTGTGAGTTTGTAGGGGTACCTGACCTTTCAGTGGCAGTGCTGTGAGTTTGTAGGGGTACCTGACCTTTCAGTGGCAGTGCTGTGAGTTTGTAGGGGTACCTGACCTTTCAGTGGCAGTGCTGTGAGTTTGTAGGGGTACCTGACCTTTTATGCAAATATACTAGGGTTAGTGGTGTTTGTTTATTTGGTGGTTCGGGGGTTATTTGGGTTTTAAGCATATCCGTGGCGGTGCTTTTGGGGTTACCTGGACTTTCTGTCTTAATTGACATTTAAGGGGTGTCTGGCCTTTCTGTTGTGGTTCTTATTTAGCAGGGTCTGCTCTCTCTTTGCATATAGGGTTGAGAGGCTAATTCCTAAAGGTGTCTGCTTTGCATTTCTTTTGTTAGTGGGGACTAAAGCTATGATGTCTTTCTGTCTGTGTATTTGGTTACTGAATTCTATTGTCTTCACTTTTTTAATCTATTATTTTTTTTTAATCTTCCTTTTTACAGGCCTTATCCCCCCCTGACCCACTATGTTGCCATCTATGCGTTCATCACGGCCTGTAGCTTCAAAACTCCCTCGTCCTGGGAAGGCGGTTGCTGTGGAGAGTCGACCTGAGAAGGTGAGGTGACGACAGCTGTCATCATTCATGCCAATTATTGGGCATAGATTGTGTGCCAGTGCTTGAAAGCAATCATCACAATATTTTTAGTATTGTACCCTGTTAGTGTGGATGGGGCTGTGTTATCAAGCAAATGTCAAGAGAGGGATTGGTTGTAAACAGGAAGCTGGTTCTGCGAGTGGTTGCCATTCACTAGCTACTTATGGAAACTGGCACTGGACACTAGTAAGCCGTAATTTTGTTATTATTCTGTTGCATTCAACCTAAAAAAAAAACATTTCAGTGCGAATCTAAGCTACGCAGTCTGTGGTTTTATATATGTGCCAACAAATGGTACATGGCCTTCCTTATTCATAATAAACTGCGGTAAATAGATTACTTATTGTTGGCTTTGCTGACACCCATACTCTTTGAAGAGAAAAACTTGTCTTTCTGTAAGTTACTTACAGAATTATATTCTGTCCAAATAGATTGCAACTAATATGTCATTTTCTTGAGTGTTTTTACTTAGTACATTAAAATAGCCCAATTTGTTCTTTTTATTACATTGGTAAATATGAGGTGTTACTTTCTAGATATGCCCTAAGTCTGGTTGCTAAATACTACTAGGTAAGAAACTCCACATAGAATACACAAATTAGCACTCTGTGTCAGGGGTCTGAAATGAAATTGTTAGAACCAAAGGGATAATTTAAAAACCCCAGTACATTGTGTACTGTAATAAAATACAATTTTATATTTTTTATACTTTTGAATACATAGTACCATCAGATATATAATGCAGTACTCTAATCAGAAAAATAAGTTATTGTTTTAAATATAGACCATTATTTTCATTTTAGAAAACCAAAAAAACAACAACCAAATGCACAGGCAAAGAATTGTGACTTTTTGAAAAAAATATTAATTAAATAGTTTTGATTTCAGAGTAAGTTTGTATTTTGGAATTCCAGATTTGGGTATTTGTACCTGTACTATATAACATATAATATCATTTATCAATGGTCCTTTCATAAAGCGGTAAGACGAGGCTTGTTGGGCAACACAAGGGGTCCCGATATTAGAGTCTTGCATTACTCATTCTGTTTTTCAGTAGCATTACACAGTTAAATATAGTTTTATTACCTTAGTACCAGCGCATCATCTATAGAGTTACCATTGTGACTGAAATCATCATATGTATCATATTATTTTCATAGTTTTAATCCATTGAGATATATATATACTATTGTACTAGTGAGCAATACTTCTATCTTTAAAGTAAATATACATTTTTATTCTAAAGTGCCCGGTTTTTAAAAATTCGATTAAAAACAGGGGCACTTTAATTCATAAAAATTTACATTTCACTCGTTGTGAAAAAAACTTACCTTTTAAACTTGATAGCAACTCCAGCTTCCTCCACCCGTCGCAAAGCCTCTTCCTGGGTCTAAAATGAGGAATCCGGCTTCCTCCAATCACGGCATTGAATCAGTCACTGATTTCCCCCGGGGGAAGCCGTGATTGGAGGATGACCTATCCATCATTTCTGTCATCAGTAATGTCTTGTAACGACCGGAGGAAGCTGGAGCTGCTGTCAAGTTTAAAAGGTAAGTATTTTCACAACACAAGTGAAATGTAAATTTTGATGAATTAAAGTGCCCCTGTTTTTAATCGAATTTTTAAAAACCCGGCACTTTAGCATAAAAATTTACATTCACTTTAATTTCCCATACAAGTAATTTAATCTACACTTAACATAGCTTCATCAACTGGTACTATATCAAATGTGTATAGATAGATATCATTTTATCATTTACACAGCTATACCAATTGATATAGTACACAATGGCTTGCTGTTATAATAGAACAGCTTCGGTCATTTATAGACAGTGGTGCAGTCAGAAGCTTTATAGTAGATACAAATTCCGTTCATGATTTGAGTGCATGATATTCCCTTGGTTTTACATTTTATTTAATTAGTGTTTCACTTCAGAGTCCAGACACAGAGTGCTAATATGTGTATACGGTGGAAAGTTATTTTCCCTTAAAGGGATATGAAACCCAATAAAAATTGTAAGCTGCATAACCATGTACTTTCATACATGAGAAAGATTTTGCAATTTAATAATATAGCTTTATTTTGTCAAATGAGCATATTTTTATGTTGTGTGTTTTTTTTTTTTTTTTTTTTTGGTTTATACCCAATCACAAACTAATACGCAGATATAGCATGAACTCTGTAGTTAAAGGGATAGCACGGGCAAAAATTATGAATATTCTATTGCATGGTTTATGTATAAGCCATATGCCTAAATACCTTGGGTTGTCAATTCTAAACTGTTTCCGTGCAATCTGCACCTGAAATTGGGCATGTTTCCAAACCCACCTTGAGGCTAATTTGCATTAGCCAATCACAATGGGCAACCTGGGTTCTATCTTTCACATAGCCATGCATGGATTTTTATTGTCCAACACATGGTATATCCTAGCGTTTCACAAACCCTAGGATTTACCATCACTTTTATAACTGTTATGCAAACCCAGTGAATGGGTAATAAAGGGATTATCTATCCTTTTAAACAATAACAATTCTATTGTAGACTGTCCCTTTTTAATTAGTAAAAAAAAAAAAAACAGGTATTTAAATAGATATATTTGCTAGAAAAATGATCCACTACTCATTTGAAGTTCAGCCTAAGGGGGCGATTTAAAACACAACAAGACAATACAATAGCACTTGCATACATATTCTATTCACATTTTGTTAAAGGGACAGTCTAGGCCAAAATAAACTTTCATGATTCAGATAGAGCATGTAATTTTAAACAATTTTCCAATTTACTTTTATCACCAATTTTGCTTTGTTCTCTTGGTATTCTTAGTTGAAAGCTTAACCTAGGAGGTTCATATGCTAATTTCTTATACCTTGAAGCCCACCTCTTTCAGATTGCATTTTAACAGTTTTTCACCATTAGAGGGTGTTAGTTCACATATTTCATATAGATAACACTGTGCTCGTGCACGTGAATTAATCTGGGAGCAGGCACTGATTGGCTAGACTGCAAGTCTGTCAAAAGAACTGAAAAAAGGGGCAGTTTGCAGAGGCTTAGATACAAGATAATCACAGAGGTAAAAAGTATATTATTATAACTGTGTTGGTTATGCAAAACTGGGAAATGGGTAATAAAGGGATTATCTATCTTTTAAAACAATAAAAATTCTGGTGTAGACTGTCCCTTTAATGTAAGTAAATTGCAAAGTTGTTTAAAAGGACATGCTCTATTTTGACTTAAGTGTCCCTTTAACGGACCAGTAAATACAGTAGATTTGCATAATCAACAAATGCATGATAACAAGACAATGCAATAGCACTTTTATAACTGTTATTCAAACCCAGTGAATGGGTAATAAAGGGATTATCTATCCTTTTAAACAATAACAATTCTATTGTAGACTGTCCCTTTTTTAATTAGTAAAAAAAAAAACCAGGTATTTAAATAAATACATTTTAATAATATACATAAACATAACTTTGAAATTTGCCAGAAAAATGATCTACTACTCATTTGAAGTTCAGCCTAAGGGGGCGATTTATCAAGCTGAGGCGGACAGGGGCGCACATATGCGCCTCTGGCGGGCGGAATTCAGCATTGATCACAAGTGCTATTTTGTGCTCACGTGCAATCCTGCCCGTGCACAGCCAATCAAACGCGGGCAGGAACTGTCAATCTCCCCGGTCGGACTAGACCGCATAGATTGAAATTCGCCACCTAATAGGTGGCGAAAGGGTAAGGAAGCAGCGGTCTAATGACCCCTGATTGTCAAATATGGCGTGCAGGTTCTCTTGTGTATTTACTGGTTCTTTTTTTTTGTGTTGTTGAAATGCAGAGTTTAATGATCCTTTAAAGGGACAGTCTAGTCAAAATTAAACTTTCATGATTCAGATAGGGCGTGTAATTTTAAACAACTTTCCTATTTACTTTTATCATCAAATTTGCTTTGTTCCCTTGGTGGTATTTTTTATAAGCTAAACCTAGGTAGGCTCAAACTGATTTCTAAAACCGTTGAAAACCGCCTCTTAGCTCAGAGCATTTTGAAAGTTTTTCCCAGTTAGACAGTACTAGTTCATGTGTCATATTAGGTAACATTGTGCTCACTCCCGTGGAGTTATTTATGAGTCTGCACTGATTGGCTAAAATGCAAGTCTGTCAAAAGTGCTGAGATAAGGGGGCAGTCTGCAGAGGTTTAGATACAAGGTAATCACAGAGGTAAAACATTTATTAATATAACTGTTGGTTATGCAAAACTGGGGAATGGGTAATAAAGGGATTATCTATCTTTTTAAACAGTAACAATTCTAGTGTAGACTGTCCCTTTTTAAGTTTAGATTAAAACTGATACACAGCATCACTTCCAATAAGTGCAAATTATTTGTTATAATTAAAAAAATTTATTGATTGAAGTAGAGCTGCAACAATTAATCGATTATGAAAATAGTTGTCAACGAATTTCATAATCGATTAGTTGGTTTGCAATTAATTGGTTTGTGCACATCACCAGATGCTTCACTCCAATGAACTCCTGCATATGGTATTGTGTTTTATGGTTATGCCCTTGGCCTAAAGGACGTCTACAGATGTTTATTTTTCACTTTTTCAGGACAGTATAAGTTTTCAACTGGCTTATATGCAACCCAGAAATAGGAATCATCATTTAGATTGTTTTTGGTGATTTGGGACTATCTTTGGCATGATAGTGCTGAGCTTATTAGTTACTTAGCCCTAGATTAAAGGGACAGTATACACTCATTTTCATATAACTGCATGTAACAGACACTACTATAAAGAATAAGATGCACAGATACTGGTATAAAATGGTTTAAAAACGTACTTAGAAGCTTTCAGTTTAGCTCTGTTGAAAAGGTAGTTGGAAAGCCCACTGCAAGTGGGAAATAAGACACCCCCCCCCCCCTTCTTTTGTATATGAAATGACCCTTTACACAAACAGGAGCAAGCTGGAGAAGGTAGCTGACGGTATTCAAATAAAACTTTGGGGCTTGGTTAGGAGTCTGAAAAACAGAGCAATGTTCTTTAAAAATAAGCAAAATTATACATTTTTTAAAAAAAAAAAAAAACTTTATGGGCTTTATAAATAGATAATCTACAAAACATTTATGCAAAGAAAAAATGAGTGTATAATGGCCCTTTAATGGAAGTTATTTGAATTGATGTGCACTATTATCTGTTTGCACAATCATTAGTGGATTGCTTGCTATTGCTGATTTTTGTACTGTATAGATAAATGTGTAAGGCTTTGCCCTGTAATTTTAAATATAGACCTTAGCCCTTCTTCTCTCTTCTCCCTTCTTTTATTATAATTAATAACATTGCTATTGGAAGCTTGCCAGAAGTGGTGCCATTGAGAGTTTGTGAAACTAGTGATGGAAGAATCTCTGTCTGTTTTTTTACATTAAGGTGTTAAAACAATTGTTGAAAATTAAACTTTCATGATTCAGACAGAATAAAATTTGAAGAGGCTTTTCGATTTACATCTTTTATCGTAATTACTTTATCTTGATATCCTTTACTTAAAGGGACAGGATACACCAATTTACATATAACTGCATGTAATTGATACTACTATAAATAATATGCATAGATACTGATATAAAAATCCAGTATAAAACTTACTTAGAAGCTCCCAGTTTAGCTCTGTTAAAAAGGTAGCTGAAACACCCACTGCAAGCGGGAAATAGCAGACATTCCCCCTTCCTTTGCAAATGAAAAGACCCTTTCCGCAAGGGATATTACATCTACACTTAGTCTACCGTGTGTCTGGGGCTACCGCATGTTTTCCCCCCTCAGATTCTGGATTACATGTTAGTTTTATAACTACCACATTTGAGACCATCTTTCTCAAACTATTGAGGAAACCATCAAGTCTGTAAACGAATATTCACACTGCTGAGCCGCTTAAAATCTCTGAACATGCAGGCCTTGGATAAGTGGGAAAACAAAGTGACACAACTATTGGGAAAACCACTATAAAAGTTTAGAACTTGAGTTTGCAACTTACTCCTAGCTTCAAGACCTAAATACATCGGTCAAACTGTGAGAATGACTGAGCCGATAAAGCAAAACCATAACAGATCTCTGCCAACAACGACAGCAAATCAAAGAGATGATCATATACCTTTTGGAGCCCTAGCATATGAACAAAAACCTGATGTCGACTGGGAGCAGGTCATACCCCAAGACGGGATTGCAATGGAGCCTTCACCTAACATCTCTGAACAAGTGACTATTAAAAGTTAAACTCTTCTTTAGAGCTGACACTAGCGAGGGCCACCTACTTAACTCAGTTGACGCAGTACAGCGAGGATCCCTAACAGTATCTGAAACTGTGAGCAGCAAGGCGGCCCGGTCCCTGAATACCCCCACAGACCCTCAGTGCAAAGGCTGGCTGACAGTCTGGGAAGAGTGTCTGGCTTCACCCACAGCATATCAACGATCCTCACTTTGTCAATCTATAGAGCCGATGCCATGTGCAGCTGTTTCTCTGTACCCCACTCATGATGCCGGACATAACGCTTACTTGGGACAAAGCTCCCTTCAAACATATACAGCCATTTCGTTCTTGATATCAGAGGAGGATATATTACAGCCCCAACCCTTCCCTGCTAGTACAAGACTATTAGGAATGAAGGCGATCCATACTAATAGTTGCCAACCCTGTAGGCATGTTGTAGATCCAGACAATATATATGCTTATCCCTGATATCTAAGGGCCAAGATTCAGGGAAGTAATCTATTTAACTTTTGGTGTCTTGCAGCATGTTAATGGGATAGTTTATAATGTTTAAGTACTGACTATTTGACCTTTCAAGCTAATTGAAAAATAGCAAAAATCTCAGACTGGTATCTTTTCATTGTGATCTATTTGTAGTTTTTATGACTATCCTGCTCTACATGAACATATTCTTTTGACTGTCTTGCATTTTAGTCAATCAGTGCTGTCTCCTAGGTAACTCCAGGTGAGTGAACACAATGTTTATCTATATGACACACATAAACTAACACCCTTTAGTGGTGAAAAACTGTCAATATGCATTCAGATAAGAGGCCGTCTTCAAGGTCTAAAAAATTAGCATGTGAACCTCCTTCTTTTGAATGTGAACCACGCTAAGATCTGGATTTGCACAGATTTTAGTGTGTAGCACTTTCACCTGAAGAAATCCAGCTCCAAAAATAGCCAAATGCTGCCATCTTGTTTCATCATGAAATTGTTAAATGTGCATTCCTCCTCCTCCTCCTTCTCTTTTTTTTTTTTTTTCTTCAAATTTTTGTCAGTAGCAAAACTCCACTCACCATTTGCCTTATTTGGGGAGCCATTCTGGGCCAAAGTCTGCATTCAATAGGGCTAGCCATGATCATAAAGTTAGTATAACATGCACTGTTTTACAGTTATCAGTTAAAGCCACTTAGGGAAAGATATGTGTCAGGGTTATCCTTGAGAAGGTGGCAGGGTGTGGTGTGTTAGAATAATAACAAAAAAAAAACCTGAGATTAAAGGGATTGTAAAACCAATTTTCTCCAACATTGGTGTGTCCGGTCCATGGCTTCATCCTTACTTGTGGGGTATTCTCTTCCCCTACAGGAAATGGCAAAGAGAGCACCCAGCAAGAGCTGTCTATATAGCTCCCCCTCTGGCTCCGCCCCCCCCAGTCATTCTCTTTGCCGCTCTGAACAAGTAGCATCTCCACGGGGATGGTAAAGAGTATGTGGTGTTAGTTGTAGTTTTTTATTCTTCTATCAAGAGTTTATTTTAAAATAGTGCCGGTTTGTACTATTTACTCTAAAACAGAAAAGGATGAAGAGTTCTGTTTAAAGAGGAGTATGATTTTAGCAACAGTAACTAAAATCAATTGCTGTTCCCACGCAGGACTGTTGAGCCCAGAGAACTTCAGTTGGGGGGAACAGTTTGCAGACTTTTCTGCTCAAGGTATGATCAGTCATATTTCTAACAAGACATGCTAATGGTAGAAGACTGTCATTTCTTCTGTTAAGTGTGATCAGTCCACGGGTCATCATTACTTCTGGGATATTACTCCTCCCCAACAGGAAGTGCAAGAGGATTCACCCAGCAGAGCTGCATATAGCTCCTCCCCTCTACGTCACCCCCAGTCATTCTCTTGCACCCAACGACTAGATAGGATGTGTGAGAGGACTATGGTGATTTTATTTAGTTTTATTTCTTCAATCAAAAGTTTGTTATTTTTTAATAGCACCGGAGTGTGTTATTCCTTCTCTGGTGGAGTTTGAAGAAGAATCTACCAGAGTTTTTACTATGATTTTAGCCGGAGTTGTTAAGATCATATTGCTGTTTCTCGGCCATCTGAGGAGAGGTAAACTTCAGATCAGGGGACAGCGGGCAGTTTAATCTGCAAAGAGGTATGTAGCAGTTTTTATTTTCTGACAATGGAATTGATGAGAAAATCCTGCCATACCGACATAATATCATGTATGTATATTTAACATTTGAGTATTCTGGGGAATGGTACTTCACTGGAATTACACTGTGTATATAAGACTTTAGCCTAATTGCAAAGCAACAGGTTTTTTAATAACTCTTATGTTAAACGTTTTTGCTGGAATGTAAAATCGTTTTCATTTTCTGAGGTACTGGGTGAATAAAATGTTTGGGCACTATTTTTCCACTTGGCAGTTGCTTGATCTAATTATGACAGTTTACTGATCTCTCTCACTGTTGTGTGTGAGGGGGAGGGACCTTTTTTTGGCACTTTTGCTACGCATCAAAAATTTCAGTCAGAAGCTCATTGTTTTTTCCTGCATGTTCCGGTTTATCTCTACAGAACTCAGGGGTCTTCAAAGCTTGTTTGAGGGAAGTAATCTAACAGAGCTGTGAGATTATAGTTGACTGTGATAAAAGACGTTTATTCTTTAACTTTTTTATGCCATCAGGGTTAGTTTTTCTTTGCTAATGGGAACAAACCTTTGCTAAATTGTGTTTTGTTTTCAAAGTTTATTGATTTCAACTGTTATATATCTTTCAGTGCTTCTTAAAGCACAGTACGTTTTTTCATTGTGTTTTACTTGAATAATATTTCCAAGTTGCAAGTTTATTTGCTAGTGTGTTAAACATGTCTGATTCAGAGGATGAGACCTGTACTATTTGTGCCAACGCCAAAGTGGAGCCCAATAGAAATTTATGTACTAACTGTATTGATGCTACTTTAAATAAAAGTCAATCTGTACAAATTGAACAAATTTCACCAAACAACGAGGGGAGAGTTATGCCGACTAACTCGCCTCACGTGACAGTACCTGCATCTCCCGCTCGGGAGGTGCGCGATATGGTGGCGCCCAGTACATCTGGGCGGCCATTACAAATAACATTACAAGATATGGCTACTGTTATGACTGAGGTTTTGGCTAAATTACCAGAACTAAGAGGCAAGCGTGATCACTCTGGGGTGAGAACAGAGTGCGCTGATAATGCTAGGGCCATGTCAGATACTGCGTCACAACTTGCAGAACATGAGGACGGAGAGCTTCATTCTGCGGCTGACGGTTCTGATCCAAACAGATTGGATTCAGATATTTCAAATTTTAAATTTAAGCTGGAAAACCTCCGTGTATTACTAGGGGAGGTGTTAGCGGCCCTGAATGATTGTAACACAGTTGCAATACCAGAGAAAATGTGTAGGTTGGATAAATATTTTGCTGTACTGACGTTTTTCCTATACCTAAGAGACTAACTGAAATTATTACTAAGGAGTGGGATAGACCCGGTGTGCCGTTCTCACCCCCTCCGATATTTAGAAAGATGTTTCCAATAGACACCGCCACACGGGACTTATGGCAAACGGTCCCTAAGGTGGAGGGAGCAGTTTCTACTTTAGCTAAGCGTACCACTATCCCGGCAGAGGATAGCTGTGCCTTTTCAGATCCAATGGATAAAAAGTTAGAGGGTTACCTTAAGAAAATGTTTGTTCAACAAGGTTTTATTTTGCAACCCCTTGCATGCATTGCGCCGGTCACGGCTGCTGCGGCATTCTGGATTGAGTCTCTAGAAGAGAACCTTAGTTAAGCTACGCTGGACGACATTTCGGACAGGCTTAGAATACTTAAGCTAGCTAATTCATTCATTTCGGAAGCCGTAGTACATTTAACTAAACTTACGGCTAAGAATTCCGGATTCGCCATTCAGGCGCGTAGAGCACTGTGGCTAAAATCCTGGTCAGCTGATGTAACTTCTAAGTCCAAATTACTTAATATACCTTTCAAGGGACAGACCTTATTTGGGCCCGGTTTGAAAGAAATTATCGCTGACATTACAGGAGGTAAGGGCCACGCCCTGCCTCAAGACAAAGCCAAACCTAAGGCTAGACAGTCTAATTTTCGTTCCTTTCGGAATTTCAAAGCAGGAGCAGCATCAACTTCCACTGCTCCAAAACAAGAAGGATCTGGTACTCGCTACAGACAAGGCTGGAGACCTAACCAGTCCTGGAACAAGGGCAAGCAGGCCAGGAAACCTGCTGCTGCCCCTAAAACAGCATGAATTGAGGGCCCCCGATCCGGGATCGGATCTAGTGGGGGGCAGACTTTCTCTCTTCGCCCAGGCTTGGGCAAGAGATGTCCAGGATCCCTGGGCGCTAGAGATAATATCTCAGGGATACCTTCTGGACTTCAAATACTCTACTCCAAGAGAGAGATTTCATCTGTCAAGGTTGTCAACAAACCAAACAAAGAAAGAAGCGTTTCTACGCTGCATACAAGAACTATTGTTAATGGGAGTAATCCATCCAGTTCCACGGTCGGAACAGGGTCAGGGGTTTTACTCAAATCTGTTTGTGGTTCCCAAAAAAGAGGGAACTTTCAGACCAATCCTGGATTTAAAGATCCTAAACAAATTCCTAAGAGTTCCATCATTCAAAATGGAGACTATTCGGACAATTTTACCCATGATCCAAGAAGGTCAGTACATGACCACAGTGGATTTAAACGATGCTTACCTTCACATACCGATTCACAAAGATCATTACCGGTATCTAAGGTTTGCCTTTCTAGACAGGCATTACCAGTTTGTAGCTCTTCCATTCGGATTGGCTACATCTCCAAGAATCTTCACAAAGGTTCTAGGTGCTCTTCTGGCGGTACTAAGACCGCGGGGAATTTCGGTAGCTCCGTACCTAGACGACATTCTGATACAAGCTTCAAGCTTTCAAACTGCCAAGTCTCATACAGAGTTAGTACTGGCTTTTCTAAGGTCACATGGATGGAAGGTGAACGAAAAGAAAAGTTCACTCGTTCCACTCACAAGAGTTCCCTTCCTGGGGACTCTTATAGATTCTGTAGAAATGAAGATTTACCTGACAGAGGACAGGTTAACAAGACTTCAAAGTGCTTGCCGCACCCTTCATTCCATTCAACACCCGTCAGTGGCTCAATGCATGGAGGTAATCGGCTTAATGGTAGCGGCAATGGACATAGTGCCATTTGCTCGCTTACACCTCAGACCACTGCAACTATGCATGCTAAGTCAGTGGAATGGGGATTACTCAGACTTGTCCCCTTCTCTGAATCTGGATCAAGAGACCAAAAATTCTCTTCTATGGTGGCTTTCTCGGCCACATCTGTCCAGGGGGATGCCATTCAGCAGACCAGACTGGACAATTGTAACAACAGACGCCAGCCTTCTAGGTTGGGGTGCCGTCTGGAATTCTCTGAAGGCTCAGGGACAATGGAGTCAAGAGGAGAGTCTCCTGCCAATAAACATTCTGGAATTGAGAGCAGTTCTCAATGCCCTCCTGGCTTGGCCCCAGTTGACAACTCGGGGGTTCATCAGGTTTCAGTCGGACAACATCACGACTGTAGCTTACATCAACCATCAGGGAGGGACAAGGAGCTCCCTAGCAATGATGGAAGTATCAAAGATAATTCGCTGGGCAGAGTCTCACACTTGCCACCTGTCAGCAATCCACATCCCGGGAGTGGAGAACTGGGAGGCGGATTTCTTAAGTCGTCAGACTTTTCATCCGGGGGAGTGGGAACTTCATCCAGAGGTCTTTGCCCAAATACTTCGACGTTGGGGCAAACCAGAGATAGATCTCATGGCGTCTCGACAGAACGCCAAGCTTCCTCGTTACGGGTCCAGATCCAGGGATCCAGGAGCAGTCCTAATAGATGCCCTGACAGCACCTTGGGACTTCAGGATGGCTTATGTGTTTCCACCCTTCCCGATGCTTCCTCGATTGATTGCCAGAATCAAACAGGAGAGAGCATCAGTGATTCTAATAGCACCTGCATGGCCACGCAGGACTTGGTATGCAGACCTGGTGGACATGTCATCCTGTCCACCTTGGTCTCTACCTCTGATACAGGATCTCCTGATACAGGGTCCTTTCAAACATCAAAATCTAACTTCTCTGAAGCTGACTGCTTGGAAATTGAACGTTTGATTTTATCAAGACGTGGGTTTTCTGAGTCAGTTATTGACACCTTAATACAGGCTAGGAAGCCTGTTACCAGAAAGATTTACCATAAGATATGGCGTAAATACCTATATTGGTGCGAATCCAAAGGTTACTCTTGGAGTAAGGTTAGGATTCCTAGGATATTGTCCTTTCTACAAGAAGGTTTAGAAAAGGGTTTATCCGCTAGTTCATTAAAGGGACAGATCTCAGCTCTGTCTATTCTGTTACACAAACGTCTGTCAGAAGTGCCAGACGTTCAGGCTTTTTGTCAGGCTTTGACGAGGATTAAGCCTGTGTTTAAAACTGTTGCTCCGCCATGGAGTTTAAACCTTGTTCTTAACGTTTTACAGGGCGTTCCGTTTGAACCCCTCCATTCAATTGATATAAAGTTGTTATCTTTGGAAAGTTCTATTTTTAATGGCTATTTCCTCGGCTCGAAGAGTTTCTGAGTTATCAGCCTTACATTGTGATTCTCCTTATTTGTTTTTTCATTCAGATAAGGTAGTTCTGCGTACTAAACCTGGGTTCTTACCTAAAGTAGTCACTAACAGGAATATCAATCAAGAGATTGTTGTTCCTTCTTTGTGTCCAAATCCTTCTTCGAAGAAGGAACGTCTACTACACAATCTGGACGTAGTTCGTGCCCTAAAATTTTACTTACAGGCAACTAAGGAATTTCGACAAACATCTTCTCTGTTTGTCGTGTACTCTGGTCAGAGGAGAGGTCAAAAGGCTTCTGCTACCTCTCTTTCCTTTTGGCTTCGTAGTATAATACGTTTAGCTTATGAGACTGCTGGACAGCAGCCTCCTGAAAGGATTACAGCTCATTCTACTAGAGCTGTGGCTTCCACTTGGGCCTTCAAGAATGAGGCCTCTGTTGAACAGATTTGCAAGGCTGCAACTTGGTCTTCACTTCATACTTTTTCCAAATTTTACAAATTTGACACTTTTGCTTCCTCGGAGGCTATTTTTGGGAGAAATGTTCTTCAGGCAGTGGTTCCTTCTGTATAAAGAGCCTGCCTATCCCTCCCTTCATCCGTGTACTTTTGCTTTGGTATTGGTATCCCAGAAGTAATGATGACCCGTGGACTGATCACACTTAACAGAAGAAAACATAATTTATGCTTACCTGATAAATTCCTTTCTTCTGTAGTGTGATCAGTCCACGGCCCGCCCTGTTTTTAAGGCAGGCAGTTATTTTTTAAATTATACTCCAGTCACCACTACACCCTTGGTTTCTCCTTTCTCGTTGGTCCTTGGTCGAATGACTGGGGGTGACGTAGAGGGGAGGAGCTATATGCAGCTCTGCTGGGTGAATCCTCTTGCACTTCCTGTTGGGGAGGAGTAATATCCCAGAAGTAATGATGACCCGTGGACTGATCACACTACAGAAGAAAGGAATTTATCAGGTAAGCATAAATTATGTTTTTTCCCTTAAGGGCTAAGCCATTTTCTTAGACTCATAACAGATTAAGGCTTACAAATGGGCTATACACTGGTTGTCACTATTGTGGGCTAAATCGATTGTTTTATTTCATATTTTTATGGCATTTAGAGTGTTTTGTGCACTTAAAAGCACTTTGGGAACGTTTTTTATCGCCTGGCATTGAGTTAGACGGCTATTTCAGTCAGGAAGGCCCCTTCACTCTGGTATGCAGAGGAAGGAGGCCCCGTTTTCGCGCCTCAATTGCGCAGTTTACTTTCATGGCAGTGCATGCAGCTTCATGTGAGGGGTCCTGTGGCATCCTAAAACGGATTCTGGAAGGTTTTTTTCATTGCTGAATAACTCTCAGGGAAGGTAAAAAGCCGCAGCAAGGCTGTGGCTGTGATTGTAGTGTACTAAAATTGTCTAATTGAACAAATAGCTCCCGTTTGCTCATTTTAAGGGTTAAAGTCTTGAAACTTGGCGTGCAATACTTTCAGGGCATTTACTCTGGGGTAAAAATTTTGTAAAAATCGGACATTGCCTTCATTGTTTTTCAATATATCAGAAATAAAGTGTGCCTGTTTATTATTTAAAGGGACAGTAACGCTTTTCTTTAAAAACGCTTTTATTGCATTATAAGCCTGCCAAATTCTGTCTAACATGCCTATACCTTCAGATGGCTTATGTTCTGTGTGTATGAAAGCCAAGGTGGTTCCCCCAATTAATGTTTGTGCAAAGTGTGTCATAGCGTCCAAACAAAGTATGGACAGTACTGCCACATTGAATAAGATTGCCCAAGATGATTCTTCTAATGAAGGTAGTGGGGATAGTTCCTCATCCTCTCCTTCTGTGTCAACACCAGTTTTGCCCGCGCAGGCGATACCTAGTACATCTAGCGCGCCAATGCTTGTTACTATGCAACAGTTAACAGCAGTAATGGATAATTCAATAGCAAATCTGTTATCCAAACTGCCATCCTATCCTAGAAAGCGCGACAGCTCAGTTTTAAATACAGAAGATGAGCAGGTTGGCGCTGAGGACAATTTATCTGTTATACCCTCACATCAATCTGAATTGGCAGTGAGGGAGGGCCTGTCTGAGGGGGAAATTTCTGATTCAGGAAAAGTTTCTCAGCAGGCAGACACTGATGTCGTAAAATTTAAATTTAAGTTAGAACATCTCCGCGCCCTGCTTAAGGAGGTCCTAACTACTCTTGATGACTGTGATTCTTTGGTAATTCCAGAGAAATTGTGCAAGATGGACAAATTCTTAGAGGTCCCAGTGCACGCTGATGCCTTTCCGATACCCAAGCGGGTGGCGGATATAGTGACTAAGGAGTGGGAAAAGCCAGGTATACCTTTTTGTTCCACCTCCTATATTCAAGAAAATGTTCCCCATTGTTGACCCCAGAAGGGACGCATGGCAAACGGTTCCTAAGGTTGAGGGGGCAGTGTCAACGTTAGCTAAGCGCACAACTATTCCTATTGAGGACAGTTGCGCTTTTAAAGATCCTATGGATAAAAAATTGGAAGGATTGCTAAAAAAGATATTTGTTCAGCAAGGCTTCCTGCTTCAACCAATCTCGTGCATTATTCCTGTCGCCTCGGCAGCGTATTTTTGGTTCAAGGAACTAGAAAATTCGCTCCAAAAAGAGACTCCATATGATGAAGTCATGGACAGAATTCACGCACTAAAGTTGGCGAATTCCTTTTATTTTGGATGCCGCTTTCCAATTGGCTAAGTTAGCGGCGATAAATTCAGGGTTTGCAATAGTGGCGCGCAGAGCGCTTTGGCTAAAATCATGGTCGGCGGATGTGTCGTCCAAGAATAAATTGCTTAATATTCCTTTCAAGGGTAAGACCCTTTTCGGGCCGGAATTCAAAGAGATTATTTCAGACATTACTGGTGGAAAGGGACATGCCCTCCCACAGGATAGGCCTTTCAAGGCTAAGAACAAATCTAATTTTCGTTCCTTTCGCAATTTCAGGAACGGACCGAATCCTAACTCTGCGGCCTCCAGACAAGAAGGCAACTCTTCCCAGCCTAAGCCAGCATGGAAACCATTGCAAGGGTAAACAGGCCAAGAAGCCTGCTGCTGCTACCAAGACAGCATGAAGGGGTAGCCCCCGATCCGGATCTAGTAGGGGCAGACTTTCTCTCTTCGCTCAGGCAAGAGACGTTCAGGATCCCAGGGCACTAGAAATGGTCTCTCGGGGTATCTTCTAGAGTTCAAGGAACTTCCTCCAAGGGGAAGGTTCCACATGTCTCGCTTATCTTCAGACCAGATAAAGAGACAGGCATTCTTACATTGCGTAGGAGACCTATTAAAGATGGGAGTGATAACCCCAGTTCCAACAGCGGAACAAGGTCTGGGTTTTTACTCAAACCTGTTTGTAGTTCCCAAAAAAGAGGGAACTTTCAGGCTAATTCTGGATCTAAAAATTCTAAACAAATTCCTCAGAGTTCCATCATTCAAAATGGAAACCATTCGGACAATTTTACCAACAATCCAGGAGGGTCAATATATGACTACCGTGGACTTAAAGGATGCCTACCTGCATATTCCTATCCACAAAGATCATCATCAGTTCCTGAGGTTCGCCTTCATAGACAAACATTACCAGTTCGTGGCTCTTCCGTTCGGTTTAGCCACTGCTCCCAGAATCTTAACAAAGGTGCTAGGGTCCCTTCTAACGGTTCTACGACCGAGGGGCATTGCCGTAGCTCCTTACCTAGACGACATTCTAATCCAAGCGTCGTCTCTTTCCAAAGCAAAGGCTCATACAGACATTGTTCTAGCCTTTCTCAGATCTCACGGGTGGAAGGTGAACGTAGAAAAGAGTTCCCTGTCTCCGTCAACAAGAGTTCCCTTTTTGGGAACAATAATAGATTCTTTAGAAATGAAGATCTTCCTGACAGAGGTCAGAAAGTCAAAGCTTCTAAACGCTTGTCAAGTTCTTCACTCTATTCTTCAGCCTTCCATAGCTCAGTGCATGGAAGTAGTAGGATTGATGGTTGCAGCAATGGACATAGTTCCTTTTTGCTCGAATTCATCTAAGACCATTACAACTGTGCATGCTCAGTCAGTGGAATGGGGACTATGCAGACTTGTCTTCCCAGATTCAAGTAGACCAGGTAACCAGGGATTCTCTCCGCTGGTGATTGTCTGTCTCACGATCACCTGTCTCAGGGAATGAGTTTCCGCAGACCAGAATGGGTCATTGTCACGACCGACGTCAGTCTCTTAGACTGGGGTGCGGTCTGGGACTCTCTGAAAGCTCAAGGTCTATGGTCTCGAGAAGAGTCTCTTCTCCCGATAAACATTTTTGAACTGAGAGCGATATTCAATGCGCTCCTGGCGTGGCCTCACCTAGCAAAGGCCAAATTCATAAGGTTCCAGTCGGACAACATGACGACTGTAGCGTACATCAATCATCAGGGGGGGACAAAGAGTTCCTTAGCGATGAGAGAGGTATCCAAGATCATCAAATGGGCGGAGGATCACTCCTGCCACCTATCTGCAATTCACATCCCAGGAGTGGACAACTGGGAGGCGGATTATTTGAGTCGTCAGACTTTTCATCCTGGGGAGTGGGAACTCCACCCGGAGGTTTTTGCCCAGTTAACTCAACTATGGGGCATTCCAGATATGGATCTGATGGCGTCTCGCCAGAACGCAAAGGTTCTTCGATACGGGTCCAGATCCAGGGATCCCAAGGCGACACTGGTGGATGCATTAGTGGCGCCTTGGTCGTTCAACCTAGCTTATGTATTTCCACCGTTTCCTCTCCTTCCCAGGCTTGTAGCCAGGATTAAACAGGAGCAGGCCTCGGTGATTCTAATAGCCCCTGCGTGGCCACGCAGGACTTGGTATGCAGGCCTGGTGAATATGTCATCGGCTCCACCATGGAAGCTACCTTTGAGGCAGGATCTTCTAGTACAAGGTCCGTTCGAACATCCAAATCTAGTCTCTCTCCAACTGACTGCTTGGAAATTGAACACTTGATTCTATCTAAGCGTGGGTTTTCAGATACAGTCATAGATACTCTGGTTCAAGCCAGAAAACCTGTAACTAGGAAGATTTACCATAAGATATGGCAAAAATATATCCGTTGGTGTGAATCCAAGGGATTCCCTTGGAGTAAAATTAAAATTCCTAGGATGGGGGCGGAGCCAACTGCCAAGCTTGCTGGACGCATATAGTAAGAGCTCTGGCTCTTAATACTAATTTTGGGGGATAATTGATATTATATAATAATATTTGCTATACCCAAAAAGTGACCGAAGACTCCTACAAGTCCTCCTTTGAAACAGAACAAAGATTTTGATTCAGAAGTGAGTGTGACCTTATACTTCAAATTGTGCCTTTTTAAAGCTGTCACGAGGGTACGGAGCTCAACTACAACTCTCAAATGCCTCAGAGTAGCTTATAGTCAGTACTACCTTCATATTAATCCAAGTTAATAACCTGACTGCATTTGTGAAAATAGCACTGACATCTCTGACTGATTCGCATGCTACGGTCCTGTCTCTGCTACAAAAACTGGCATGGTGGATGGATGAGAACTTTGCTGAAATTACAATGTTATTGCAGCCAACTAACCATGATGTGCTTAGCCAGCCCAATATAACAGTTGAGAACCTAGCTCAGCCTGAGCGGACCATTGCGGTGGCAAATGTCGCACCTGCTATAGGAGCAATCACTGGGGACTATCAGCCAAATAGGTCCCGGCAACGTGGGACCGACTCTCCAGAGCATTCTGGATACAAAGGACTTGTGGATCTGAAGGACCAACCTGACCGCTCTATCGGTGCCCTGGGAGATGCTGCTAACCCCTCCCTACCCGCCGCTCATTCCGAAGCTGTATCACAAGTAGACAGGAGTGAACCTGTTTACTTTAGTAACCTGAAATCGCCATTGAAAATTAGCGCCACTCCATTTGAGTTAGTGGAGGGCGTCCCTACCTTGAATACAGGCGAGACAAAGATGGCGGATATGGCGGCTAGGGGACGGTGCGTTTGCGAGATCTCGGGGATTTTGGAAGTGTCTGCTGGCCTCTGTGGCCTCAGGAGAGGTATCGGCTAGAGAAAATGGATAGAGAAGGGAATGTTTTGTCCTGTAACTACTCTCGGTGACTGCTGGGAGACATTGGATTGTGGCTTTCGATGCATGTCTGGGTTTGGCTTGATTGCGCTGCAGTTTGCTCAGCGTTGCCATTCACTACAACTTGTGTGGACTCCATTACCTCCTGTTTAGCCCGGAAGAGAGACCAATAATTGACCCCCACAATCAAGTGGGTTATTGTAGCCCAGATCTGTCATGGGAAAGCTACCCCAAATGAAACACTAGTCTTGGATTTTTAAATAACTTTATTTGGTCACCCCAGTTCAGGGAGGCTCTAACATGTGCCCCTTATACCTAAAGAGCCTGTTATCGTATAGATAATGTGTGAGTGTTTTGTTTTCCATAAATATGTTGTATGTTTAATTTACTCTCTATATATACGTTAGATCCACATATGAGATAGACTAAAGCATATTTGAATTCCGGTGACTGTTATCCGTTCTTTATGTTAATGGACATTTATAGGTTTTTCTTTCTTTAGCCTATCCTGTCTCATTTGATGCCTCGCTATGTAAATGTCAGATATTGATTTATGCCAATTCTCTCCAAGTTAACCGTTAGCTTTATATAAAATTTTATGCATGAAGGTTCAAATCATTTAACATGGTTATATCTATAGATAAACCCTCCATTTTATAATATTCCCCGTGGTTAATCTCCATAAGGGTCCACCTCTCACCCCGCATCCTCCTACTATAATACCCCTAGTTTGCTAACTTTGTCTTTGCACGCAGCCATTTTAAAACATTGGTCACGCTTTAACATTTATACACCTTACACGGTACTGCGGTATTGGTGGTACTTTGGTATTGTTTTTGGTCTCCATATAAGTTTATGTCTTCTTAACTGTTTATTGCTAATCTATGTTGTTGTTTTTTTTTTGTTTGTTTGTTGTTTTTTTTTGTGTTTTTTTTTCTCCATTTAATACACTTATGCTCATACAGGATATTATTACTTTTGGTACCTAAAACTAGGAGCACTGCCTAACTGATCTATTTTGTCCATGACTGCCATTCTTCAGAGCTCTTTATTATGCTAATGTTGGATACACGTTCTTATGATGTTCTGTATATGGCTTTATAGGAAATGCAGTCAAGTATATATTTTAAGTTTAGTCTGGACATTACTCTACCTGCTCAAGTAAGGATTTGTAGAACTCAAACCAGATTCTAATAAATCTTTGCACAGCTAATTGCATATAGATCCACGCTGCAGGCTTTTTTTTTTTTTTTTTTTTATGGGCTACTTTATATTACTATTAACGCTAACATAGGGTTTTGCATCTGAGCTTTCTGTAAGTTTAGCATACATTTGAGATGATTCCATGTGTATCGCTCCTATGTTACTATTTGAATGTTCCATATATGTACTAGGTATGTAGGTATAAGCTAGCAGTCCTTACAAAACTTTCTGTGTAAATGTTTAATCTAGAATAGAACTTATCCAGTATACTTATATACTTGCTCATTACCTTTAGCCGTAGTGTAAACAAGAATATGCAGCAAATAATTTATACATGTACATGCATCTTTGTAGATTCTGAAGCAGATTTAGGCTGATAAAGTCATAGATTCCCTACATGCAGACACTGGGACAGTTTGCTTACCTGCTATAGGATTGCCATGCCAAGGGTCCCTTCTACTATAATATAGCCTCATTTTGTATATGGGATAAAAAGCATTGCTGTATTGTATTAACTAGCTATTGTACAGTACTTTGACGTCAGCTTCATTAACACTGTGTTGTTATATATTAATTTATATATATCTGAGATGATACTGTATATTACACATAGGTGTAACCCTATTGCTAGTAACCAGCAAACTGGGGCTCCTAAGATAGGTAGGCTAATTCTTAAATAATAAAATCTGGAAGGTGTTGCGTGTAGCCGTAGTAGAGTAATATAGTATTTCAGTAGCTGCCGCTATTTAACAGCAACCATTCATACTCTGCATACCTAACTTAATATATTGCTACTCACAGTTACTAACTCAACAGAACGCCTAGGTAGTATGTATAATATGATTGTTCTCTCATTATTCCTGATTACCTGGCATTGATGTTATACCAGTACAATAGGCTCCATATTTGAGCAGTTACTGCGGATTTAGGTAAAATACCTGGGCATATCCTGCCGAAATTTCAGATAGCATACGGCTCATAGCAGCTTTCCTCTACTGACAAATGACACTGCTATATACCATATCTACTAAATGACAATGGTCACAATAGGTATATGTAATTGACAATATTTTGAGTTCACGTAGGTGTCTTATGATGGTGATGCTGAGTGTTGTTATCTATGCTTGCCCTATGTTTGTTTTCTATGATCTAGATGTTTTAAATGATGTTTTTATCTCCCCAATACAAAGGGGAGTTCTCTCTACTTAATCCACTCATGTTCCCTGTTGGATGGTGGCACACCCCCTATGTAGAATTATTAGATTGCATAAATTGTATGCCCTTGATGAGCTCCTCTCTTCCCTTTCCCGCCGGTTCATGTGGTCTGCGGGTCATATCCCTTTTCCTTTTTCCCACATCGCTTATAGCTAGCATTTCCCTAAGAGAGGAGCTCACCCAGAAGCCTTTTAGCCCTGACCCACACTTTCTAGCTATCCTGCTCATAGAGAACTTTACTATGGTCTTAACCAACCTATTCCCATTAGCTCCTGGCCCGTAGTTTATAAGATTTGCTGTGATGACAGTGTTAAATCATCCTACGCCCTGATAATGACCCTCTACTATTTAACTTCTTTTCAATCCTTTAGGTACATTCCTAACAATAGAGGGGAAGCTTAACGACTGGGAATACCCTAATCCGCGATTTATTAGATATAATATTCCCTAGACAGTCCTGGGACCCTTCTATTAGGACATTTCTGAGCTCCCAGCATATACCTTAAACTTCGCACACTCATATAAGGCTCCCCCCCCCTTCTCATATATATATATATATATATATATATATATATATATATATATATATATCGGTGCTTACCCGCTGAATATCCCCCCCCCCCCCCCCTGTATATTTCAGCCCAAAAGTGGCTGACGCATAAGCTTATTCTCCACAACCTATCTCTAACTCTGTTACTCTACTGATTCTTTTTTTATAGTACTGTGGAGATCAATCACTCATACTATAACATAAAATGAAGTTATATTCCACCTCGCCTAAACTTATTGTCTATCTTCAGGTTATGATTTGATATGTAATTATATTGTTACAGGTATATCTTGTTTTTCTCTTTCTAATAATGTCAATGTATAGACAATGTATTATTTACTCTGATGAAATTTTGTTCTCAGGGCGAGGCTTGCTTGTTAATCTATATGTTACACTTCAATAAAAAAATTATTTAAAAAAAAACAAAATCCTAGGATACTTTCCTTTCTCCAAGAAGGTCTGGATAAAGGTTTGTCAGCTAGTTCCTTAAAAGGATAGATATCTGCTCTGTCTGTTTTGTTACACAAACGTCTGGCAGCAGTGCCAGATGTACAGGCGTTAGTTAGTTAGAATCAAGCCTGTTTACAGACCCATGACTCCTCCTTGGAGTCTAAGTTTAGTTCTTTCAGTTCTTCAGGGGGTTCCGTTTGAACCCATGCATTCCATAGATATTAAGTTACTATCTTGGAAAGTTCTGTTTTTGGTTGCTATTTCTTCTGCTAGAAGAGTTTCTGAATTATCTGCTTTGCAGTGTACTTCTCCCTATCTGGTATTCCATACAGATAAGGTAGTTTTACGTACCAAGCCTGGTTTTCTTCCAAGGGTCGTTTCCAACAGGAATATTAACCAGGAAATTGTTGTTCCTTCTCTGTGTACGAATCCAGTTTCAAAGAAGGAACGCTTGTTACACAATCTAGATGTGGTCCGTGCTTTAAAGTTCTATTTAGAAGCAACAAAGGATTTCAGACAGACATCATCTTTGTTTGTTGTGTATTCTGGTAAGAGGAGAGGGCAGAAAGCTACTGCTACCTCTCTTTTTGGCTGAAAAGCATCATCCGATTGGATTATGAGACTGCTGGACGGCAGCCTCCTGAACGAATTACAGCTCATTCTACTAGAGCTGTGGCTTCCACATGGGCTTTCAAGAACGAGGCTTCTGTTGATCAGATCTGTAAGGCAGCGACTTGGTCTTCTCTGCATACTTTTGCCAAATTTTACAAATTCGATACTTATGCTTCTTTGGAGGCTATTTTTGGGAGACAGGTTTTGCAAGCCGTGGTGCCTTCCGTTTAGGTAACCTGGTTTGCTCCCTCCCTTCATCCGTGTCCTAAAGCTTTGGTATTGGTTCCCACAAGTAAGGATGAAGCCGTGGACCGGACACACCAATGTTGGAGAAAACAGAATTTATGTTTACCTGATAAATTTCTTTCTCCAACGGTGTGTCCGGTCCACGGCCCGCCCTGGTTTTTAACCAGGTTTGAAAAATTTCTTTCTTTATACACTAGTCACCACGGCACCCTATAGTTTCTCCTTTTTCTCCTAACCGTCGGTCGCATGACTGGGGGGCGGAGCCAGAGGGGGAGCTATATGGACAGCTCTTGCTGGGTGCTCTCTTTGCCATTTCCTGTAGGGGAAGAGAATACCCCACAAGTAAGGATGAAGCCGTGGACCGGATACACCGTTGAAGAAAGAAATTTATCAGGTAAACATAAATTCTGTTTTTTTTAATGATTCAGATAGAGCATGCTCCTACTATCAATTTTTCTAAATTCACTTTCTATCTTTATTGAAAAAGCAAGACTTTAATGCTTAGGAGCCACTCCATTTTACGTTCAGCACCCTGGATAGCGCTTGCTTATTGGTGGCTTCATTACCCAATAAGCAAGCATAACCCAGGTTCTCAGCCAAAAATGGGCCAGCCCTTAAGCTTTAAATAAAGATAGTAAGAGAACAAAGAAAAAATGATAATAGGAGTAAATTAGAAAGTTGCTTAAAATTGCATGCTCTATCTGAATCATTAAAGAAAAAATTTGGGTTTAGCCCCCCTTTAAGAAAATCCTACATTTTTAGAGCTAAATTTACAAGTAAAGGGGGCAGTATATTGCAAAGCTGCTTTCATTACACAACTTGTATTTATTGTGTGTGTGTATAGGTATTTACTTTCTTTTTTAAGAACAATACATGATTGTTGTAATTGGCTATTTCAAATACAAATATGAATATAAAAAGGCAATTTTTCATGCATTTAATATTGTGCTGTAGAAATAAGAATTTTGTATTTGCATTCTTTTAATGCCTCTGTTTTTATGACACAGGAGGATTCTTTGCAAGTAAAGCGCTCCCCATCTTCCCCACAAGGAGCAGCCAAGAAGAGATCAGCTTTCGGGGATATCACCAATGTGAGTATAAATAGTTGCTTATTCCACACAGTCCATAATATGGTTGGTTCCAGGATGTCAATCTACAGTTTCTAGTTCTTGTGGAGCAGAACTCTTATCTACTTGTTTTGTGCAGGCTAACAAGAATCAACAGCTGGTCCAGAAAAAGAAAGAGGGTCAGAAAAATAATCTGAAAAAGACAAAAAATGTTCCAGTTGGCGGGGTAGCGAAGAATAATGAGGTCAACCTCCGGAAGTGAGTAACAAATGAGTGAACTGTTTACCCTGGTGCAACTTTATTTATTTTTCCAGTGTAGGGCCCATTGTAGCAAAACGGGCACAAAATATAATCCACAACCTTCTCCTTCTTCCAGGATCTCCCATCAATACTTCTTGCTTTCATTCCGGTACCATAGCAGTATATCTAAGTTCTATTCTTGTGTATGAATTAGTGGCCTTGAAATAGTTCATGTGTGAAATGGTCGGTCTCCTCCTAGAGGTAAAATTTTTATTTTTTTTAATTCAGTTGTGCTTTTTCTTGCAGAACTATTAAGAAAATAACTGCAGAGCAACTAGACTCTGAATTGGGAAAGGTTGAGACCATCAAACCAGAAGTGCAAAAGTCATTACCAAGAGAACAGCCAAAGGTAGTTCAAATTAGTATGTCTATATGCTTACTGTGTTATTCTGCAACACTGTACACAAATAATGACACTGCTACCCTGTAAACTGAATCCAAGTACTTCTATTCTAGCGTCCTTCTCTCCCCCCTGGTGTTGAGGACATAGACACAGAATCTGCCGAGGACCCATTTGCTAGTTCTGAATATGCTTCAGAAATCTTCGGATACATGCAGAAGCGGGAGGTAATTTTTTTTTGTTTTTTTTATATATTCCAATTAATCAGGGTGTGATTAGGTAGCTCTGGTTTATGTTGTAAGCTTGTAAAATACTTGTACCTGTAGTGGGATGTCCCCTCATACTGTGCTCTTTCTTTGGCAGGAGAAGTTTTTGCTTCCAAATTATATTGAAATGCAGACTGATATCAGCAAAGAAATGCGGGCGATCCTTGTGGACTGGATGGTTGAGGTGCAGGTAAGTGATAGACTTTCTATCAAAGGAGCAGCACATGAGTTACTATGCTAAAAGACACTGATGTACAATGTGTTTCCCCTTTTAATGTGTTATTGTATTTGAAAAAGCTGGTTTTGCTCATCTTTTCTCAAGGACGTATCTGTAAAAATGGGCTGAGCCTGCAGGTAAGGCAGACCTGCTAATGCTATCTATGTCTAAACATAGGTATTGAAATGTTATTTATGGCTGAGTACAACCAACTATTTCAGATAAAAAAACAACAACTCTGCTATCCACCACTGGGAGATTTATGCTATTGTCTGTTTACATAGCTTTTCTACAGAGATCACATTCTTTCATTCATATTTTCAGTGTACGTGGTGGTTTCTAGAGGTAAAAGCAGCTATTAAATAAAATAAAGGTAAAGGAGCAGTTTTAAACAAACAACTTTTTCACTTATATTATCTAACTTGCTTTGTTCTTTTTCAATCCTTTATTGAAAAGCATACCTAGGTATTTTCAGAAGCAATGCACTACCAGTAGCTAATTGCTGATTGGTGGCTGCACATATATACTTCTTGTTGTTGGCTCACCCAATGTGTTCAGCTAGCTCCCAGTAGCTTATTGCTGCTCCTTTAACAAAGGATATAAAAATAATTAACCAGATTTGATAATAGAAGTAAAATTGTATGTTGTACCTGAATTATGGGAAAAAAACTTGTTGGGTTTCTTTTCACTTTAAAAAACTTTAACCAAAGTTTTGTAATGAAACCTTATACCACGTTGAAATTGATATTAGCGGCTCATGGGAAGACGTTTACATTTCTCACTTTGCTCCTCCTCTGCAGGAGAACTTCGAGCTGAACCATGAGACTCTGTATTTGGCAGTAAAGATGGTTGACCACTACCTTGCTGTGTCTGTGGCCATGAGGGAAAAACTACAGCTGATTGGGTCTACAGCAGTCCTCATTGCCTCCAAATTTGAGGTTTGAGCATAGAAATTATGTTTGGAATATACCTCCCGTGCCTTGTACCTAACTACTCCCTATGTTTTTTATAATTTTGCTGTAGAGGGATAACCTCAGTATTTCATAGCTTTCTCCTGTCTTTATCACCCTGCATGGAAAAGTTGGCTGGCAATCTGCCATATATGCTAATTCATATATTTGCTGCTTTAGGGGAAAGATTCCTTGTCCAGTTCCTCTCCATTTTTTTTATTTATCTGTAGGAGCGTTGCCCGCCTTGTGTCGATGATTTTCTGTATATCTGTGATGATGCATATAAAAGGGAGGAGCTTATTTCCACAGAGATGGACATTTTGCGGAAACTAAACTTTGATATCAACATCCCCATCCCGTATCGCTTCCTTCGTAGGTTTGCCAAGGTGAGTGTTTACATATACATTTTTATCACAGATTTAAAGGGGCAGTAAACACCTTTGAAATTTTAATATATAAAATGTTTAGTTATGCAGAATTTAACAACTTTGTGGTATAATTTGGTAATTATATATTCTCAGAGCAGAAAATGCACCCTGCTTACTTTAGCGATTATCTAGGTAATATGGTCCTTCAGAATGGTTATGGCTATGAGTATGGGAGTTTCCCGAAATGCGTAAGCTGTATATGCTAAGCTCTCTTTTCAACCTTTTTTCATGTTGGCGGCTATGTCAATGATTTTAAGTATTCACCAATAAAGACAATTATTTTTTTATCTATTACATCCAAGCGTGGACTTCCTTCCTTTCAAGTCCTTCAGAATGGTGCCAGATAGAATATTCAAAGAAGGCTTATTGTGTGTGTAGCTTTTAAACACAAACCAAACCTTTAAACATACATGTGGGATGTCTCCCAAAATACCACTGTAAGTATGAAGTATTTCCAGATGAAATAGTATCCAGATAAAATCCACTCAATAACTTTAAGTGAAGAGACAATAGTGAATTGTTGACAGTATCAAAAACAGAATGTGAATATTTCCCAGTTGCGTGAAAGATGATGTTCAGAATTATTTTCGTTCCTTCCGGAATTTCAGGAGCTGTCTTGCTACACCCTCCTCTGCCGCAAAGCAAGAGGGTAACGCTTCACAACCCAGAGCAGCCTGGAAACCTTACCAGGGCTGGAACAAGGATAAGCAGGCCAAAAAGCCTGCAGCTGCCTCCAAGACAGCATGAAAGGGTAGCCCCCGATATGGGCCCGGATCTAGTGGGGTGCAGACTCTCTCTCTTCGCCCAGGCCTGGGCGAGAGACGTACATGATCCTTGGGCCTTAGTTGTATCCCAGGGATATCTTCTAGAATTCAAGGACTCCCCTCCAAGGGGAAGGTTCCACATTTCTCGTCTGTCTACAGACCAGACAATGAAAGAGGCGTTCTTACGCTGTGTAGAAGACATACTTACAATGGGAGTGATCCATCCAGTTCCAGTTGCGGAGCAAGGGATGGGTGTTTACTCAAACCTGTTTGTGGTTCCCAAAAAAGAAGGAACTTTCAGAAAGTTGAAACTCTTAACTACTTGCCGAGTTCTTCATTCCATTCCTCGGCCATCTGTAGCTCAGTGCATGGAGACAATCGGATTAATGGTAGCGGCAATGGACATAGTCCCTTTTGCTCGGATACACCTCAGACCACTGCAGCTATGCATGCTCAAACAGTGGAATGGAGATTATGCAAATTTGTCTCCTCAAATACAGTTGAACCAGGGGACCAGAGATTCTCTTCTCTGGTGGTAGTCTCAGGATCACCTGTCTCAGGGAATGTGTTTCCACATACCAGAGTGGATCATTGTAACGACCAACGCCAGTCTGTTAGGCTGGGGTGCAGTCTGGGACTCCCTGAAAGCTCAGGGCTTATGGTCTCGGGAAGAAGCTCTTCTACCAATAAACATTCTGGAACTGAGGGCGATATTCAAAGCACTTCAGGCATGGCCTCAACTAGCTGCGGCCAAATTAATCAGATTTCAGTCGGACAACATCACGACTGTAGCTTACGTCAATCATCAGGGGGGAACAAAGAGTTCCTAGCGATGACGGAAGTAATCAAACTAATCAGGTGGGCGGAGGATCACTCCTGCCATCTTTCAGCAATTCACATCCCAGGAGTAGACAACTGGGAGGACGGATTTTCTAAGTCGTCAGACTTCTCACCCGGGGGAGTGGGAACTCCACCCGGAGGTGTTTGCCCAGCTGACTCAGCTATGGGACATTCCAGAGTTGGTTCTGATGGCGTCCCGTCAGAACACCAAACTTCCTCTACGGGTCCAGGTCCCGGGATCTCAAGGCGGTATTGATAGACGCTCTAGCAGCGCCTTGGTCCTTCAATCTGGCTTATGTTTTTTTTCACCGTTTCTCCTTCTCCCTCGTCTGGTCGCCAGAATCAAGCAGGAGAAGGCTTCGGTGATTCTGATAGCGCCTGCGTGGCCACGCAGGACTTGGTATGCAGACCTAGTGGACATGTCATCTGTCCCACCCTGGACACTGCCAATGAGGCAGGATCTTCTAATACAGGGTCTGTTCAAGCATCCAAATCTAGTTTCTCTATGTCTGACTGCTTGGAGATTGAACGCTTAATTCTATCAAAGCGTGTTTTCTCTGATTCAGGCTAGAAAGCCTGTCACCAGGAAAATCTACCATAAGATATGGCGGAAATATCTTTGTTGGTGTGGATCCAAGGGTTACTCATGGAGTAAGATTAGGATTCCCAGGATATTGTCTTTTCTCCAAGGAGGATTGGAGAAAGGATTGTCAGTTAGTTCCTTAAAAGGACAGATATCTGCTCTGTCCATCCTTTTACACAAGCGTCTGGCAGAGGTACCAGACGTTCAAGCGTTTGCGCAGGCTTTAGTCATAATCAAGCCTATCTATAAACCTGTGGCTCTGCCATGTAGTCTAAATCTAGTTCTTTCAGTTCTTCAAGGGGTTCCGTTTGAACCTTTACATTCCATAGATATTAAGTGTTATCTTGGAAAGTTTTGTTTTTGGTAGCTTTCTCTTCTGCTCGAAGAGTCTCAGAATTATCTGCCTTACAGTGTGATTCGCCTTCCAAACACAAAGGAAACTAGATATATAGAATACCACGTTTCCCAAAGTATGCACTTCTAGCACTCTGGGCCCTGAACTAGAGGGCGGAATACCCCAACAGGATGATTAAAATATAACCTTTATTATGAAAATTAAAAGAACCTAAATAGGTTATTACACATACAATTTAAAATACACTCCAGTACCCAGATCAGTGTAGTAAATATTAGGTCTGATCACTGAAAGTAATAATTAGGCCTGTATAATATCACAGTGATGAGTGATCTAAGATGTGACCAATAATACTCGCTAGTTTAAGTATATTCAATAGCTTGCTACAAACAAGCCAGGACTAAATTAGTAGTCAGGGTAGATAATGATCTGAAAACTTGTATCAAAATGATAAGCTTGAATAATTGACCCTCAGGTTCAGGATTGTAAATGATATGTATATATCTGTTAAAGTGGTTGCCAAATGATATTGGTGGATCCAAAGTAACTATGGTTAATATACATATTCATAGTGAGCTGAAGAATATATTAAGTCAGCTTATATTTATGCCTATATCTAAGCATCTATTGAGTCAGAAAGTAATAAGTGTGCCAATATCACATGCTATTTGACAGCAATAATCACGCTGTCTGTTTAGAACTGCTCTTGTATGAATAGGGACGAAAAGATTGTATTAGCTCATAACAGTCACATTCGTTGTTAATAAAGCATATTCTAAGGTACGGCTGTTAATTAGACATCCAGAATATTATGAATAATTAAATAGCTCAGAAATGAATAGTTTAAGATACAATCTATGTGGATATGGTTAACAATAATTATTCGATCACGATATTGATTAACCATTCATTCAGGGATTGAGTCCATTTATTGAAACTAGTCTAAATCCAACCTAGACTGTATGTATAGTAATATGATTCATTAATCAATCTAGTGCCACGAAAGTCACCAGGTTTATTTAAACTAATATTTAAACCCTTAATACCATTATTAGGCATATATATTCATTTCTAGCCTCTGTTGTAGGATTGAGCTGAGTTAGGTGTAACACACGCCGTATTCAATTCGTATCTAACAGCTTATTAGTACCGCTTATATTTCAAGTATTGAAAATATTTACAGATTTACTAGGTTCTTAGGTTGAATAGCTGGTCAATTCTATCACAGTAATAGCTTCAAAGTTATCAGTGATCAGACCTAATATTTACTACACTGATCTGGGTACTGGAGTGTATTTTAAATTGTATGTGTAATAACCTATTTAGGTTCTTTTAATTTTCATAATAAAGGTTATATTTTAATCATCCTGTTGGGGTATTCCGCCCTCTAGTTCAGGGCCCAGAGTGCTAGAAGTGCATACTTTGGGAAACGTGGTATTCTATATATCTAGTTTCCTTTGTGTTTGGATTAATATTTATGCACAAGCACCATTTCCTCCTATCAGTTATAGGTTGAATAACATAGAATTGCCTATGCATACACATATATATTACTAGAGGAAAAGCCCGTGTAGTGCCACTGTTCATTTGGTGTGCTAGTGTGATTCGCCTTACCTGGTGTTCCACGCAGATAAGGTAGTTTTGCGTACCAAACCTGGTTTTCTATCCAAAGTTGTTTCTAACAGGAATATTAACCAGGAAATCGTTGTTCCTTCTTTGTGTCCTAATCCTTCTTCGAAGAAGGAACGTCTGTTGCACAATCTTGATGTAGTTCGTGCTCTAAAGTTCTATTTACAAGCAACTAAGGATTTCAGACAAACATCTTCCTTGTTTGTTGTCTATTCTGGTAAAAGGAGAGGTCAGAAAGCGACTGCTACCTCCTCTTTCCTTTTGGCTGAAAAGCATCATCCGTTTGGCCTACGAGACTGCTGGCCAACAGCCTCCTGAAACAATTACTGCTCATCCCACCAGAGCAGTGGCTTCCACATGGGCTTTTAAAAACGAGGCTTCTGTGGAACAGATTTGTAAGGCAGCGACTTGGTCATCACTGCATACTTTTCCAAATTTTCCAAATTCGGTACTTTTGCTTCTTCGGAGGCTACTTTTGGGAGAGAGGTTTTACAAGCAGTGGTGCCTTCCGTTTAAAAGGTACCTGTCTTGTTCCCTCCCTTCATTCGTGTCCTAAAGCTTTGGTATTGGTATCCCACAAGTAATGGATGAATCCGTGGACTGGATACACCTTGCAAGAGAAAACAGAATTTATGCTTACCTGATAAAATACTTTCTCTTGCGGTGTATCCAGTCCACGGCCCGCCCTGGCAATTAAGTCAGGTAAAAAAATTTTGTTTAAACTACAGTCACCACTGCACCCTATGGTTTCTCCTTTTTCTTCCTAACCTTTGGTCGAATGACTGGGGGGTGGAGCTATATGGACAGCTCTGCTGTGTGCTCTCTTTGCCACTTCCTGTAGGGAATGAGAATATCCCACAAGTAATGGATGAATCCGTGGACTGGATACACCGCAAGAGAAAGTAATTTATCAGGTAAGCATAAATTCTGTTTTTATTTTTTGTCTTTATTAACATTCTTGTGCAACAATAATGGATCAAGAAGCTCTGCAATCAGTTACATGTAGTTTATTCTTTGACTCCCAGGTAGAACCCCCAGTACCTTTTTGCTCCTCATGTATTGAGAGAACCTTGTGTTACAGGGAGAGACTTTTTGATCATGAGCCATCTATAGCTAAGGTGGATGCTGTTCAGATGTCAAATCCTGTATCGGATATGCCGAAGCTTTCTCCTCAAGTGTCCCAATCTTTTCCGTCTACACATGCCGTGGCCTGCGGTTCCTCGCACACTTCGGTAGGAGTTTCTTTGCAAGACATAGCTGCCCAGATATCCTTGGTGGTATCTGTCTGCTTTTCCCATGCTGCAGGGAAAGCGCACAAGGAAGTTTAAAGAGTCAGTGAGTAAGGTTTCTGATCCAGTGGTGGCTGCTCAGGGTGCTCCCTCTCAGAAGTCTGAAGAGGAAGACACTTTGGTAGCGTCTGAGGGTGAAATCTCACTCTTGACAGTGTAATTCCTTCTTCTGATGCTGAAGTGATATTCTTCAGGTTTAAGCTGGAACACCTCCGTCTGTTACTTAAGGAGGTTTTGTGTACCTTGGACGACTCAGACGCAACCGTCATGGTCAGCCCTAAGAAGTCTAGTAAACTGAACAAGTACTTTGATGTTCCCTCTGCGGTGGAGGCATTCCCTGTAACAGACCGTGCTACAGAGATTATTGCACGGGAGTGGGAGAGGCCTGGAATTCCTTTTTTTCCATCTCCAATTTTCAAGAAAATGTTTCCAATAGCTGACTCCAATAAAGAGTCGTGGCAAACGGTTCCTTAAGTGGAAGGGGCAATCTCCACTTTGGTTAAGAGGACCACTATTCCCATAGAGGATAGTTGTTCTTTTAAGGAACCAATGGATAAGAAGTTGGAGGCATTGCTAAACAAAATGTATGTTCACCAGGGTCTCCAATGGCAGCCTTCTTAAATTTTAGAGGTAAACCCTCCCCTCCCTCCTCCAAGCAGGAACAATCCAAGTCTTCCTGGCAGCCTGGTCAGTCTTGGAACAAGGGGAAGCTGTCTAAGAAGCCAGCAGCTGATTCCAAGTCAGCATGAAGGGTCGGCCCCCGATCCGGGAGCGGATGCAGTAGGGGGCATACTTTCTCAATTCACTCAAGCCTGGATACGAGATGTTCTGGATCCCTGGGCGGTCGACATCGTATCTCAGGGGTGCAAAATGGAATTCAACACTTTCTCTCCCAGAGGCAGGTTTCTTCTCTCAAGATTAGCTGTAGATCAGATAAAGAGAGAGGCGTTCTTAAATTGTGTCAAGGATCTTTCCACTCTGGGAGTAATAGTTCCATTTCCTCCGCAGGAACAGGGTCTGGGATTCTACTCTGTTTGTGGTTCCCAAGAAAGAGTGAACTTTCAGACCAATTTTAGAAATGTTTAAACAAGTTCCTCAGAGTACCGAAGATGGAAACGACACTTTACATTCTTCCCTTGGTCCAAGAGGGTCAGTTCATGACGACCATAGACCTAAAGGATGCGTACCTTCCCATTCACAAGGATCATCACAAGTTTCTGAGATTTGCGTTCTTGGTCAATCATTTCCAGTTTGTGGCTCTTCTATTCGGCCTGACCACAGCCCTCAGAATTTTCTCAGGTTCTGAGGGCTCTTTTGGCAGTCATCTGGTCTCGGGGTATTGCAGTGGCGCCATATCTGGACGACATTTTGGTTCAGTCGGTCTTTTTAACAAGCAAACTCTCATACGGAGATCTTGTTGTTTTTTTCTTCGCTCCCACGGATGGAAGGTGAATCTGGGGAAAAGTTATCTGTTTCCAGCTACATGGGTAGTGTTCTTGGGGACCATAATAGATTCCCTATCGTTGAAAATGTTTCTGACAGAGGTCAGAAAATCCAAGATTTTCGACTCTTGCCTCAGTCCTCCTTGGCCGTCAGTGGCTCAATGTATGGAGGTTATTGGTCTGATGGTAGCTTCCATGGACATTATACCGTTTGCGTGGTTCCATCACAAAGCTCTGCAGTTGTGTGTGCTAAGACAATGGAACGGAACCTATGCAGATCTGTCTCCGCGAAATAGATCTGGATCAGGCGACAAGAGACTCTCTTCCGTGGTGGTTGTCTCAGGAACACCTCTCCCAGGGAACTTGGTTTCGCAGACCTTCTTGGGTGATTGTGACCACGTATGCCAGCCTGCTGGGTTGGGGAGCAGTCTGGGGCTCGTTGAAGGCTCAGGGTCAATGGATTCGGGAGGAGTCGGTTCGCCCTCAGCTCTAGGATGTTTATGGGTAGATCTTCAATGCTCTACTGGCCTGGCCTCAGTTAGCTTTAGCCCGGTTTATCAGGTTCCAGTCAGACAACATAACATCGGTGGCGTACATCAACCACCAGGGAGGAACTCTGAGTTCCTTGGCCATGACAGAGGTGGCCCGAATTATTCAGTGGGCAGACACTCACAATTGCTGTCTTTCGGCGATCCACATTCCAGGAGTGGACAATTGGGAAGCGGATTTTCTGAACCGACAAACTTTTCATCCCGGGGAGTGGGAGCTCTATCCGGAGGTGTTCTACAGTTTGATCCTCAAGTGGGGGCGGCCAAAGTTGGATCTCATGGCATTGCGGCAAAATGCCAAGCTTCTGAGGTATGGTTAGAGGTCAAGGGATCCTCAGGCAGCTCTGATAGATGCCCTGGCGGTTCCTTGAATTTTCAGTCTAGCATACCAGTTTCCCCTGTTCGCTCTACTTCCACAAGTCATTGCTCGGATCAAGCAGGGGAGGACGTCAGTGATTCTCATTGCACCGGCATGACCTCGCAGGATCTGGTATGCAGACCTAGTGAAAATGTCATCTTTTCCACCTTGGAGACTTCCTCTGAGGAAGGACCTTCTACTTCAGGGTTCCTTCCTTCATCCAAATTTCGTTTCTCTGAAGCTGACTGCTAAGCACAGGTTCTCAGTCGGTCATTGAGACCTTGATCCAAGCTCGTAAGCCCGTTACAAGATGGATTTACTATAAGATATGGCATAAATATCTGTATTGGTGTGAATCCAGAAGCTACTCTTGAAATCCTAGGATTTTGTCCTTTCTCCAGAAGTGTCTGGAGAAGGGGTTTGTCAGCAAGTACTCTGAAGGGTCAGATTTCTGCATTGTCTATTTTGTTGCTTAAGTGTCTAGCGTCTGTGCCAGACGTGCAATCTTTTTGTCAGGCCTTCGTCAGAATCAGGCCTGTGTTTTAAACCTGTTACTCCTCCATGGAGTCTTAACCTTGTTCTTAAAGTTTTTACATTCCTTAAATATTAAGATGTTATCTTTGAAGGTTTTGTTTCTTGTTGCCATTTCTTTTGCTCGGCGTTGCAGTTTGATTCCCCTTATCTTTCATTCTGATAAGGTGGTTCTCTCTACTAAGTTAGGTTTCCTTTCTAAAGTTGTTTCAGATAGGAATATTTTTTTTTTTATTTTATTTTTTTTTTTAATAATTTTTATTTGAGGTTTGAAAGAAGGCATACATAAATCTTGAAACAGTAGTACAGGATAACATTGGGTTACAATAGTAATATGCAATTAAACATACATGTATATGATGCCTAGTACTCAACCACCCTCCAAATTCATACAAGAGACCACTCTTGGGCCTCAAACCAAAATGTACCAAGTTTAGGAGGTTACTGCTATCTGAAGAGACCACTCATGGGCCTCAATGACAAACCTCTTTTATATTTAAGATAAAAGCAGTGTAAACAAGGTAATATAGTGTATACAGGAGATATTTTGGGATTAGAAATGCGAGAGAAACATCTGTTATATGAATTAAGGAAAATCATATTCATTGGATAGGGGAAAAATAAAATTGCTTTGCCCATAGGAGTATACCATAAGAGTCTAACATATAAGCATCTAAGTGAAATTTGACCCTAAATGGCATGTTAGCATCAAAGAAACTGCACAAAGTTACAGGTAGGGACGCATGTTTTAAGGTGAGCAAAGTTGTGGTCATAGCTGCAGATTTACACTAGAAATGCTTCTGCTAGTATACTGATAATAGGCCTATTGGGGTAAAGAAAAAGAGAAAATTGGGAATATCTGGGGGAAAAGAGATAAGAACACACTCCCCACTATGCAGAGAGCCTCAGATTAAGCTAGGTTAAGATTTCTTCTTAATAGGGGTTACTATTATACAGGCATGAGACTATTTCCACCTGGGCAAACCTGGAATCGATAGTTGTTCATGAGTACAGCTGAGGGAATCTAGATAAAAGTATCATTGGCAGAGTTATGACTTCACCATGGGAGAGAAGAGAAACATCTGACCAGCAGATATCTCCCCTCAGCTACTGCGACTGGTTGCCTGTACCCATGGTATCCCTAAATGGCTATTTAGTCTTTTTTATCAGGTCTCAATCTGTCAAATACTGTAGGCAAACATAAATAGGGTCTGATTAGTTTGGAAATGTGTCTATATTTGTCCTGTAGAAAATGCATATAATAAACGTACAGTTTCAGGGGGTAAACACTAGCAAGTGCCCATAAGAGAGAGATCATCAGCCCCACCTATTGCAAGAAATCTCAACAAAGTACAAAAGGTATAGCTATAAGCCACTCATCAAGGGTAACATGGGAGTATGAATTTGTTCTATAGGGTGTGAAGCAAACAAACATTGAGCGCATAACTTAATAACCAGATAACATTAGATTGCATGGAAAGCATGTATAGTTTTTCACTTTGGTAGCCCCAATTAAGCCGTAGCTGGTAAGATCAATAAGCATAGGGAAACAGGAGCAGTATACACTCAAACATAAAACCACACCCGGAAACTGGGAAATAAATATAAAACAGAAAATCATGCGGTATTAAATACAAGTGAGCAGTGTATCTTATGAAGCGGCCCATCCAAGTCCATAGGGCTGTATCGGTTATGCATGCTGGGGCCTCCGTGAATCACCAATTAGTGATCTTACTCACTTGCACTTTAGCGTTTAGCCCACTCCTGTTTTGTAGAAGGCTAGTCCAACGTACTGTCTTGAATAGTCCTGGAGAGCATGTCCCCGCACATTTGGCTTCCAGCTACTGTCCCCTGAGAAGTTAGGTCTGAAGCGGAATGTAGATGGGGCCAGAGCTGCAGCCGCAACTGATACGCTCACTACATCTCCTGAAACCGGAGTGGCAAACTTGAAGATCGCAGCAACTGTCTGCACCTTAATGTGTTGAGCGGTCTCCCCTTCCATATCGTATCTCACCGGAGCCTCTAATGGAGCCGGAACCGGTGCGGTTAGGGTTAACGTAGGCAGAGACAACATTGCCCCATCTTTGTTAGTAAGATCATTTCTTTTGACAGTGTCAATTTGAGGCTGACGGTTGGGGTCGATGCAATTGTCCCAAGCTGCCTTTAATGCACATCCCAATCGCCGAAAGTGCTCATCTAAAAGGTCCTTAATCTGTTCATATATATTAAAGTCGGCAAGCTCCATTTGACAAATATTGTAGTAGATCCCCACAATGAGATGCTTCTAATGGGTGATAGTGATCAATGCTGTTGTTGCAGGGATTATGAGGTTGCCCTGCTTCTTAACGGCAGGTCTGCAGAGAGAACCCGCCGGGGGGGGTCTGGCTGATGGTGAAAGTCCTCAATAAAGTTCGGTAGTCCGGGTAGAATTATAAAAAAATCCTCAGCCACGAGGGTGGAAAGATGGCCGCCGCTCACATACATTCAAAAGAAAGCCCTGACCCTAATTTAAAAAAGTAACGTCCATGGATAAGTTTGGCTTATGACAGCTGTTAGATGAGAATCCAGGGTATGTTAGACGAATTTTTCAGAATCAAACTCTGTTAAGAACAGTAGATATAAGTGTACATTAGATAATTAGGATCAGAGCTGCAAGATTATGCGACTGCTCTCATGGGCTCTGGACTCCGCCCCCTCAGATAGGAATATTAATCAGGAAATCGTTCTTTTTGTGTCCTAATCCTTCTTCTCATAAGGAGCGTTTGCTGCACAACCTATATGTGGTGCGTGCGCTGAAATTCTACTTACAGGCGACTAAGGACTTCCGCCAGTCTTCTGCTTTGTTTGTCTGTTTCTCTGGGAAACGCAAGGGTCAGAGAGCTATGGCTACTTCTTTCGCTTTGGCTGAAGAGTATAATTTGTTTGGCCTATGAGACTGCTGGACATCAGCCTCCTGAGAGAATCACGGCTCATTCCACAAGGGCTGTTTCTTCTTCCTGGGCTTTCAAACATGAAGCTTCTGTTGAACAAATTTGCAAGGCTGCAACTTGGTCCTCTCTGCAAACTTTTTCTAAGTTTGATACTTTTGCTTCTGCTGAGACTTCCTTTGGGAGAAAGGTTCTTCAAGCAGTGGTGCCTTCTGTTTAGGTTACCTGTCTTGTCCCTCCCTTATCTGTGTACTCTAGCAAGTCTAGCAATGCATTAGCCAATCTTGGTCAGATGTCTGATGAGGCTCTGTGTACTTCAGGGAAACTATGTAGCTTTAAGTGCAACTTAAAGATCACATTTTCCATTTCACAAATCATATGTTTGTTAATGCAAGTCTATCTACAGGCCTGCCATTGGTGGTATGGTAGTTGGTAACTAAGCTCCCAGGAACACCTGGGCTTGGACTTTTTTTTTTTTTTATCAGTGCTATTTATTATTAGGTGCTATGTCCAGCTTATATGTGCTATAGATGATTTGTGTCACTTAAAACTGCATAGTTTCCCTGAAGTACACAGAGCTAAATTTCTTTTGATTTGCTCCATATCGGTAAGTTTCTGGCCGATACCGATATTTCTAAAAATCGTTCGTTCCGATATATCGGTCTATCCCTATGGCGCACAGTACCTAAAGTAGAGGGAGCTATCTCTACTCTGGCAAAAAGAACTAACATTCCTATAGTATAGAGGGTAGTTGTTCATTTAAGAATCCAATGGATAAAAAGCTAGAGGTTTACTTAAAAAAAATATGTACATCCATCAAGGATTACAATGGCATCTTGCGGAAAGTATTGCTACCGTGGCGGGAGCAGCATCTTATTGTTGCGATGCCTTGTCTGATCTAATATCAGAGGAAACTTCAATAGAGTAGATCCAAGACAGGATCAGAGCTCTTAAACTGGCCAATTCTTTTATCAGCGATGCTAACATTCAGATAATTTCAACTGGGAGCTAAGATGTCTAGCTTCACTATTCTAGTTCGCAGAGCTCTATAGTTAAAATCTTGGTCGGCTGATGTATCCTCAAAAGCCAAGCTTTTGGCTTTACCTTATAAAGGAAACTCTGGGGGAAATCATCTCGGAGATCACGAGAGGAAAGGGATCTTTCCTTCCTCAGGACAAGGAGAATAGACCAAGCGGTCGTCAGACTTCAAATTTTCGTTCCTTATGTAACTTTAAGGGCCAAAAGTCATCTTCCAAACCAGATCAATCCAGATCCACTTGGAAATCCAACTAGCCCTGGAACAAGGAAAAACAAAACAAGAAGCTTTCTGCTGAATCTAAAATCAGCATGAAGGTTTTGCCCCTGATTCCAGTGGGGGGCAGGCTTTTCTCTTTTTCGTCAACCCTGGATACGCAATGTGGCTTTTCTAGACGACATCTTGGTTCAGGCGTCATCTTTTCAACTAGCCCAATCTCATACAGTGATGCTGTTCACTTTTCTATGTTCCCATGGGTGCGGGCTCTAAAATTTTACTTACATGCTACTAAAGATTTTCGGCAATGTTCTGCCCTGTTGTTTTCTCTGGAAAGTGTAAGGGTCCGAAGGCCACTTCTACTTCTGTCTCTCTGGTTGAGAAGTTAGATTAGTTTGGCTTATGAGACTGCTGGACAGCAGCCTCCTGAGAGAATTGCAGATCATTCCACTAGGGATGTCTCCTCCTTGGGCTTTCAAAAATGAAGCTTCAGTGGAACAGATTTGCAAGGCGGCAACGTGGTTCTCTCTGCATACTTTTTCCAAATTCTACAAATTTGATACTTTTGCCTCAATGCATGCTCTATCTAAATAAGTTTTTAATTTGAGTTTAGTGTCCCTTTTAATGACCATGACTAGCTGCAGACTTAAAGGGACGTGAAACACAAAAAAAAATGTTTTCATGAATCTGATAGAGCATACAATTTTAAACAACATTCAAATTTACTTCTATTATTTAATTTGTTTCATTCTTCAAATATCCTTTGTTGAAGAAATAGCAATGCACATGGGTGAGCCAATCACGAAGCATCTGTGCAGCCACCAATCAGCAGCTACTTAACCTATCTAGATATGCTTTTCAACAAAGAATACCAAGAAAATGAAGCAAATTAGATAATAGAAGTAAATTGGAAAGTTGTTTAAAATCGCATGTTCTATCTAAATCATTAAATAAATTATTTGGGTTTCATGTCCCTTTAAGCCTGGAATAGCTCCACCAAATAAGGGAAGTGACGTGTGCAGTTTTAAAGAGCCATTATAGTGTTTAAAATGACATGCTCTAATCCGTTAGAGCATGTCATTTGTAACATTAGCAACTCAGCTGTGCGACTAGTGCTGCTTATTAGATCAGAGGCAGTTTCCGCTTGGGACCCACATGTCTCTGCGGGTCTTTAAGTATGCATTTACCCCCTTTGCAGGAGTTACACATGCATTACTAGTGTTAAATTACATACTGGAATGGATTAGAGCATGTCATTGTAACACTATAATGGTCTTTAATATTGTTTAGACTTTGCTTATCTATAGTAAGACAGCAGAAAGGTATTGTAATTACAAGGTGTATACTGTGCCTTTAAGCCTATTCTGCAACGTGTTATAAAGTGACTTCTAAGTCCCCTTTCTCTTGTAAGGTGTATCCAGTCCACGGATTCATCCTTTACTTGTGGGGTATTCTCCTTCCTAACAGGAAGTGGCAAAGAGAGCACACAGCAGAGCTGTCCATATAGCTCCCCCTCTAGCTCCACCCCCCAGTCATTCTCTTTGCCGGCTCAAAGCAATAGGGTCCCACTCGGGAGGGTAAAGTGAATGTGGTGTTAGAATTGTAGTTTTTATTTTCTACAAGCAAAAGTTTGGTATTTTAATTGGTACCGGTTTGTACTATTTACTCTCTAGCAGAAAAGAGATGAAGATTTCTGCAGAGAGGATGATGATTTTAGCATGTTGTAACTAAAATCCACTGCTGTACCCACACAGGACTGAGGAGTACCAGAAAACTTCAGTTGGGGGGAACCGTTTGCAGATTAGACTGCAATAAGGTATGTTCAGCCATTTATTTCTAGACAAGACTGTGATAATGCTAGAAGAGACTGACAAGGTCTCCTCAGACAGATTCAGATACATTGGCTTTTAAATTTAAACTAGAACACCTCCGCTTATTGCTCAGGGAGGTATTTGTTACTCTGGATGACTGCGACCCTATGGTGGTTCCAGAGAAATTGTGTAAAATGGACAAGTACCTAGAGGTCCCTGTTTACACTGATGCGTTTCCGGTCCCTAAGAGGATTGCGGATATCGTTACTAGGGAGTGGGATAGACCAGGTGTTCCCTTTTGTTTCCCCTCCTGTTTTTAAGAAAATGTTCCCCATATCTGACCCCATGCGGGACTCGTGGCAGACAGTCCCTAAGGTAGAGGGGGCTGTTTCTTAACTTGCTAAACGCACAACCATACCAATCGAAGACAGTTGTGCTTTTAAAGACCCTATGGATAAAAAGTTAGAGGGCTTACTTAAGAAAATTTTTGTTCAACAAGGTTTTCTTCTCCAACCTATTGCGTGCATTATTCCTGTAACTACTGCAGCTGCTTTTTGGTTCGAGGCGCTGGAAGATGCGCTCCAGACGGAGACCTCATACGAGGACATTATGGATAGAATTAAAGTTTTAGTTTTAATTCTATCTATATGGATAGAATTAAAACTAAAGCTGGCTAATTCTTTTATCACAGATGCCGCTTTCCAACTAGCTAAGTTAGCGGCAAAAAATTCAGGTTTCGCCATTTTGGCGCACAGGGCGCTATGGCTAAAGTCCTGGTCGGCCGATGTGTCGTCAAAATCCAAGCTCTTGAACATCCCTTTCAAAGGAAAGACCCTCTTCGGGCCTGAATTGAAAGATTATTTCAGAAATCACTGGGGGTAAAGGCCATGCTCTCCCTCAGGACAAGTCCTTTTAAGACCAGGAATAAACAAAATAATTTTCGTTCCTTTCGGAATTTCAGGAGCGGTCTCGCTTTATCCTCCCCTGCTGCAAAGCAAGAGGGTAATGCTTCACAACCCAAGGCAGCCTGGAAACCTTACCAGGGCTGGAACAAGGGTAAACAGGCCAAAAAGCCTGCATGTGCCACCAGACAGCATGAAGGGGTAGCCCCCGATCCGGGACCGGATCTAGTAGGGGGCAGACGCTCTCTCTTCGCTCAGGCCTGGGCAAGAGATGTACACGATCCCTGGGCATTAGAGATTGTATCTCAGGGATATCTTCTAGAATTCAAGGACTCTCCTCCAAGGGGAAGATTACACATTTCTCGTCTGTCTACAGATCAGACAAAGAAAGAGGCGTTTTTACGCTGTGTAGAAGATCTACATACAATGGGAGTGATCCACCCAGTTCCAATTGCGGAACAAGGGCTGGGTTTTTACTCAAATCTGTTTATGGTTCCCAAAAAAGAAGGAACTTTCAGACCAATCCTGGATCTCAAAATTCTAAACAGATTCCTCAGAGTCCCATCATTCAAGATGGAGACCATTCGGACAATCTTACCAGTGATCCAGGAAGGTCAATATATGACTACCGTGGATCTAAAGGATGCGTATCTGCACATTCCTATCCACAAAGATCATCACCAGTTTCTCAGGTTCGCTTTTCTGGACAAGCATTATCAGTTTGTGGCTCTTCCCTTCGGGTTGGCCACTGCTCCCAGAATTTTTACAAAAGTGCTAGGGTCCCTCCTGGCGGTTCTAAGACCGCGGGGCATAGCAGTGGCGCCTTATCTAGACGACATCTTAATTCAGGCGCCGACTTTCCAAAGAACCAAGTCTTACACGGAAATTGTGTTGGCTTTTCTGAGGTCTCACGGTTGGAAGGTGAACATCAAAAAGAGTTCTCTCTCCCCCCTCACAAGAGTTCCCTTTCTAGGAACTTTGATAGACTCGGTAGAAATGAAAATATTTCTGACGGAGGTTAGAAAGTCAAAACTGTTAACTACTTGCCGAGCCCTTCACTCCATTCCTCGGCCATCTGTCACTCAGTGCATGGAGACAATCAGACTAATGGTAGCGGCAATGGACATAGTCCCTTTTGCTCGAATACACCTCATGCTCAAGCAGTGGAATGGGGATTATGCAGATTTGTCTCCTCAAATACAGTTGGACCAGGAGACCAGAGATTCTCTTCTCTGGTGGTTGTCTCAGGGAATGTGTTTCCGCAGACCAGAGTGGATCATCGTAACGACCGACGCCAGCCTGGGACTCCCTGATAGCTCAGGGCTTATGGTCTCGGGAAGAAGCTCTCCTCCCGATAAACATTCTGGAACTGAGGGCGATATTCAACGCTCTTCAGGCATGGCCTCAGCTAGCTGCGGCCAAATTCATCAGATTTCAGTCGGACAACATCTCGACTGTAGCTTACATCAACCATCAAGGGGGAACAAAGAGTTCCCTAGCAATGATGGAAGTAACCAAAATAATCAGGTGGGCGGAGGATCACTCTTGCCACCTCTCAGCAATTCACATCCCAGGAGTAGACAACTGGGAGTCGTCAGACTTTTCACCCGGGGGAGTGGGAACTCCACCCGGAGGTGTTTGCCCAACTGACCCAGCGATGGGGCACTCCGGAGTTGGATCTGATGGCGTCCCGTCAGAACACCAAACTTCCTCTCCACCAAACTTCCGTCCAGGTCCCGGGATCCCCAGGCGGTGCTAATAGATGCTCTAGCAGCGCCTTGGTCCTTCAATCTGGCCTATGTTTTCCCACCGTTTCCTCTCCTCCCTCTTCTAGTCGCCAGAATCAAGCAGGAGAAGGCTTCGATGATTCTGATAGCGCCTGCGTGGCCACGCAGGACTTGGTATGCAGACCTAGTGGACATGTCATCTGTCCCACCTTGGACTTTGCCAATGAGGCAGGACCTTCTAATACAAGGTCCTTTCAAGCATCCAAATCCAATCTCCAAGCAGTCAGACGCAGAGAAATTAAACGCTTAATTCTATCAAAGCGTGTTTTCTTTGAGTCAGTTATAGATACTCTGATTCAGGCTGATTACTCATGGAGTAAGATTAGGATTCCTTGGATATTGTCCTTTCTCCAAGAAGGATTAGAGAAAGGATTGTCAGCTAGTTCTTTAAAAGGACAGATATCTGCTTTGTCTATCCTTTTACACAAACGTCTGGCAGAAGTACCAGACGTTCAAGCGTTTACTCAGGCTTTAGTCAGAATCAAGCCTGTTTATAGACCTGTGGCTCCGCCGTGGAGTCTAAATTTAGTTCTTTCAGATCTTCAGGGGGTTCCGTTTGAACCCTTACATTCCATAGATATTAAGCTTTTATCTTGGAAAGTTTTGTTTTTGGTAGCTATCTCTTCTGCTCGCAGAGTTTCAGAGTTATCTGCCTTACAGTGTGATTCACCTTACCTGATTTTCCATGCAGATAAGGTAGTTTTGCGTACCAAACCCGGTTTTCTTCCTAAAGTTGTGTCTAATAGGAATATTAACCAGGAAATTGTTGTTCCTTCTCTGTGTCCTAATCCTTCTTCGGAGAAGGAACGTCTCTTACACAATCTTGATGTGGTTCGTGGCGTAAAGTTCTATTTACAAGCAACCAAGGATTTCAGACAAACATCTTCACTGTTTGTTATCTATTCTGGTAAGAGAAGGGGTCAGAAAGCGACTGCTACCTCTCTTTCCTTTTGGCTGAAAAGCATCATCCGTTTGGTCTATGAGACTGCTGGCCAGCAGCCTCCTGAAAAAATTACTGCTCATTCTACCAGAGCAGTGGCTTCCACATGGGCTTTTAAACATGAGGCTTCTGTTGAACATATTTGTAAGGCAGCGACTTGGTCTTCGCTGCATACTTTTTCCAAATTTGATACTTTTGCTTCTTCGGAGGCTATTTTTGGGAGAAAGGTTTTACAAGCAGTGGTGCCTTCCATTTAAGGTACCTGTCTTGTTCCCTCCCTTCATCCGTGTCCTAAAGATTTGCTATTGGTATCCCACAAGTAAAGGATGAATCCGTGGACTGGATACACCTTACAAGAGAAAACAGAATTTATGCTTACCTGATAAATTACTTTCTCTTGTGGTGTATCCAGTCCACGGCCCGCCCTGGCTATTAAGTCAGGTAGTTTTTTTGTTTAAACTACAGTTACCACTGCACCCTATGGTTTCTCCTTTTTCTTCCTAACCTTCGGTCGAATGACTAAGGGGTGGAGCTAGAGGGGGAGCTATATGGACAGCTCTGCTGTGTGCTCTCTTTGCCACTTCCTGTTAGGAAGGAGAATATCCCACAAGTAAAGGATGAATCCGTGGACTGGATACACCACAAGAGAAAGTAATTTATCAGGTATGCATAAATTCTGTTTTTGTATAAATGTCAGTAAATGATGGCTGTTTTGTCCTATATATAAAAAAAATTCTGGTATCTTAAACCATATAACATTGCAGTTATCTTATAGTGACTTTGCTGACTGCCAAGTTGTGTCCTCTGTCTCCTTTTTTTTTTTTTTAGTGCGCCCATTCTAATATGGAGACGCTTACTCTAGCTCGATACATCTGTGAGCTCACCCTGCAAGAATATGATTTTGTGCAAGAGAGCGCGTCAAAGATGGCTGCCAGCTGTCTGTTGCTTGCCTTGAAGATGAAGGATCTAGGAGGATGGGTAAGTTGTACAGCTGTGTAGATTAATATTATGAGTGACACCCCTTTCCAGTGGCATAGTAAGGTCAAGTTCAGTGACCCCTCCCTTTGAAAGCTAAAGACTTTGTATTCCATGTTAAATAAAAGAGGGAGAGGCAACCTTACCTATCTTACAATGCCAGCGGTCCCTACATCTAATGGGATCATTTTAACTTGCTCACTCTAGGAGCTTTTTAAGAAATAAACATGAGTTTGTGATTAGGGCTATTTCTTAGATTGTGGCTGATTTATATTCTTCCACTTACTCTCTTTAGACTCCAACCCTGCAGCATTACAGTGGCTATGAAGTCACAGACCTGGTACCCTTAATAAAAAGACTGAACTTCCTGCTCACATACCAGTCAAACGAAAAGCTAAAGGCTGTGAAAAACAAATACTCCCACAGGTATGTATTCTCTCTCTTCTAGTCGTCTTATAAATTGTCACTTTCATCACAGCTAAATTACCAGCCCTATTGCTACACCCCCTTCCACTTCTCTTTATTCCCTGTTAATCATCTTTTTTTTGTCTCTTAACTGCTATTTTTACATTTCTTACAGGGTCTTTTTTGAAGTGGCCAAATTGCCAGCCATGGACATGCTTAAGCTAGAAGAGTCTCTCAAGAGCTAACCCTGTGTTTCCCTTTTGTATATAGACTGTAAATAATTTTTATATATATATAAAGAATTTTGTATGTCAGATTTTCGTGCATTGTGTGTACAGACATTAATATTAACATTGTACTGGAGCTCTATTATACGAGCAACTATGAAATATGTGAATTAAAAAAAAAAAAAAAGCTGAAATCCTTGGGATGTGTGTTGTCCTGTGTCTTCTATACAAACTTGTACCCATATGTTACTTTAGGATACCCTCTGCTTTATAAGCAGGGTCCTATTCTTTTTATGTATTCATGCTGTCCTTTGCATTAATGTGGAATATGTTGTCACTTTTTAAATGAAATAATCTTTCTTAGACATACAAATGGCCCTGTCACTTAAACAAGTGATGACCATCTTCCTAAAACATGAGGGCCACAGGTAAATATATTTATACATATATACATGTATGTAAAAAAAAAAAAGTGCACTCAAGATATAAAATACATATATGCACTGAAAAACTGTGCACTCCTATATAAACAGCTATTAAGGCAGTTAAGTACAATAACACAAAAAAACAAAGGGTATACTCACAAATCCAGTCCAGGATATGAAAAGTCCAAACCCACTGTGATGTGGATGTCCTTATATATTTACACTCCTAGCAAGTCCGGCAGCTTCCAAAAACCTGAGGGCTACTCCAGGGGATAAATCTGTAGACAGAAACAAACAACAAGAGGAGCGCACAATGGACTACGTAGTATCATTTAAGAAAATAACAAATATTAAGATTAGAAATGAGAGCTCCAAACTCCAATAATGGAGCTACTCACAAGATAAAACCTCAAACAAATGAGGTATGAGAGTTCACAATTGGAGCAGGATCCTCCCGAGTCATATTCACTGGTGCTGCTTTAAGCTCACTCGAATAACTCACTTGACCGATCTCCACAGTTGGTAAAAGGACTCCGTCTCACACTTCGAGATAAAAAGCCACTTGCAGACGATAAGTTCCTGGAGGTAAGGTCAGAAAAACCAAACTTCTGGCTTCCTGCCTTTCTCTCCAGTCTGCTTTATGTCCGTCTGTGGCTCAATGCATGGAGGTGATTGGTCTGATGGTGGCTTACAAGGACATTATTCAGTTTGCTTGGTTCCACCTGCGACTGCTGCAACTTTGTATGCTCCGTCAATGGAACGGAGATCATTCAGACTTATCAAGAGACTCTCTAGTGGTGGGTGTTGCAGGAACATCTGTCTCTTCCTTTCTGAGATCTTCCTGGGAAATTGTGACTACGGTCGCCAGCCTTTCAGGCTGGGGAGCTGTTTGGGGACCTCTGAAGGCTCAGGGCCTGTGGTCTCGGGAAGAGTCCTCTCTTCTCATAAACATCTTGGAGTTGAGAGCTATCTACAATGCCCTATCAGCGTGGCCTCAACTGTTGTTGGTCCGGTTTATAAGATTCCAATCAGACAACATCACCTCAGTGGCTTACATCAACCACCAGGGAGGGACTCTAAGTTCCTTAGCCATGAAGGAGGTGACTCTCGTTCTACAGTGGGATTGTATTTTATCTGCCATCTACATTCCAGGAGTGGACAACTGGGAAGCAGATTTCTTGAGCAGACAGACATTTCATCCCGGGAGTGGGCTCTCCATCCGGAGGTGTTCTCTCAAATATCTCTCAAGTGGGGGTTCGAGTTGGATCTGATGGCGTCCTGTCAAAACGCCAAGGTTCCAAAGTACGGTTCAAGGTCAAGAGTTCCTCAGGCCATTCTGATAGATGCTGTAGCAGTTCCTTGGAGGTTTTCTCTAGCTTATCTGTTCCCTCCGTTTGCTCTCCTTACACGCGCCATTGCTCATACCAAACTGGAGAGGGCATCGGTCATACTTATAGCTCCCGCATGGCCTCGCAGGATCTTGTTCGCGGATCTAGTGAGGATGTCATTACTGCCTCCTTGGAGGTAATCTCAGAGGAAAGACCTTCTACTTCAGGTTCCTTTCCTCCATCCAAATCTAGATTCTCTGAAGCTAACTGCTTGGAGATTGAACGCCTAGTTCTGTCTAAACGTGGTTTTTCTGAAGCAGTCATTGAAACAATGATTCAGGCTCAAACTGCTTAGTCGCAGGATTTACTATAAGATATGGCATAAATATCTTTCTTGGTGTGAATCTCTAAGGGGTTTTCCTGGCGCCGGTTGAGGATTCCCCGGATTTTGTCTTTTCTTCAGAATGGACTGGATAAGGGTTTATCGGTCCGTACTCCTAAAGGGTCAGATTTCTGCGTTATCCTGGCAGACCTACCAGATATTCAAGCTTTTGTACAGGCCCTGGTTAGAATCAGGCCTGTGTTTAAACCTGTTGCTCGCCCCGTGGAGTCTTAATTCAGTTCTTAAATTTTTGCAGCAGGCTCCGTTTGAGCGAATGCATGTTGTTGATATTAAACTATTATCTTGGAAAGTTTTGTTGCCTTTTCTTCCGCTCGCAGAGTTTCTGAGCCCTCAGCTTTGCAGTGTGATTCCCCCAACCTTATTTTTCATGCTGATAAGGCGGTCCTTCGTACTTAATTGGAGTTTCTCCCTAAGGTGGTAACATTAACCAGGAAATTGGTGTTCCTCCTTTTTGTCCTAATCCTTCTTAAAGGGAACATCTTTTGCATAACTTGGATGTTGTGCGGGCTCTAAAATTTTACTTACAAGCTACTAAATATTTTAGGCAATCTTCTACCCTGTTTGTTGTTTTCTCTGGAAAGCGTAAGGGTCAGAAGGCCACTTTTACTACTCTGTCTCTCTGGTTGAGAATTTTGATTTGTTTGGCCTATGAGACTGCTGGACAGCAGCCTCCTGACAGAATTACGGCTCATTCCACTAGGGCTGTCTCCTCTTCTTGGGCTTTCCAAAATGAAGCTTCTGTGGAACAGATTTGCAAGGCTGCAACATGGTCCTCTTTGCATACTTTTTCCAAATTCTACAAATATGACACTTTTGCCTCAGCTTAGGGTTCTTTTGGGAGAAAGGTTCTTCAAGCGGTGGTGCCTTCTGTTTAAGTCCTCCTGACTTTTGTCTCCCTCCCTATTCATTCCGTGTCCTCTAGCTTGGGTATTGGTTTCCACTAGTAATTGGAATGACGTTGTGGACTCTCCATGTCATAGAAAAGAAAACAAAATGTATGCTTACCTGATAAATTTATTTCCGGATATGGAAAGTCCCCAATACCGCCCTCCTTTTTTTTTTTTTAATTTGGCAGTTTTTTTAGTAAACCTCAGGCACCTTTTCACCCTTGTTTTTCTTCCTTTTTCCATTTCCTTCGGCTGAATGACTGGGGGCTATGGGTAAGGCAGTTACACTTAACAGCTTTGCTGGGGTGCTCTTTGCCTCCTCCTGCTGGCCAGGAGTTGAATATCCCACTAGTAATTGGAATAATGTCGTGGACTCTCCATGTCTGGAAAGAAAGAAATTTATCAGGTAAGCATAAATTTTGTTATTTGTGGAATTATGAAAAGGTATGTAAAGAGGACCAGGTAGCCACCTTACAGATTTGTTCCATAGATGTTTTATTCTTAAAAGCCCAAGAAGAGGACACTGCATGGTTAGAATAAGCCATAATCCTCTAAGGAGGCTGTTGACCAGCTTCCTCATAAGCCAGATGAATGACACTCCTCAGCCAAAAAGAAAGTAGTTGCAGTGGCCTTCTGACCCTTACCTTATACCGTGGTTGCATGAAAATACAATTCCAAAGCACGCACTACATCCAGATTATGCAACAAACACTCCTGAGAGGATTAGGACAAAAGGAAGGAACTACATTTTCTAAGTAAAACAGCCTTATCTGCATGGAAAACAAGATAAGGGGGTCACACTGTAAAGCAAATAACCCAGAAACTCTTCGAGCAGAAGAAATAGCCAACAAAAACAAAACTTTCCAACAAAAAAAGTTTAATGTCAACAGAATGCATAGGATCAAACTGAGCCTGTTGATCACAAAGAACAGATTAAGACTTCATGGAGGAACTGGTTTGAACACAGGCCGGATTCTAACTAAGGCCTGATCAAAAGACTGAACATCAGGAAGATCAGTTAATCACATGTGTCACAACCAGTTACGCCCACGCAAGCGACGCTTAGTGCCTCTAGTGCGTCTGCCCCCTATTACATTGCAACAACTAGCGACAGTTATGGATAATTCCCTTGCGGCTTTTCTATCTAAACTGCCAGTTTTTCCTACAAAGCGTGATAGCTCTGTTTTAAGAACAGATTATGAGCAGTCTGAAGCTTTGGTAGCCTTATCTGATGTACCCTCACAACGCTCTGAAATGGAGGTGAGGGATTTGATGTCTGAGGGAGAAATTCCCGATTCAGGAAAGGTTTCACATCGGGCAGAGTCAGATTCATTAACATTTAAATTGGAACACCTTCGCGTTTTGCTCAGGGAGGTATTAGCTACTCTGGATGATTGTGACCCTATGGTGGTCCCAGAGAAGTTGTGTAAAATGGACAAGTACCTAGAGGTTCCTGTATACACTGATGCATTTCAGATCCCTGAGAGGGTTGCGGATATTGTTACTAGGGAGAGTGGGATAGACCAGGATGTCCCTTTTGTCCCCCCACCTATTTTTAAGAAAATGTTCCCCATAACTGACCCTAGGCGGGACTCGTGGCAGACGGTCCCTAAGGTAGAGGGGGCTGTTTCGACACTTGCTAAGCGCACAACCATACCAATTGAAGACAGTTGTGCTTTTAAAGATCCTATGGATAAAAAGTTAGGTTTACTTAAGAAAATCTTTGTTCAACAAGGCTTTCTTCTCCAAACTATTGCCTGCATTGTTCCTGTAACTACTGCAGCGGCTTTCTGGTTTGAGGCGCTGGAGGAGTCGCTCCAGACGGAGTCCTCATATGACGAAATTATGGATAGAATTAAGGCTCTAAAGCTGGCTAATTCATTTATCACAGATGCCGCTTTGCAATTAGCCAAGTTGGCGGCAAAAAATTCAGGCTTCGCCATTATGGCACGCAGAGCGCTTTGGCTCAAGTCATGGTCGGCCGATGTGTTGTCAAAATCCAAATTGTTAAATATCCCTTTCAAGGGAAAGACCCTTTTCGGGCCAGAATTGAAAGAGATTATTTCAGAAATCACCGGGGAAAGGGCCATGCTCTCCCCCAGGACAAGCCTTTTAAGGCTAAAAACAAAGCTAATTTACGTTCCTTTTGCAATTTCAGGAGCGGTCCCGCTTCAGCCTCTACAGCTGCAAAGCAAGAGGGTAACGCTTCACAGCCCAAGGCACCCTGGAAGCCTTATCAGAGCTGGAACAGGAGTAAACAGGCCAAAAAGCCTGCAGCTGCTACCAAGACAGCATGACTGGGTAGCCCCCGATCCGGAACCGGATCTAGTAGGGGGCAGACTTTCTCTCTTCGCTCAGGCCTGGGCAAGAGATGTTCTCAATCTCTGGGCTTTAGTGATTGTTACCCAGGGATATCTTCTAGAATTCAAGGACTCCCCTCCAAGGGGAAGGTTCCATATTTCTCGTCTGTCTACAGACACGACAAAGAAAGAGGCGTTCTTACGCTGTGTAGATAACCTACATACAATGGGAGTGTTCCACCAAGTTCCAATTGCGGAACAAGGGCTGGGGTTTTACTCAAACCTATTTGTGGTTCCCAAAAAAGAAGGAACTTTCAGACCAATCCTGGATCTCAAATTTCTAAACAAATTCCTCAGTCTCATCATTCAAGATGGAGACCATTCGGACAATCTTACCTATGATCCAGGAAGGTCAATATATGACTACCGTGGATCTAAAGGATGCGTACCTGCATATCCCAATCCACAAAGATCATAATCAGTTCCTCCGGTTCGCTTTTCTAGACGAGCATTATCAGTTCGTGGCTCTTCCATTCGGTTTAGCCACTGCTCCCAGAATTTTCACAAAGGTGCTAGGGTCCCTTCTGGCGGTTCTAAGACCGCAGGGCATAGCAGTGGCGCCTTATTTGGACGACCTCTTAATTCAGGCGCCATCTTTTCACAGAGCCAAGGCTCACACGGAGATTGTATTGGCCTTTCTAAGGTCTTTCTAAGAGTTCCCTGTCCCCACTCACAAGGGTTCCCTTCCTAGGAACACTAATAGATTCGGTAGAAATGAAAATATTTCTGACGGAGGTCAGAAAGTTGAAACTTTTAACTACTTGCCGAGTTCTTCATTCCATTCCATGCCATCTGTAGCTCAAACTATGGGCGATATTCAACGCGCTTCAGGCATGGCCTCACCTAGCTGCGGCCAAATTCATAAGATTTCAGTCGGACAACATTACGACTGTAGCTTACATCAATCATCAGGGGGGAACAAAGAGTTCTCTAGCGAAGAGGGAAGTAACCAAAATAATCAGGTGGGCGGAGGCCCACTCCTGCCATCTCTCAGCAATTCACATCCCAGGTGTAGACAACTGGGAGGCGGATTTTCTAAGTCGTCAGACTTTTCACCCGGGGGTAGTGGGAACTACACCCAGAGGTATTTGCCCAGCTGACTCAGCTATGGGGCATTCCAGAGTTGGACCTGATGGCGTCCCGTCAGAACACCAAGCTTCCTCTCTACGGATCCAGGTCCCGGGACCCCAAGGCGGCATTGATAGATGCTCTAGTAGCGCCTTGGTCCTTCAATCTGGCTTATGTTTTCCCACCGTTTCCTCTTCTCCCTCGTCTGATCGCCAGAATTAAGCAGGAGAAGGCGTCTGTGATTTTGATAGCGCCTGCGTGGCCACGCAGGACTTGGTATGCAGACTTAGTGGACATGTCATCTGTCCCACCATGGACACTGCCAATGAGGCAGGACCTTCTAATACAGGGTCCGTTCAAGCATCCAAGTCTAGTTTCACTACTGACTGCTTGGAGATTGAACGCTTAATTCTTTCAAAGCGTGTTTTTTTCTGAGTCAGTTTTAGATACTCTGATCCAGGCTAGAAAGCCTGTCACCTGGAAAGTCTACCATAAGATTTGGTGGAAATATCTTTGTTGGTGTGAATCCAAGGGTCACTCATGGAGTAAGATTAGGATTCCCAGGATATTGTCTTTTCTCCAAGACGGTTTGGAGAAAGGATTGTTGGCTAGTTCTTTAAAGGGACAGATATCTGCTCTGTCTATCCTCTTGCACAAGCATCTGGCAGAGGTACCGGACGTTCAAGCATTTGCACAGGCTTTAGTCAGAATCAAGCCTGCCTATAAACCTGTGGCTCCGCCATGGAGTCTAAATCTCTAGTTCTTTCGGATTTTTGATAATCCTCAGGACCTAGAGGACTTCTTGAGAACAGAGCAAAGGTAAAAGTGATCAGGTGGGGGATACAAGCTCTGTATCATGGGTAGTCATGCTGAGTAAAAAGTGGAATAGGAGAAGGGAGGAGGAAGGAAATATATCTCTAGGTGTAGAAATGCGGTCAAGTAAGAAGCTAAATATTATAAGTAGGGGTCAATATAGGAAGGTCAGGTGTACGTGTGAATGGGACTCTCCTTTTTTTTTTTTTTTCTCTCCCCCCCCACCCCCCCCCCCCTCTCTTAGTTCTCTTATGTCTCTTCCTAGAAGTAGGAAAGAAGCATAAGATATGACGGAATCATGTAAATTAGGATCGTGGAATGTGGGAGGGTTTACCTCCCCGGTCAAAAGGAAAGCAATACTACAACACTTTAATAAACTTAAAATTGATATTGGCTTTTTACAAGAGACCCATCTAAACGAGTTAGAAAGTCAAAAACTTAAATGGGGATGGGTGGGCGAAGTTATCTATTCGGCAGGAGTGCAGAGAAAAAGAGGGGTAGCTATAATTTTTAGGAAATCATTAAAATATAAAATTCTGAAACAAGAAATTGATCAACAAGGGAGATTTATTATACTAGAGGTAGAACTAGGCTCAAAAAGATTCGTGTTATGCAATGTTTAATGTCCAAATGCAAAAAAAAACCGAGTTCTGGGAACCTCTTCAAAACAAATTATTGGAATATAACCAAAACATAATTCTAGGAGGAGACCTGAACCTGGTAGCATCTGGTATTCTAGATAGAAATCGGAGGGGGAAAGAGGCTATATCAGGCTGTAAGGATACAAAAAAATTTAAAAAATTCTGCTTCAATCTAGGCTTATTAGATATCTGGAGGAATGTCTATCCAGACAGTAAAGAATTTACGTGTCTATCTAAAGTGTATAAATCTTTTTCACGAATTGATATGTTCCTAATTAGTGACAAATTGTTTTCTCTGGCAAAAAAAGTCGAAATCTTGCCTATCACAATTTCGGATCACACCCCTATTACTATTTCTATGTCAATTTTGAATCCTAAACTAGGAAATCACAGATTATATTTTCCAACATATTTTTATAATAATTTAAAATTTCGAGGCTTTTTGCTAGAGAAATGGAACCTTTATTATAATGAGAATAGAGGATCAGTACTGAATATAGAATCTTTATGGCAAGCTTTCAAAGCCGTGATAAGGGGAGAAATTCTGGCTTATATGATAAAAGTCAAAAGGAAAAATGACGCTTACTGGATCCAACTCTCTAAGCAGATTATTAATAAATTTCAAAAATATGTTGCAGATAACAGTCAAGACAACTGGCGAAACTATCTGGAAGCCAAAAAACAAAGAGACAATTGGCATATATCAAAAGAAATTCAGCACGAGCTGAAAAGAAATAGTAATTACATGCAATTCGGTAATAAGATAGGGAAATTCTTAGCCAGATTGGTAAGTACTAGGAAAACTAATAGTATCATATCAATAATAAAAACTAAACACAAAACTTGTACTCTCCCTCATGATATCTTAGAGGAATTTACGCACTACTTTAAACAACTATATCAGGCTCAATCTATAGATAAAATAAAAAAAGATCTCTTTTGGGATAGGATTAAAATACCTCAAATAGCCAAAGACGACCTGGATCTCCTTAACTCTCCAATTAAGGAAGAGGAGATTAAAAACTCTATTATGAAACTGAAGCTAAACAAAGCGCCAGGTCTGGATGATCTCCCTGGAGAATTATATAAAATTCTTGCAGATTCGATCACCCCTACTCTATGTGAGCTTTTTAATGGTTTCCTACAATATAATCAAATACCTTCTAAATACTTCACAGAATCTAGAATAATCTTAATCTATAAACAAGGTAAAAATAAATAATTAATGGAGTCTTATAGACCCATCTCTTTGCTAAATGTGGATTACAAAATCCTAACGCACATTCTAGCAGACAGATTTCAAAAAGTGATTAGTGATCTGGTCCATCCTGACCAAACTGGTTTTTATTAAAGGAAGGACACATTAAAAATCTTAGGAAACTAGAGATAGCAATTAATTATTGTGAACTTAAAAAAGAAAGGGGAGAAAAGCTCACAGAAGATGCTGCAATTATTTCGATTGATACACAAAAAGCGTTCGATACGCTACTCTGGGATCATATGCTGACAACTATTAATAATTTTGGTATCCAGGGTAAATTCTCCCAAATTATTGCCTCACTTTACTCTAATCCAGGGGCGATTCTAAGTGTTAACTCCTTAACCTCAGAACAATTCAGGCTTCAGCGAGGAACGAGACAAGGATGTCCATTATCCTCGCTGCTTTTTAATCTGGCGCTAGAGCCTCTGGCAATATTGTTCAGACAAGAACTGTTAGGGATAAACATCGAAGGACACAGAATAACTCAAGCTATATATGCTGATGATCTTCTCATCTTTACTCAAAATCTCCAATATAATTTGCCTATAATTGTGGAAGCCTTAGAAACTTTCCAGGCCTTTTCCGGCTTTGCAATTAATAAAGAAAAATCGGAACTTATGTGGCTTATCAAACTAAACAGTTCTCCAGAAATCCCTTTTAAAGTGACCAAAGATCATATTACATATCTAGGGATAAAATTCGCATCTAACTCCAAGAGATGGTATAATTTAAATTTTGCACCAGCTATTGCATCACTCCAGGCAGATTTAGAAAGATGGAAGAACCTGCCCCTATCTCTTATGGGTCGAATACATTTAATAAAAATGATTTCTCTCCCCAAATTTTTATATATTTTTCAGGCCCTCCCACTCTTATTACTGAGGAAAGACTGTCAGTTAATCAATAAACTAATAACACAATTCATTTGGTGCAAAAAAAAGCCTAGGATAGTGTTGAAACGTTTGTGTGCCAGGAAAGAGGCTGCAGGCATGGCTCTTCCCGATTTTGAGATGTATAATATAGCCTCCAATTTAAAATTTGTTTGGGACTGGTTTACTGAGAAAGGACATTTCTCCTTGCTTGAAATTGAAGGAGCCCTAGTAGCACCTTATGCCCTTAAAGCATTAACACACATGCCCTTAAAACTAATTCCTATAGAAACAAGGGGGATGCTAATCATAGACCAACCAATACGGGCCTGGCGTCAATTCTGTGCTAAAATTGGGATCAGCCATAGAGGATCATCTTTTCTATCAATTAAAGGTAACCCTGAATTCGAGGTAGGCTATGACTCAGCTAGATTTAATGCCTGGTCAGATTTAGGGATTAACTATATCGCACAGTTACTCAAAAAAGAAGATAACTCGATTAAAACTTTTAATGAATGTAAATCTGAATTCAATATACCAAATCGCCTTTTCTTTTCTTACTTACAAATACGCCACTATGCTGATCAGTGTAGGAAAATAGAGGCAATAGAATGGGACAATGATATACTAAGGCAGATAACTAGTATGTTTCAAGCAGGAAATTTTTCTATCACGCACTCTTATTATGCCCTACTCACCTCTCAAGAACAAAGCAATAAAAGATATTTGGAACTTAAATGGGATTTAGTAGGTGAAAACTCACAAGATTCAGACTTATTTAAGAACTCTGGAGATAGGGTAGCAAAGGCAATGAGAGGGGAATATTTTAAAGAACAACAGTTAAAGATTTGGTATCAATGTTATTACACACCCAGCTGGCAGGCTCGGTGGGATAAAAAACATGAGAAGACAGTTTGTAGTAAATGCAAGTACTTTGCAGCAGATATGTTCCATCTTTTCTGGTCCTGCCCTGTAATTCAAAGATTTTGGGGGAAAATTTCATTCTGGGCCACTAAAATCTTAAATCAACACTTTCTAGTAAGTAAACATGTAGTCTTTTTCCTAGTAAACCAGGAAGAAGCAGGTCCTAGCTATTTATTAATAAATACAATGATATTGCTTGGTAGGAAACTGGTACTAAAATACTGGCAGTCTAATAAAGAACCCAGATTTTCTGAATTTAAAAATGGGATAACATATCAAATGTTTCTAGAACAAGCCTCAGTACAGGCACAGATAGATAATAATATAAGGTTCTTCTTAAATAAATGGGGGATTTTTATCAAATCTTTAGATCAGGAAACTGAAAAATTGATCCTGCAGCCGTTTAAGAACTCTCTTTTCCTATTGGAAGCTAACCTTAGAGGTGAGTGGCTGCTTGCTTGAAAGATTCTGGTGGAAACTGGTAGGGGAGAGGGGAGGGGGGGGGGTGTTTTTTTTTTTTTTCCCCTCTCTTTCTTCTTTTCTTTCTCTTCTCTGTGTGTGTGTCGGATAGGATCTAGAGAATATAGCATTAATGGAGATTATAGTTTTGGTAAGGGTTTTTATGTATTAAGAAAAAATGCCATGTCAGAACCGTCTTTTTCTTTTTAGAGTGGTTAGGTGAACATTTCTACCCGCTTAAGGTGTCTTTTAATTTCTAAGTGAGATTATACTCTGTTTTGTATTAACGTTTATTTTTGGAAGCATTTTGTTATCTGCTTTTTTGTTGGAAACACCTATTGTTTATTGTTTTTTCTTTTTGGCAAAATAAAAAGATATAATAAAAAAATAAATCTAGTTCTTTCAGTTCTTCAAGGGGTTCCGTTTGAACCTTTACATTCCATAGATATTAAGTTGTTATCTTGGAAAGTTTTGTTTTTGGTAGCTATCTCTTCTGCTCGAAGAGTCTCAGAATTATCTGCCTTACAGTGTGATTCACCTTATCTGGTGTTCCACGCAGATAAGGTAGTTTTGCGTACCAAACCTGGTTTTCTTCCTAAAGTTGTTTCTAACAAGAATATTAACTAGGAAATAGTTGTTCCTTCTCTGTGTCCTAACCCATCTTCGAAGAAGGACCGTCTTTTGCATAATCTTGATGTAGTTCGTGCTTTAAAGTTCTATTTACAAGCAACTAAGGATTTCAGACAAACATCTTCTTCTTTGTTTGTTATCTATTCTGGTAAGAGGAGAGGTCAGAAAGCGACTGCTACCTCTCTTTCCTTTTGGCTGAAAAGCATCATCCATTTGGCCTATGAGACTGCTGGCCAGCAGCTTCCTGAAAGAATTACTGCTCATTCTACCAGAGCAGTGGCTTCCACATGGGTTTTCAAAAATGAGGCTTCTGTGGAACAGATTTGTAAGGCAGCGACTTGGTCTTCACTGCATACTTTTGCCAAATTTTATAAATTCGATACTTTTGCTTCTTCGGAGGCTATTTTTGGGAGAAAGGTTTTACAAGCAGTGGTGCCTTCCGTTTAAGGTACCTGTCTTGTTCCCTCCCTTCATCCGTGTCCTAAAGCTTTGGTATTGGTATCCCACAAGTAAGGATGAATCCGTGGACTGGATACACCTTGCAAGAGTAAACAGAATTTATGCTTACCTGATAAATTACTTTCTCTTGCGGTGTATCCAGTCCACGGCCCGCCCTGGCAATTAAGTCAGGTAAAAAAAAAAAAAATTGTTTAAACTACAGTCACCACTGCACCCTATGGTTTCTCCTTTGGCTTCTTAACCTTTGGTCGAATGACTAGGGGGGGATCTATATGGACAGCTCTGCTGTGTGCTCTCTTTGCCACTTCCTGTAGGGAAGGAGATTATCCCATAAGTAAGGATGAATCCATGGACTGGATACACCGCAAGAGAAAGTAATTTTTCAGGTAAGCATGAATTCTGTTTTCTCCAAACCATCCTGGAGAAACAAAAGAATCTGAGGAACCCTTACCTTGTGCCAAGGGAACTCTCGGTCTTCACACTAAGCTAAATAGGTACGCTACACCTTGTGGTAAATTCAAAGGGTAACAAGCTTACGAGCCTGATTCAGGGTATCATTGACCCTCTCAGAAAAACCTTTTTTGGAAAGCACTAAGCATTCAATCTCCACACAGAGAATCTAGATTTTGATAATGGAACAGATCCTGGAGTAGAAGGTCCGCTTGTAAAGGCAACCGGCCATGTCGGAGCAATTAGAATTGTAGTGGCCCACTCCTATTTGATGCAAGCGATCACTCGAGGATGGGGAGGGCAAATGGAGGCAATGGATAAATAAGTTTGAACCTACACGTAGCTACCAAAGCGTCCACCCACAGGGTATCAATGACGCTCTCGGAAAAACCTCTTTTTGAAAGCACTAAGCATTCAATCTCCACGTATACAGCCTCAGAGAATCTAGATTTTGATAATGGAACAGATCCTGGAGTTGAAGATCCACTCGTAGAGGCAACCGCCACGGAGGAGAAAAGGACATCTTTACTAGATCCGCGAACCAGGACTGGTGAGGCCACCCCGGAATTGTAGCGGCCCACTCCTGTTTGATAACGGTGATCACTCAAGGAAGGAGGGCAAACGAAGGAAATAGATAAATAAGTTTGAACTTGCCAAGAGGTCTATCTACGGAATAACCCACCTGAGAGTTATCTCAGATAAAAAGAGACCACTCCCTGGGGTGGAATATCTGTCTACTCAGGAAGTCTGCTTCCCAATTTTCCACCCCTGGGATGTGAATGGTTGATATGTGACAATCGAGAGATTCTTCCCACTGAAGGATGCGAGACATTTCTCTCATCGCCAGGGAACTCCTCTTTCCCCCCTGAAGATTGACATAGGCTACCAAAGTTATGTTGTCTGACTGGAATCTGATACACTGGACAGAACAAAGTTGAGGCCATGCCAGCAGTGCATTGAAAATGGCTCTCAATTCCAGAATATTGATTGGAAGGGAGGACTCTTCCAGCAACCAGGTTCCCTGAGCATTCAAGGGACCCTAGACCGCTACCCAGCCAAGAAGACTGGTGTCCGTAGACACAGTCTCCTAAGACGGTTTCAAAAAGCATGTTCCTTGAAACAGGAGATCCTGACAGAGCCACCAATGGCTCTGGTCGCCGTTCCATTGTTTGATCATGCATAGTTGTAAAGGTTGCAGATGGAAGCACGCAAAAGGAATAATATCCAAGGTAGCCACTATAAGACCAACCCTCCTTCATGATGTGAACCACTGATGGACCAGCATAGGACTGCTGTAGGACAGAGGCTTGGTTGATCCTGTAGGGAGATCTGCATGGAAGACAAATCGATTATAGTTCCCAGAAAACACCCCCTGGTGCTGAGAACTAGGGAACTCTAGCTCAGATTTATCCTCCACATGTGGTCCTGAAGGAAACACAGAGAAGAGTCTAATAGAGATCTAGCTAAACGAAAGATGGAGTTTTAAAGGGACAGTCAGCTCTCGATGTAACAACTCTATACCTTAGATCAGGAATAGAAGATTCCGCTGCACTGCATCACATGTTGAAATACTCTAACAGTATTGGAGTAATCAACCAAAATACAAATGTTTATTCCATGTAGATATGGCCGCCAAACTCCTCGCCATCCTCCTTCGTCCCCTTTTCTAATATTTTCCTTGCTCGTTCATGTTCCAAAGGGTGACGTTGCTGTTTCTGATAATGTGCATGCGCATTATCTTCTGCCCGCCCGCAAACGCAAACTGAAATCGTAAGTGCTGCTGTGATTATCCATTGCGCATGCACGATTCTCTGTGAATACTTGTTAATCCAACCGAGGATTGGATTATGATTGGAAGATTCAAATAAAAGGAAAGTAAATACCTAACAGTGGGGGGAGTTTGGCGGCCATATCTACACTGAATAAACATATGTATTCTGGGTGATTACTCCTATACCGTTAGACCTCATCAACATGCGATGCGGTGCAGCTGCATCTTCTATTCCTGATCTAAGGTATGAAGTGAAGTTGCATCGGGTGTTGACTGCCCCTTTAACCAAGATATCGTCCTTATAAGGACTCGCTCCTGACCATTGAAGAAGAGCTCCCAGAACCTTTGTAGAGATCCTTGAGCGATAGCTAGATCAAAGGGCAGAGCTACAGACTGGAATGGTTTTCCAGAAAACCAAACTAAGTAGCAGAAAGGGTCCTTATGTATCGGAAAACAAGATAGGGATGCATCCTTCGGTTTGATAGAGGACATGAAATGACCCTCCTGGACTACCGGAAACATGGATCTGATAGCTTCTGTCTGAAAAGACGGAACCTGTGAAACTTGATGTCTAGAATGGCTGAAAAAAACCCTATTTCTAGGAAAACCATTACTAGGTAGAATAGGATTCTTGGCCCCGTTCTGAGGTAGGCTATTGCACCTCCCGAAACAATGACTCCCCAGGAAACAGCCCTTCTCTAGAAAGAGAAGCAAGATTAAACCCAGAAAGTCAGAGACAACCCAGATATGAATAAAGGCCACCTAAAATTTATATGGGTAGACACTTCCAGATACTGAATTAAGGGATCTGCTGAATTTATAAAGCTGACTTAGGCAAGATGTTTGTTAACACATCAGTTAAAGGGTATGCACAGTGAAGAACAGCTGGATTTGAACTCTTGACCTTCAGCTTTCAAAACAGCAAAGATAACCACTAAGCCATTGTGGGACACCTTTTCTGTTATCAAATTCTAGGCCTTCAGTTAACAAAGCAAAGCAGTTGTCACCTAAGTCACGTAGACCTACCTGCATTAAAGAAAGGAGAAAGTCCACAGAAGATAAACATGGAGAATTTTAATAATACATTCTTTTAGCCTTTGTCCACCCCTGTCATGGACTAAGTGGGTACTTTACCCAGGACTGATGGATTGAGCTTCAGGGGGTTACCTTGAGCCACCGGATAGCCTACAAATAACAACAAACATGTTGTTAGCACAGTATAAAATACACTGAAATATCCCAAAGGGGAAATATATATATAAATATGGTATTGCACAGCAAAATGAAAAAACACAATAACAGAGAAAAGGAATGTACTGTGGATCCCATAGGAAATAAATAATATCGTACAGGGCAAAGCAGTAGAGGATGCAAATCTACTATATTATCAGCCACAATCTCATAACCCTACCGGACCCGGTGATCCCAGGCGGACTCAACATAGCTACAGAAGAAATATCTGAGGATAAGCAGACATAATTCTTATAACTATACCAGGGATATGTATCTTTCACTGTAACAAAGAGAGGTATGTAACCTCTGAATATTAAAAAGGATACCCAAATGCGAGAGATCCCTAAAAATACACATATAAAAATTTACAGTAGAAAAAGGAGAGATATACAATACAGTAGAAAGGAAGGGGTTAAATCAACTGATTCCCCAAAACCAACTACTAACATTCTACCTCAGAAAGGGGATAAGCAGAAATCATCACAGCAAGCATCTTGAGAGCTGGAGAAGATACTATAAGAGAGTGTATATGAATAGATACTCCCAGGACTTAAAAGTGCTGTGACTGGCTGCTGTTATTTATTTAATCAAGTCGCTGTAATTCTAGACAATGAGGGCGTTATAGTAAGAAGCATACTGCGCACATGGGCCCTCCAGAGATGCAGGCAGCCAGAATCTGGTTTGTAAAAAATACAGCACATCCGAGGTCCAGCACTAACGGCAGCGGCCCTTAAAGGGACAGTCTAGGCCAAAATAAACTTTAATGATTCAGATAGAGCATGTCATTTTAAACAATTTTCCAATTTACTTTTATCACCAATTTTGCTTTGTTCTCTTTGTATTCTTAGTTGAAAGCTTAACCTAGGAGGTTCATATGCTAATTTCTTAGACCTTGAAGGCCACCTCTTTTCAGAATGCATTTTAACAGTTTTTCACCACTAGAGGGTGTTAGTTCACGTATTTCATATAGATAACACTGTGCTTGTGCACGTGAAGTTATCTGGGAGCAGGCACTGATTGGCTAAACTGCAAGTCTGTCAAAAGAACTGAAATAAAGGGGCAGTTTGCAGAGGCTTAGATACAAGATAATCACAGAGGTTAAAAGTATATTAATATAACTGTGTTGGTTATGCAAAACTGGGGAATGGGTAATAAAGGGATTATCTATCTTTTAAAACAATAAAAATTCTGGTGTAGACTGTCCCTTTAAATAGAGGAGAGAGAGATCGGATAAGCTGCTGTCCTGAGGCGCCAGAATTCCCCATAAGTTCCCCGCACAAATGCTGGCCTTATCTGAGTTCTATATAACTGAAAAAGGGGGGATAATGTTGTGCTTGCTTAAAAAGGCCATGACTAAACCTCCACTCCTGAGAGGTACTCAATATACATACACAGGGTATTAAAAGAATAGCCGTAATTATATAGAAATATTAACCCCTTTGCCCTGAAGAATAATAAAGTTATTTTTTACTGCTCAAATTAAGCAAACATCCTAAGGAGGATATCACACAGTCTCCAGATCACTTGCACGAGGTAAACAAGGTGCCAACCGGTCACCTAGTAGGGTCCTCTGTCCTAATATTTCCCCGCATAGGGAAGGCATAAATAGAAATATAAAAGGACTTACCCTCCATCATCTACGCTGTGGAGCAGACACAGCCTTCCAGGTCTGGCAGCATACCTCATTCACTTCTGACAGGTACCTGAGCTGAAAAGGAAAGCAGTGTAAGCTATTTTTTTTTTTCTTTTTGTTTTTTTTTCCAAAGAGCTTTATTGGAAAATAAATTGATACAAGGTAGATAGTAATACAGTGCTGCGGGCCATATTTGCCCCAGCAGCGTTTTTCAGTAGTACTTTCTTAAGACTTATGATTTGATATAGAGTCCTTATTTCCTGTGCTGTTCTTGCCTTCTGTACTTGTAATTATCAGTTAGCTGTTGATGATGTCATGACAGGAGGTGAGAGGGTTTTGGAATGTTCCTATAGCACAGTTAGTCCTCTTTTGATTTGCTCCTTTTTTTTTAAATTATTATATAAAACATCTTAGTTTAAACAGGTAAACAGAATGTTTTGTATCTAACATCAACTTACATATTTTAACTGAATAAGTGTATCTGGGTGTTATTACCGATATTGTTTTAGTAGTTATATTTTATGGTTTGTCATAGTGTATGTATAAAATACATTACTGTTTAATGGTTTGTTTTCTGACGGGTTTGGGCATAGGGATGATGTGAAGGTTGAAAAGGTTAGCTTGTGGGAGGGGGTTTCCCTGTACTTGAGGTGGCCAAGGGGAATTGATAGGACATGATGGTGATATAATGTGAGTGCATGCCGCTTATGTTAGGAGATATACAACGCGTTTAAGGCCAGAATCGAGTCCATCTATCTAACATTTGGTCATGTATTTCTGCTTGTTCAGTTATGTGGTAATGATGTCTTTCAAGGTGTAGAAAAGTGTCTACTTGCAATTTCCATTTTTCCATAGATGGGAGGTTTGTAGTTTTCCAATGTTTAGGAATCAAATATTTGGCACCATTGAGCATTACATAAAGTAGTGCCTGTTTTGCTGTGTCTTTGAGTGTGGGTAGTGAATGGAAAAGTAAGATTTTTGGTGATTTTGCCATAGATACCTCAATTATTTTTGATATGATGGTCAGTAGGTTATCCCAAAAGGGTGCCAGAAGAGTACAGGACCACCATATGTGAAGCAGAGCAGCCCTGTCTCTGCAGTCTCTCCAGCACAGATAGCTTGTGTGTTTGTATATGTGTTTGAGTCTAGCTGGCGTGAGATACCAACGGGATAAGAATTTGTAGTTCATTTCTTTTATTTGTGCTGATGTGGATGATTTTTTGTGGGCGAGGAATTTTTTTTGCCAAACTTTGTGATCGAATTCTATCTCAAGCTCTTTGCATCATTTGTGTACATATGAGGGAAGGGCATTGTTCCATTGGGAATAGAGCAGTTTATATGTAAGTGAAATGGTGTGTATAGGGGTGTTGGTCATCGTACAAAGGGATTCAAAGGGTGTGAGAAGGCGAGTTAAGCCCTGTTTGTTAGTGTGGGTTTGGATAAAATGGGAAAGTTGTGCGTAACCGAACCATGACTTAAAAAGATTTGCGTCTAGGTCCTGAAGCGTCTTTAGTGTTTTAAGTTTTCCTCCTTCTATGATGTGATTGTAATGCTCGTGGGATACCCCTCTATCAGACCAAACTCAGTCAGTAGTCTTGTTATCCCGGAGTCAAGCCGGAATGATAGGGAATATCCCAGAGAAAGTTAGTAAGATGAGGAGGGCGGCATTTACCACGGGCAGGACAGTCCCCAGTGGCAACAGCAGAACAGGGCAAGGCAAATCACTGGAATCGTCAGGCAGGCAGGGTTTGGCAACGGTAAAGCAGTCCAAGGGCACACCACTGGAATGGTCAGGCAGGCAGGGTTCGGCAACAAAGAGGCGATCCAGAATAACGGGTTAAGAAGCAGAGTAGTCAGACAGGCAGGGTTCAGCAGCAATATATCAGTCCAGCAATTTAGGGGCCAAACAGGTAGAGTAGTCAGACAGGCAGAAATCAGCAGCAGCGTATTGATCCAGCAGTTCAGGGGTATAACAGGCAGAGTAGTCAGACATTCAGGGTTCATACACAGCAAGGCAATACAAAAAAACAATCTATCACTCCCAGGAGTACACAAAGTAACACCTATACTTGGGCAGTGATAGATCGTGAGGAAGGATTTTAAATAGGCGCAGGATTTGCACCAGGTGTCAGGACCGGAGAGGAGCTTGCAGCGATGACGTCAGTGATGCACGCCCCTGGCAACGAGCAGGGAAGGAGGCGCCGCACCCCTAGCAACGGCTAGGTGGTGTGGCGTGACAGTGATAGGAGTATTCGCGGAGTGGAGGTTTATAAGTGGTTGTTATTTTGGCATTATAAAATGGGATTTCAGGGTGTCCTCTGAATGGGGTCAATGGGGAGACGTGTAAGGAGATGTTAGTACTCGTTTTGAGTGTCTTCTCCCATTGGGTGAAGAATTCTGTGATTAAGGGATATTTTTGTATCAGTGCGGGCCTCTAGTTACGGGGGATCCATGCCAATGACTCAATATTTGTATGTTCTAAGATCTCTGCATAGAATTGTACCAAGAGTTTCTGTGTAGAGTTGTGTCTCCATTCATTTAGTTGTCGTAGTATGGTTGCTAATCTATATTGGGAGAGATCTGGCACTCCCAGGCCTCCTTTGCCTCTAGAGAGGTAGAGGTTGCGTTTCTGTGTTCTAGGTTTGTTTAATGACCATATGAATTGTTTTAATGCTGCTTGTAATTTGGGTATGTATTGTACAGGTAGGGGAATAGGGAGGGTTTGAAAAATGTATAATATTCTGGGAAGTATGTTAATTTTTATTGAGTTCACCCTCCCTATTCATGACAGAGATTTGCTGCGCCAGTTGGATAAGTCGTTTGTTATGGCTGTGTACAATGGTTGATAATTATATTCAAACAAAGATTCTGGGCTAGGTGTGAGATAGATGCCTAGGTATTTCATTTTTCTGTGTTAGACTTTCAATGGCAGGATGTTATTATGTGTAACATGATTTCTGTTGGGGTTGTGATATTTGGAATTTCCGATTTATCTAGATTTAGGTGAAAGTTGAAGTGTTTCCCGTAGTTTGTAAATTCAGTTAATAAGGATGGTAGAGAATGGTCTATTTCTGTTAAAGGGAAAAGGATGTCATCAGTGTACATTGCAAGTTTATGTTCTGAGTGTGTTGTCTGTATGCCTTTGATGTTGGGGTTGTCTCTATTTTTTGCAATATCTCTAGGGATAGTGCTAACAAGAGGGGGGATAGTGGACATACTTGTGGGGTTCCGTTTGTTATTTGGAACGGCTAGGTTAGGAGACCATTAATCCTTACTCTTTCAGTTGGGGTAGAGTACAGAGAAAAGACCATAGATATGAATCTTTCTCCCACGTTCATGTGTGATAGGGTAGCCCTGAAAAAATCCCAGTCCACCCTATCGAACGCTTTTTCAGCGTCTGTGGATATCAAAGTGAGTGGTATTTTGTGCAGGTGAGCATGTGTAATGAGCTGTATAATGCGTATTGTGTTATCCCTGGCCTCGCGTCCAGGGATGAATCCCACTTGGTCGGGTGCTATTAGGTAGGGCATGTATGTGTTCAGGCGGTCAGCTAGAATTTTCTCAAATATTTTCACGTCTGTGTTTAAGAGTGATATTGGCCGGTAGTTTTCTGGTCTTGTATGGGTCCTTTCGGGTTTAGGTAATACTGCTAAGTGTGCTTCTAGCATGGACACCGGGAAGCCCTTATTTTCCGTCTGTGAGTTGAAAAGTAAAGTTAGGTGTGGGATTGTTTAGAGAATGTTTTGTAATATTTGACGCTGAAGCCGCCGGGGCCTGGTCTTTTTCCTGTCAGGAGTTTCTTTATTGCTTTGGCAATTTCTGTTTGGGTGATCAGGAGATCTAGTTTTTTTTAAGTCTGTGGGGTCTAGTTTTGGAGTATTTATGTTTTTGATGTAATCTATTTTGAACTGGGGTGTGGTTTGATGTGGGGTCTCTTCCCATATGGTGGTTACTGGTAGTTGATCTGTAGTGTTATGTGTGAAGTATTCTGTCAGTGTTTTCCATAGGTGGTGTTGGTGCAATTTGTCTTTTAGAATATAATCATCAAGCTTCCATTGGAATGGGATAGTTGGGGATTCTGGCCAGTTTATCGTGCAACTTACTGGGGCATGATCTGACTAGGTGATTGGAAATATTGTTGCTGACTCTAGTAAAGTCATTCCGAATTGGTCTAAGAATAAGTAATCGATGCGTGAGTATGTAGTATGAGGGTGTGAATAGAATGTGTAGTCTTTTGTGGTGGGATGAAGGTAACGCCAGGTGTCATGAATATGTAGGTCGCGTAATTAGGTTTGAATTTGTTTAAGAGTGGTTTTTGGAATGTTTGTAGTGCTGCTTGACGTGTCTATAGTTGGGTGAAGTGGGGTATTTAAATCTCCCCCAAGTATCAGTGTGCCTTTCAGGTTGAGTAACGTTTCATTTATTACATTCCTAATGAAGGTGTGTTGTTGAGTGTTGGGTGAGTAGATGTTTACCAGGGTTATTGGGCGACCAGATATGGTTCCATTAACTATTATGTATCTACCCTCCGTATCTTTTACTAGGTTTAGTAGTTTAAATGGGATGCTATCTCTGATTAGTATGCCTACTCCGTTTTTTTTTTTCACTTTAATCCAGATGCTAAGTAGGTAGTAGGGAATGTTTTGCTATGCCATTTAGGTTCGTTGCCCTGTTTAAAGTGCGTTTCTTGTATGAATGCTATACTTATTTTCTGCTTGTGTAGTTCCCTCAGTAGGAATGATCTTTTTTCAGGAATATTCAATCCCTTGGCATTTAGCGTTAGGAAATTTAGTTGGCTTCCAGACATTTTTATATTGATAATCAATGGGGTTGGAGGTTTTAAGTTCCGTCAAGTGTGATGTAGGTATTTGCTTGAGTGGGGAGGTATGAATGTGGGGGGAAGGAAGTTAAGATAAGTGGGGTGGGTTTGATGAGGAAGAGAAGTGGGGGGTGTTTGTGTCTTTGTTAAAAAGGCTATACCGTCAGAACTTATATGTGTGTGTAGTGAATGTATGTATTTAGTGGGTATGGGTTGTGTGGTAAAACGTATACGAAGTGTTCGTATTGGTTTGGTGGGTTTTAAAAAGTATGTTAGTTCTGAGAGGATGTGGTCTCTGCCCTCAAGGGCAATAGTGTATATTTGTTTGATGACAGGTTACTGTGGGGTTCATGTTCCTGTAAAATGGCTTTTTGAATAGTGGGTTATCCTTTGGCAGAGAGGCCATGTCAGTGGTCTATTTGTATGTGGTTAGAGTGGAGTGATATATTGAGCATATATAACATTAATAACAATAAATATAAGAAGGGTATGAGGAGGAGGGGGAAAAAACAGCATTTCAACATTGCTTAGAATAGATCTAACATTAAAAACACTGATATGTATGCACTTATAACTGTGAAAGGATACTTTTTGGTTTTCTCACTGAGCAGTATGCTTGGTGTGTACTGTATGTCCTTTCGTTTCAGTGTTAATTTTCATGTGGACCTTCGCAATGATTTTGTGACTGATTGTCACTTGTTTTGCATGTTTCTTGTTCTTGTGGTGATGTTGAGACAGTGATCCCTAGTTCTGTACAGAAAAGGGAGAGATCTTCTGGTTTCCTGTAGATAGCTGTTCGGACCTCTTTTGATGCAATGATGCTAACGGGTAATCCCCATCGTTATGGTATCTTGTGTTCTTGCAGGGCATCTGTGATGAATTTAAGCAATCTTCTCTTCTGTAGAGTTGTAGGGCTGATATCGGAAAATATTTGGATCTTGATTCCTGCGTGGGTTAAAGGTGCTTTATCTCAGGCATTTTTGAGTATCTCCTCCTTGTCTCTGAAATTTAGTAGTCTAGTGAAGATGTCTCTAGGAGGCGCTTTGGGAGGGCGTCAGTGCTCTGTGTGCCCATTCTAATATTATTTCCTCTGTATTATGTGTACCTTTTATGGTTCTAAAGAGGTTTTGTAAGTAGCTGTTTATAGCTGTTGGAGCTATGGATTCAGGTACACCCCTGATCCTCAGATTGTTACATTGACTACGGTTGTCCATATCTTCAATTTTATCCATGAGAGTACTAATAGTTTCTTGAGTAGACAGTTTGGAGGAGATTTATTTTATATCGCTGTGGGTGTCTGTATGTTCTTCCTCCAATATGTTAACTCTCTGAGTTATTTGATAAAGGTCATTGTAAAGTCACTGTAAAGACTGCGCAGTTCTGACAAAATACTATTTATATCATCTTTGGTAGCTAGTTACTGGAGGTCTTCTTTGGTCGCTGGTGCTGCAGGAATAGGAGGAGGGTCTTGCACCTGGGCACTTTCTTGTGCTTTATGATTATCTGGGTTGCATTCACTCTGATCCTCCATTGGCTTTAGGTACTGTATTGATTTAGCATATTAGCCTTTTGAGGTTTTTTTGTTTTTGTTTTTTTATTAGTAGGCATGTGTGGTGATTGATTTAGGGATAGTTAGTGTGCCCACAGATTTCCTTTTTGGATCTAGCTATACCACTGCTTTCTTTAGTCAGATGCTGTTGATGAGCGTATTATTTTTATGTTTGCCTTATTTAGTTGTGCTGAGGCTGCATCTATTATCCTCCCTTCTCTGCGCACGGCTTATGGTGTTGGTGTGACACAGTTTTATGTTTCTGCTCTGTAGGGCCTGAGGTGTTTTTAAAGTAGGAATACTTTTTAGTGCACTCCTCCTGGATTTGATGACTCTGTACAAGGTTTCTTGTTAGGAACCTTATGTTCACAGTTATAGCCGGTGGTTAGTGTGGGCCTGAGTTGGGGCGCTGTTACCTGATATGGTAAATGTAGTCATGCAATACCAGTACTGCTGCGTGGTAAGATCTTGGGGTTTTTTCCCTCTCTCCCCTCCGCACCCCCTGCGGTGAAGTGTTAGGGCGGCTTCCGATGCTGGTGCTATTTTGGCCTTTACTGCGCAGTCTGACTGATGGTGTCTGCTGCCGGCTGCTTCGCGACTGTTTTCTATGCGTCTTATTAGTCCGGTGTGCAGCTCTCCGGTTGTGTCATCCGATATTGGTGCTGGTGTGGGTAGGTAGGTTACAGGATGGGCTGCATCCCACAGTTTTTGTGCCCTTTTTTGGGAGGACCTCAGAGCTGTTCTATTCTGCGGCCATTACACTGCGTGGCCTAGCTCCACCCTCTCTAAAAAAAAAAAATTAACAAATGAACATTCGGCTAGATTACGAGTTTTGCGATATGGGTGAAAAAGCAGTGTTAAGGCTCTTTTTTCACTACCGCTGGTATTACAAGTCTTGCAGGTTTAGCTGCACCGCACACTTTTCTTAGCCGTAACGCAATGTAACTACCGCAGCTTTCAAAAAGTCCTTTTTCAATGGGACTTCCGTAGCGCTGGTAGTACGAGTTTGCCTGGGAGGCCAAAAAGTGAGCGGTGCAGCCTAAAACTACAAGATCCATAACGTAAACTGAAAGTCAGTAGTTCTGGGTTTTATGCTACAACGCCGTAACATAAAACTCATAACTAAAGTGCTAAAAAGTACACTAACACCTATAAACTACCTATTAACCCCTAAACAGAGGCCTTCCAGCATCGCAAACACTAAAATAAAATTATTAACCCCTAATCTGCCACTCCGGAAATCGCCGCCACTAGAATAAACATATTAACCCCTAAAACACTAAATTACACAAAATAAAAAATAAATGATCAGATGTTTAAACTAATTACACCTAATCTAATAGCCCTATCAAAATAAAAAAGCCCCCCCAAAATAAAAAAAAACCCTAGCCTAAACTAAACTACCAATAGCCCTTAAAAGGGCCTTTTGCGGGGCATTGCCCCAAAGAAATCAGCTCTTTTACAAACAACCCCCAACAGTAAAATCCACCACTCACACAACCAACCCCCCAAATAAAATCCTAACTAAAAACCTAAGCTCCCCATTGCCCTGAAAAGGGCATTTGGATGGGCATTGCCCTTAAAAGGGCATTTAGCTCTTTTTCGGTGCCCAAAAGCCCTAATCTAAAAATAAAACCCACCCAATAAACCCTTAAAAAAATGTAACACTAACCCCCGAAGATCCACTTACAGTTTTTGAAGACCCGACATCCATCCTCAACGAAGCGGCAGAAGTCCTCATCGAAGCCGGCAGAAGTCTTCATCCAAGCGGGCCGAAGTCTTCATCCAAGCCGGCAGAAGTCTCATCCAGACGGCATCTTCTATCTTCATCCGGCACGGAACGGCTCCATCTTCAAGACATCCAGCGCGGAGCATCCTGTTCATTCCACGGCGACTGAAGAATGAAGGTTCCTTTAAAGGGACAGTCAACACCAGAATTGTTGTTGTTTTAAAAGATAGATAATCCCTTTATTACCCATTCCCCAGTTTTGCACAGCCAACATGGTTATATTAATACACTTTTTAGCTCTGTGATTACCTTGTATCTAAGCATCTTCTGACAGCCCCCTGATCACATGACATTTTATTTATTATCTATCGACTTTCATTTTATCCAAATAGTGCAGTGTCTGCCACAATCCACAGGCATGCTCACAATGTTATCTATATGGTTTACCTGAACTAGCTCTCCCCTGTTGTGAAAAGCAAATACAAAAGCATGTGATTAGAGGCGGCCTTCAAGGGCTTAGAAATTATCATATGAGCCTTCCTAGGTTTAGCTTTAACTAAGAATGCCAAGAGAACAAAGCAAAATTGGTGATAAAAGTAAATTGGAAAGTTGTTTAAAATTACATGCCCTATTTGAAACTTGAAAATTATTTTTGGACTTGACTGTTCCTTTAAGTGACGTCATCCAAGATGGCGTCCCTTGAATTCCGATTGGCTGATAGAATTCTATCAGCCAATCGGAATTAAAGGTGAAAAAATCTTATTGGCTGATGCAATCAGCCATTAGAATGTGAGCTCAATCCTATTAGCTGATTGGATCAGCCAATAGGATTGAAGGATTTTTTCACCTTTAATTCCGATTGGCTGATAGAATTCTATCAGCCAATCGGAATTCAAGGGACGCCATCTTGGATGACATCACTTAAAGGGACAGTCAAGTCCAAAAATAATTTTCAAGTTTCAAATAGGGCATGTAATTTTAAACAACTTTCCAATTTACTTTTATCACCAATTTTGCTTTGTTCTCTTGGAATTCTATCAGCCAATCGGAATTCAAGGGATGCCATCTTAGATGACGTCACTTAAAGGAACCTTTATTCTTCAGTCGGCGTGGAAAGAAGAGGATGCTCCGTGCCGGATGTCTTGAAGATGGAGCCGCTCCGTGCAGATAGAAGATGCCGTCTGGACAAAGACTTCTGCCGGTTTGGATGAAGACTTCGGCCCGCTTGGATGAAGACTTCTGTCGGCTTCGATGAGGACTTCTGCCGCTTCGTTGAGGATGGATGTTGGGTCTTCAAAAACTGTAAGTGGATCTTCAGGGGTTAGTGTTAGATTTTTTAAGGTTTTATTGGGTGAGTTTTATTTTTAGATTAGGGTTTTTGGGCACCGAAAAAGAGCTAAATGCCCTTTTAAGGGCAATGCCTATCCAAATACCCTTTTCAGGGCAATGGGGAGCTTAGGTTTTTTAGCTAGGATTTTATTTGGGGCGTTGGTTGTGTGAGTGGTGGGTTTTACTGTTGGGGGGTTGTTTGTATTTTTTTTTACAGGTAAAAGAGCTGATTTCTTTGGGGCAATTCCCCGCAAAAGGCCATTTTAAGGGCTATTGGTAGTTTATTGTAGGCCAGGTTTTTTTTTTATTTTGGGGGGCTTTTTTATTTTGATAGGGTATTAGATTAGGTGTAATTAGTTTAAATATTTGATCATTTCTTTTTTTATTTTGTGTAATTTAGTGTTTGTTATTTTTTGTAATTTAGTTATTTGTATTTAATTAATGTAATTTATTTAATTGTAGTGTAAGGTTAGGTGTTAGTGTAAAACAGGTAAGGTTTTATTTTACAGGTAAACTTGTATTTATTTTAACTAGGTAGCTAGTAAATAATTAATAACTATTTACTAACTAGTCTACCTAGTTAAAATAAATACAAACTTGTAAAACACAACATAAATAGGGTAAGTAGCACTCTTAATTAATCAATCAAAATATACAGGTGCATCCTAGAATGGAAAATGTGTAACAACGTGAAAAAGGGAGTAGAAACCTAAAATACAGGTTGCTAAAAGTCTAGGCAAAAAAGAGCACAACTGTATGCAATAAAAGAGGAGACAAAAGGCGAATTCTTGAAATACAAATTAGTTTAATAAAACTACGCTATGTGAATTCATACATCCAAGCATACAAGTCACATACATACAGGGGATATCAAGGATGCATAAAAATGACAGATGGGCCGTGAAGGAGACTGGTGCACCAGTATACAAAAATAGGCAAATGTTCATCACATTAATGCATGTATAGATTGCATATATTTGTAATCCAAAAGTGTAGTGCGTGTCCCCAGAGATACACGGACCAGGTGAATACAGTCTTAACCCCTTCGTGTCTAAATGCAAGTAATAGCGTGAGGTCGTCAGGAGTCGAGGGGAGCTTAACCTCGCCGCGTCTTTTTCACAGGCATATATATAGTGCAGATAAATAACAGTTCATTTGAATACCTGTCTTTTTCACGCGGTTGCTCTACCCTTAACCGTAGCTCCTGAGACACTGAATCTTCTGGATTAGACAAGGGGTAGACCACAGTCAGGCAAAAGGTCCTCTGAACGAGTGCTGCAAACCATTAGTTTAATAAAACTACGCTATGTGAATTCATACATCCAAACATACAAGTCACATACATACAGGGGATATCAAGGATGCATAAAAATGACAGATGGGCCGTGAAGGAGACTGGTGCACCAGTATACAAAAATAGGCAAATGTTCATCACATTAATGCATGTATAGATTGCATATATTTGTAATCCAAAAGTGTAGTGCGTGTCCCCAGAGATACACGGACCAGGTGAATACAGTCTTAACCCCTTCGTGTCTAAATGCAAGTAATAGCGTGAGGTCGTCAGGAGTCGAGGGGAGCTTAACTTCGCCGCGTCTTTTTCACAGGCATATATATAGTGCAGATAAATAACAGTTCATTTGAATACCTGTCTTTTTCACGCGGTTGCTCTACCCTTAACCGTAGCTCCTGAGACACTGAATCTTCTGGATTAGACAAGGGGTAGACCACAGTCAGGCAAAAGGTCCTCTGAACGAGTGCTGCAAACCGACGAGTCTTAGAGCTCGTTTCACTCCTTTCAATACAGCAGCATGGAGCTTCTTCCGGGTGCTGACGTCACGTCAGTAGCTGTGCTGATTTATAGGAATTTGGCCGCAAAGGGAATTGTTGCCATTAGCAGAGAGATCTGTCACTCAAGACGGCTTTGATACTTATCGCAACACTTTACTTTCTTGTAGATCAGAACAGCAAGGGGTTATTTACAGGGATACATTTGTGATTAAACACTCATACATTCATACTTCCATTTGATACATTAGAAAAGTTTGTTATTCATCTAATCTATTATTTTACTGATATATGTATGTATGTTTGGGTTGCATGATAGGGATTGTATTTTTTAGTATTACAATTACGCCATTATATTCAATTTATAATTTTGATACTACCATAGACCATATAATTACATTGAATATAATGGCGTAATTGTAATACTAAAAAATACAATCCCTATCATGCAACCCAAACATACATACATATATCAGTAAAATAATATATTAGATGAATAACAAACTTTTCTAATGTATCGAATGGAAGTATGAATGTATGAGTGTTTAATCACAAATGTATCCCTGTAAATAACCCCTTGCTGTTCTGATCTACAAGAAAGTAAAGTGTTGCGATAAGTATCAAAGCCGTCTTGAGTGACAGATCTCTCTGCTAATGGCAACAATTCCCTTTGCGGCCAAATTCCTATAAATCAGCACAGCTACTGACGTGACGTCAGCACCCGGAAGAAGCTCCATGCTGCTGTATTGAAAGGAGTGAAACGAGCTCTAAGACTCGTCGGTTTGCAGCACTCGTTCAGAGGACCTTTTGCCTGACTGTGGTCTACCCCTTGTCTAATCCAGAAGATTCAGTGTCTCAGGAGCTACGGTTAAGGGTAGAGCAACCGCGTGAAAAAGACAGGTATTCAAATGAACTGTTATTTATCTGCACTATATATATGCCTGTGAAAAAGACGCGGCGAGGTTAAGCTCCCCTCGACTCCTGACGACCTCACGCTATTACTTGCATTTAGACACGAAGGGGTTAAGACTGTATTCACCTGGTCCGTGTATCTCTGGGGACACGCACTACACTTTTGGATTACAAATATATGCAATCTATACATGCATTAATGTGATGAACATTTGCCTATTTTTGTATACTGGTGCACCAGTCTCCTTCACGGCCCATCTGTCATTTTTATGCATCCTTGATATCCCCTGTATGTATGTGACTTGTATGTTTGGATGTATGAATTCACATAGCGTAGTTTTATTAAACTAATTTGTATTTCAAGAATTCGCCTTTTGTCTCCTCTTTTATTGCATACAGTTGTGCTCTTTTTTGCCTAGACTTTTAGTAACCTGTATTTTAGGTTTCTACTCCCTTTTTCACGTTGTTACACATAAATACAAGCTTGCCTGTGAAATAAAAATAAAACCTATGCTAGCTACAATGTAACTATTAGTTATATTGTAGCAAGCTTAGGGTTTATTTTATAGGTAAGTATTTCGTTTTAAATTGGTATTATTTAGTTAATGATAGGAATTTTTTATTAAATGTATTTTAATTATATTAAAGTTAGTGGGTGTTAGGGTTAGGTTTAGGGGTTTATAACTTTAGTATAGTGGCAGCGAAGTTGGTACGGCAGATTAGGGGTTAATAAATGTAGGTAGGTGCCAGCGATGTTAGGGGTGGCAGATTAGGGGTTAATAAATGTAGGTAGGTGGTGGCGATGTTAGGGGCGGCAGATTAGGGGTTAATAAATGTAGGTAGGTGGTGGCGATGTCGGGCGGCAGATTAGGGGTTAATAAGTGTAGGTTGGGGGCGGCAGATTAGGGGTTAATAAGTGTACTGTAGGTGGCGGCGATGTTAGGGGCGGCAGATTAAGAGTTAATAAGTGTAGGTAAGTGGCGGCGACGTTGGGGGCTGCAGATTAGGGGTTAATAAGTGTACTGTAGGTGGCGGCAATGTCGGGCGGCAGATTAGGGGTTAATAAGTGTAATGTAGGTGGTGGCAATCTTGGGGGCGGCAGATTAGGAGTGTTTAGACTCGGGGTTTATGTTAGAGTGTTAGGTGTAAACATAACTTTTCTCTTGCAAGGTGTATCCAGTCCACGGATTCATCCTTTACTTGTGGGATATTCTCATTCCCTACAGGAAGTGGCAAAGAGAGCACACAGCAGAGATGTCCATATAGCTCCCCCTCTAGCTCCACCCCCCAGTCATTCTCTTTGCCGGCTCTAAGCACTAGGGTCTCTCTACGGGAGGGTAAAGTGAATGTGGTGTTAGAATTGTAGTTTTATTATCTTCAATCAAAAGTTTGTTATTTTAAATGGTACCGGTTTGTACTATTTACTCTCTGGCAGAAAAAAGATGAAGAATTCTGCTGAGAGGAAGATGATTTTAGCATGTTGTAACTAAAATCCATTGCTGTTCCCACACAGGACTGAGGAGTACCAGAAAACTTCAGTTGGGGGGAACAGTTTGCAGGCTTGACTGCAATGAGGTATGTTCAGTCATTCATTTCTAGACAAGACTGAGATAATGCTAGCAGACTGACAATATCCCCATGTGGGGAGGGTAAGCTATGTTCTGTGACTTAGTAAAGAATTGAATGCTTACATAACAGGGCAAATTATGCTGGTTGACACTAACTTAGGGGAATCGATTATTTTACTTAAGAAATACTCGTTGGGAGACACTTTTAAAGCACTTTTGAGTACTTTCTGGGGTTATTATCCACATGGCTAAAATGTATTCACTTAGAAGTGATTTTTGTAGGCCTCATAGCTCCGGAGTGGAGTGGGAGGGGCCTAATTTTGCGCCTCAGATGCGCAGTTAGAATTGAAAGACAAGTTCATGCTGCTTCACATGGAGGGTCCTGCTGCTGTTTGAGGGCCTAAAAGAAGCTTCATTCCCCCAAAACTGATCCCTAAGGGCAGGTAGGGCCACAGCAGTAAGCTGTGACAAGGTGCTGTAGTAATTTAACCGGTTATTGGCTTTAGGCTGTTCCGGTTTGGGCATTAAGGGGTTAGTCGTTTTGAAACTTGTGGTGCAATCTTATTAAGGCTTTAGGTACATACTGTGAAAATTTCAAAAGGATTGCTGCATTTTTCACTGTTTTGTAAAATTGTGTGCTCTTTTTATCTCTTAAAGGCACAGTAATGTTTTTTCAAATTGTGTATTTTATTTGTTTAAAGTGATTTCTAAGCCTGTTTGTACATATTACTAGTCACATGTCTGAGACCAAGAAAAGTCCTTGTTCAATGTGTTTAGAAGCCATGGTGGAACCCCCTCTCAGAATGTGTCCCAATTGCACTAATGTGTCTATACACTTTAAAGATCATATTGTTGCACTTAAAAATGTGGCCCTAGATGATTTTCAGACTGAAGGTAATGAGGATAGTCCGTCTACCTCTCCCCATGTGTCACAACCAGTTACGCCCGCTCAAGCGATGCCTAGTACCTCTAGTGCGTCTGCCCCTATTACATTGCAACAACTAGCGGCAGTCATGGATAACTCCCTTGCGGCCTTCCTATCTAAACTGCCAGTTTTTCCTGCAAAGCGTGATAGCTCTGTTTTAAGAACAGATTATGAGCAATCTGAAGCTTTGGTAGCCTTATCTGATGTACCCTCACAACGCTCTGAAGTGGGAGTGAGGGACTTGATGTCTGAGGGAGAAATTTCCGATTCAGGAAAGGTTTCTCATCAGGCAGACTCAGATACATTAGCATTTAAATTTAAACACCTCCGAGTATTGCTCAGGGAGGTATTAGCTACTCTGGATGATTGTGACCCTATGGTGGTCCCAGAGAAATTGTGTAAAATGGACAAGTACCTAGAGGTCCCTGTATACACTGATGCGTTTCCGGTCCCTAAGAGGGTTGCGGATATTGTTACTAAGGAGTGGAATAGACCAGGTGTCCCTTTTGTTCCCCCCCCCCCTATTTTTAAGAAAATGTTTCCCGTAACTGACCCCATGCGGGACTCGTGGCAGGCGGTCCCTAAGGTAGAGGGGGCTGTTTCTTCGCTTGCTAAACGCACAACCATACCAATTGAAGACAGTTGTGCTTTTAAAGGCCCTATGGATAAAAAGTTAGAGGGTTTACTTAAGAAAATTTTTGTTCAACAAGGTTTTCTTCTCCAACCTATTGCCTGCATTATTCCTGTAACTTCTGCAGCTGCTTTCTGGTTTGAGGCGCTGGAGGATTCGCTCCAGACGTAGACCTCATACGACGAAATTATGGATAGAATTAAGGCTCTAAAGCTGGCTAATTCTTTTATCACAGATGCCGCTTTGCAATTAGCTAAGTTAGCGGCAAAAAAATCAGGTTTCGCCATTATGGCGCGCAGAGCGCTTTGGCTCAAGTCATGGTCGGCCGATGTGTCGTCAAAATCCAAAATATGAAATATACCTTTCAAAGGAAAGACCCTTTTCGGGACAGAATTGAAAGAGATCATTTCAGAAATCACCAGGGGAAAGGGCCATGCTCTCCCTCAGGACAAGCCCTTTAAGGCTAAAAACAAAGCTAATTTTCGTTCCTTTCGTAATTTCAGGAGCGGTCCCGCTTCAGCCTCTACAGCTGCAAAGCAAGAGGGTAACGCTTCACAGCCCAAGGCAACCTGGAAGCCTTACCAGGGCTGGGACAAGGGTAAACAGGCCAAAAAGCCTGCAGCTGCTACCAAGACGGCATGAAGGGGTAGCCCCCGATCTGGGACCGGATCTGGTAGGGGGCAGACTTTCTCTCTTCGCTCAGGCCTGGGCAAGAGATGTTCACGATCCCTGGGCATTAGAGATTGTTTCCCAGGGATACCTTCTAGAATTCAAGGACTCCCCTCCAAGGGGAAGGTTCCACATTTCTCGTCTGTCCACAGACCAGACAAAGAAAGAGGAGTTCTTACGCTGTGTAGAAGATCTACATACAATGGGAGTGATATACCCAGTTCCAATTGCAGAACAAGGACTGGGTTTTTACTCAAACCTGTTTGTGGTTCCCAATAAAGAAGGAACTTTCAGACCAATCCTGGATCTAAAAATTCTAAACAGATTCCTCAGAGTCCCATCTCTCAAGATGGAGACCATTCGGACAATCTTACCCATGATCCAGGAAGGTCAATATATGACTACCGTGGATCTAAAGGATGCGTACCTGCATATTCCTATCCACAAAGATCATCATCAGTTCCTCAGGTTCGTTTTTCTAGACAAGCATTACCAGTTCCTGGCTCTTCCATTCGGGTTAGCCACTGCTCCCAGAATTTTCACAAAGGTGCTAGGGTCCCTTCTGGCGGTTCTAAGACCGCGGGGCATAGCAGTGGCGCCTTATTTAGACGACATCTATATTCAGGCGCCGTCTTTTCACAGAGCCAAGGCTCACACGGAGATTGTATTGGCCTTTCTGAGGTCTCACGGGTGGAAGGTGAACATCAAAAAGAGTTCTCTGTCCCCACTCACAAGGGTTTCCTTCCTAGGAACACTAATAGATTCGGTAGAAATTAAAATATTTCTGACGGAGGTCAGAAAGTTGAAACTTTTAACTACTTGCCGAGTTCTTCATTCCATTCCTCAGCCATCTGTAGCTCAGTGCATGGAGGCAATCGGATTAATGGTAGCAGCAATGGACATAGTCCCTTTCGCTCGGATACATCTCAGACCACTGCAACTATGCATGCTCAAACAGTGGAATGGGGATTATGCAGATTTGTCTCCTCAAATACAGTTGGACCAGGAGACCAGAGATTTTCTTCTCTGGTGGTTGTCTCAGGATCACCTGTCTCAGAGAATATGTTTCCGCAGACCAGAGTGGATCATTGTAACGACCGACGCCAGTCTGTTAGGCTGGGGTGCAGTCTGGGACTCCCTGAAAGCTCAAGGCTTATGGTCTCGGGAAGAATCTCTTCTCCCGATAAACATTCTGGAGCTGAGGGCGATATTCAACGCGCTTCAGGCATGGCCTCAACTAGCTGCGGCCAAATTCATCAGATTTCAGTCGGACAACATCACGACTGTAGCTTACATCAATCATCAAAGGGGAACAAAGAGTTCCCTAGCGATGAAGGAAGTAACCAAAATAATCAGGTGGGCGGAGGATCACTCCTGCCATCTCTCAGCAATTCACATCCCAGGAGTAGACAACTGGGAGGCGGATTTCCTGAGTCGTCAGACCTTTCATCTGGGGGAGTGGGAACTCCACCCGGAGGTATTTGCCCAGCTGACTCAGCTTTGGGGCACTCCAGAGTTGGATCTGATGGCGTCCCGTAAGAACTCCAAACTTCCTCTCTACGGGCCAGGTCCTGGGACCCCAAGGCGGCATTGATAGATGCTCTAGCAGAGCCTTGGTCCTTAAATCTGGCTTATGTTTTCCCACCGTTTCCCCTTCTCCCTCGTCTGGTCACCAGAATCAAGCAGGAGAAGTCTTCGGTGATTCTGATATCACCTGAGTGGTCACGCAGGACTTGGTATGCAGACCTAGTGGACATGTCATCTGTCCCACCATGGACACTGCCAATGAGGCAGGATCTTCTAATTCAGGGTCCATTCAAGCATCAAAATCTAATTTCTCTATGTCTGACTGCTTGGAGATTGAACACTTAATTCTATCAAAGCGTGGTTTCTCTGAGTCAGTTATAGATACCCTTATTCAGGCGAAAAAGCCTGCCACCAGGAAAATCTACCATAAGATATGGCGGAAATATCTTTGTTGGTGTGAATTCAAGGGTTACTCATGGAGTAAGATTAGGATTCCCAGGATATTGTCTTTTCTCCAAGAAGGTTTGGAGAAACGATTGTCAGCTAGTTCTTTAAAAGGACAGATATCTGCTCTGTCTATCCTTTTACACAAGCGTCTGGCAGAGGTTCCAGACGTTCAAGCGTTTGCACAGGCCTTAGTCAGAATCAAGCCTGTCTATAAACCAGTGGCTCCGCCATGGAGTCTAAATCTAGTTCTTTCAGTTCTTCAAGGGGTTCCGTTTGAACCTTTACATTCCATAGATATTAAGTTGTTATCTTGGAAAGTTTTGTTTTTGGTAGCTATCTCTTCTGCTCGAAGAGTTTCAGAATTATCTGCCTTACAGTGCGATTCACCTTACCTGGTGTTCCACGCAGATAAGGTAGTTTTGCGTACCAAACCTGGTTTCCTTCCTAAAGTGGTTTCTAATAAGAATATTAACCAGGAAATAGTTGTTCCTTCTCTGTGTCCTAATCCTTCTTCGAAGAAGGAACGTCTGTTGCACAATCTTGATGTAGTTCGTGCTCTAAAGTTCTATTTGCAAGCAACTAAGGATTTCAGACAAACATCTTCCTTGTTTGTTATCTATTCTGGTAAGAGGAGAGGTCAGAAAGCGACTTCTACCTCTCTTTCCCTTTGGCTGAAAAGCATCATCCGTTTGGCCTATGAGACTGCTGGCCAGCAGCCTCCTGAAACTATTACTGCTCATTCTACCAGAGCAGTGGCTTACACATGGGCTTTTAAAAATGAGGCTTCTGTTGAACAGATTTGTAAGGCAGCGACTTGGTCTTCACTGCATACTTTTTCAAAATTTTACAAATTCGATACTTTTGCTTCTTCGGAGGCTATTTTTGGGAGAAAGGTTTTGCAAGCAGTGGTGCCTTCCGTTTAAGGTACCTGACTTGTTCCCTCCCTTCATCCGTGTCCTAAAGCTTTGGTATTGGTATCCCACAAGTAAAGGATGAATCCGTGGACTGGATACACCTTGCAAGAGAAAACAGAATTTATGCTTACATGATAAATTACTTTCTCTTGCGGTGTATCCAGTCCACGGCCCGCCCTGGCAATTAAGTCAGGTAAAAAATGTTTTGTTTAAACTACAGTCACCTTTTTCTTCCTAACCTTTGGTCGAATGACTGGGGGGTGGAGCTAGAGGGGGAGCTATATGGACAGCTCTGCTGTGTGCTCTCTTTGCCACTTCCTGTAGGGAATGAGAATATCCCACAAGTAAAGGATGAATCCGTGGACTGGATACACCGCAAGAGAAAGTAATTTATCAGGTAAGCATAAATTCTGTTTTTATTTCCCATAGGAATCAATAGGGCTGCATTACAGAGCCTTACACTCCTTTATTGCAGGTGTTAGACTTTTTTTCAGCCAACTCTCCCCATTGATGTCTATGGGGAAATCGTGCACGAGCACGTAAAACCAGCTCACCGCTGCGCTGGTATTGGAGTGCGGTATGGAGCTCAATTTTGCTCAACGCTCACTTCTTGCCTGCTAACGCCGGGTTTTTGTAAACCTGTAATAGCAGCGCTATAGGGAGGTGAGCGGTGACAATAACTTGCAAGTTAGCACCGAGCAGCTCTTCTCGCAAAACTCGTAATCTAGCCGATTCTTTGTACTGCAATCGTTTTTCAAAAGCCAAAGTCCACCTACCATTTGACATTTTTTGAGGAGCCAATCTGCTTTAGTCTGCAAACAACAAGGCTAGGCATGGTCATAATGTTAGCATAAAGTGCAATGTTTTGTAGTTATAAGTTAAAGCTATCAAGAGAAAAATATAAAGCAGGGGTAGCACTAAGTCAGCAGGCTGCATTTCAAATTCTGAGACTTATAAATCCTTAATTTTCAGAAATATATTACACAAAGGGGGCAAAATGAAAGCATACTGTAAAATTGTAGTATGAATAGCTAGACATTTTATATAAAAGTCTCAAGGTGTTTACTGTCCCTTTAAGCATATCAGCTACAACATAATTATATTGAATCCATTACTAGAAACACAGAATTATTGACTCCATTCTACATCCATATGTCTACAATGCTTTCAAATAACTAGAAGAAAACCTTTTTATTTTTTATTTAATTTTATTATCTGAGGACTTGAAATACAGACTTAAGGACCAAACAAGTCGAAATGTTTATCTTCATGCAAGTGACCAGTATGTAAGTTGACCAAACATGGAGAAGGATAGGTGGAACATGTACAGAGATAATATATCATTTTTCTCCATACATCTTAGAACACTACAGAATAAACAATAAGATGCCAAAGACTGGATGTTTCCTATTATATGTTTGGCTGTGGAGGCCATATGTATTAGCCAATGCAGGTACTTATTTGCCTATAACTGAAGTGATTTTAATTTCTTTATTAAATGCAATGAGACCTATAATTAAAACAGCCGACAATTTACAGATATCCATTTGGCATCTTCCACAAACGCTTATTTGGCCATAATCTTTAAAAATATATAAATAAATATATATATATTCTTTTCTTGTTTGAAACACAAAATGGATTTTCAGTGCAAAATGTTTCCCCACATGGTCCCTGACCACCTTATTGTAGGTAATTATGTTTACGGCAGGCTTCTGGCCTACAGTAATGAATATAACTTTGTGGGATAGATCAAAATACTTGGTAAACGTACAGCAACACCATCAGTGCACACATTTTCCAGATTGCAGGAATATATTAATGACTGCTCATGTGTAGAGCAGTGACTTCTATATTATTCTCTAGAGATAATGGGCTCATTTAAAGGGCCATAATACCCAAATGTTTAAACACTTGAAAGTGATGCAGTATAGCTGTAAAATGCTGACTAGAAAATATCTCCTGAACATCTCTATGTAAAAAAGAAAGATATTTTACCTCAAAAGTTCCTCAGTAGCCACCTCCCATTGTAAAGGACTTCTAAGCAGCATTTTAGTGTGTCTGTCCTGGGACATATTAGGGGATGAGCATCGTGAACTATTTCACCAATCAGGTAAAGGAAGCTTACTATGAAATCTCATGAGAGTTAAGTCAAATCTCATGAGATCACAGTAAGAGTTCATGACCTCAGCACTGCTGATGCTGATTGGCTGCTGTTCATTTCTTCATTTTTTTTTATTTTTACCTGCAGCTCAGAGCAGGTGAAGTATAACTTTTTACACAGAAAAATTGTGAGATAAAATATCTTCCTTTTTTACATAGAGATGCTCAGGTGATATTTTCCTGTCAGCTTTTTACAGTTATACTGCATCAGTTTCAAGTGATTTAGCATTTGAGTATTATGTCCCTTTAAATTCACCTTTACATCAAGATTTGTGTTTTTTACTTCAGTTATGCTTTTATGCTAAGTTTTTTTTTCCTCATAAAAGTAAATTGAATTCTCCCAACAAGGTTATGTTCTATATTTTAAAGGTATTTTAATTACTGGATTATTTAGACTTTTCTGGTCAGTTGACTATGGATGTGTTGCTAAAATTGTAAAATGTTTTCACATTTCTAGAAATAATCTCAGTTGTGGGGATTTGGAGGGTGAGGTTAGAGGAAGTGACATAACATCTACTCTTTACAAAATTACTCCAAAAAAAGCTACTTCACCAATAAATATTGCTTCAATGAACTGTACATTCACCATGACATCTTAAGACCACAAGGCTCAAAGTCCTATGACCACAGTTAACAAGTCACAGTTTCACAAAATATATTACATCTAAAATAAGTAAATATCATCTTTGTTCATTTCTTTGTTACATGCAGCAATGCTTTTAGTCCGATTAAGTTACCAGAGAACAAGGTTGTACCGTAGTTTGCGATGCAGTGGTCAAATTTGAGTTTTCATCTTGAGCTGAGTGAAAGTTTAAACCCTAACAGCAAGGCTCAAGTTTATATCAAAATGTTTAGCTGCTGTTGAGATTCAAACCTAGATGATAAGATGTTCTCAGATGCATTCACCTCAAATTTGAAAGCCCAGATAGTGGAGTTGAGACTTACGCTTAGTTGAACAGATGCTATGGAAGCTGAGCAGCTATTGTAAAGTCTTTATGTGGTTTCAAATATGCTAACAGGTAAACTAAGGCCTAATCTTTTGCCTCCCGTGGGTTTGAATGGTTACTGTAGAAGCAAAAGTCTGTTTGCTTTCATTGTTTTCTAGAATCTTTATGCAGCCTTTACATTAGATGAATCTTTTTTTCCGGGCATGAAGTGAACTGCATGATTACTTCAAGTTGACAATCTTTGGTGGCTGTCTGGAGATTGAATTGGTTTTCAAAAGAAGTCACACTGGACTATCCAGCTATGAATAATTGTAGAGATTTTTTTTTCCCCAGCAAGTGTTACACCACATCAAATATCCACCAATACAATAGCCTCATGCTGTACATTCCTGTTATTACATGGGGCTAGTGATGTCCTTAATACCCTGTAGAATTCTCTTCATATGACCCACTTTGGTTATTCCCAGATCCTAAGGAAGAAGAGGACACAGTTAATCATAATTTACTCTACAATGAAGATAACACAAAATGGAACTATGATAATGATGATGGAGAAAATGTGAAAACCTCTATAGGTGACCTGAGTAGCTAGTCTTATAGTCTTAAATAACAAGGTTTATTACAATGCATTTATACTGTATTTGAAATCAATTCTAAAATCAAGGCTTTGTATTTTATGTTAAGGGACATTAAACCCTGTGAGACTGTTACTTTATCAGCTGAAGCGATAAGATAAGGAAAACGGGCCTTTAGAACAATGATAACTTAGAGGGGAAGTTTAATAGTTTGTGTCTTAATAATAGCTTTAGAGCACATTTGTAGCTGCTATATCAACATATTTCACCCTTAAAATCTGCTCCAATAGGTTTTCCCCCAGCTGCCCCTAAGCCTGTAAAGCTATTTTATTCTGGCCAACATCAGACAGTACAGCTAACAAGAAGGCTGCCAATTGCCCTGTTCTCTTTATATTATGCATGTTCCTGTCTCCTGTTTCATGCATGTGTAGCTTGTCAGTTTCAGCAAAACAGGCTGACAGGCAGAAAAGGAAGTATGCAAAATAGAAAGTTAATGGCACTGGCGAGGCCCTTCTCATTGTCTGTACCTTTCCTCTGTTAAACTATAGAAAAACTGTGAGAGCTTGGGGGAACCTCACCAGAGTGCATTTTATAGAGCTACAAATGTAGTTTATTGTTAAAAATGAGGCACAAACTACTTAAATAACTATTAAATGTTCCTTGCTGTCCCTTTGACTTCTGCTGGGGCCTTTTCTCTTGTAATAAACCTACTACTACTTGTCTGTAGCTGTAGAAAAAAAAAGAAGGCTATTTTGATGGTAAATTATTTCTATAGTAACAAGATGAACTCATGCTTCATAAATCTGTATCAGACTTAGGAGCCAAACCAGCTATATATTTTAGGATTTATATGTATGACTATTGTAAAAATATGACAAGCTAGAGGGAAAATTCCCAAAGCCATGGTTCCTTGATTCTTTCGATTTAATAAGCCCTGGTCCAAACAGAAAGAGCTGTCCAGTTAGACATAATTATCTGGCACAAGTTCTGTAAAGGGATTCTTTTAATATGTACCTCACCCTTACTAATGGGTGAAAGGTTTTTAGATTTATTGGCATCTTTGTGTGCCACAATACACTACATTATGGTCTTCATTACTACTAATAGTATAGCTGTTGCTGGAAAACAATGTCAGTGGAAAGGGTATAGTTGTTGCTGGACAATCAGAATTGTGTTGTTGTTTTTTAACTGATGGCAGTTGCTGTGCTCTAGACTCTAGAGGACCTTACTAAATAATGCTTATATAATGCAGCATAATTACTAGGGGGCTTATTTCTTAATTCCTATAATCAGTTTAATTTTCTAACTTTAAAATCTTAAAGTGATGAATAAAATACAATAGGAATTTGTGAGCTTATCCTCATCTTAAACAATACAGTTCTTTAGGACTAGAAATGTTAAGTTTTCTTGAATATCCATTATGTCTTGTTAAACTATTTCTTTTTAGCCTTTTTCCATACATTTCCTAATTCCTAAGATGATATGGTATCCAAGCAACATAAATACCAGACAATTATGTATGTAATGACCACTAGGTGATGAGATGGACAGGAGATCATGACTGGGGAAGCCTATTACAGGGTACCTTTAGGTCTCTCCTTTCCAGTAAAACCAGCTCTGAGCCCTGGATGTCATGACGGATAAAAATGTCCTTGTACTCCCCCAAACCCAAAACGTCCAGCCATGCGGCCACCTCCTCTGTGCCCCACTTATCCACTGGTAGAGAAAGACAATGGAGAGAACAGAAGGAAGTCCTACTAGAACTCTTAAAAAGTGAGGTAGAGAGATTACTGGGAAGTTTAGCAGTGTTGATTACCAATGTCAGAAAGATTTAACCAGTAACTGTTTGTGGGAGTAGTACCAAACTACTGGAAAATTGCTATTGTTGTACTACATCACACAATGGAATATAGGAGGGTCAAATCATTACATCTGACATATGAAAAGTGGAATAAAATCTGCTAAGAAAAATAAAATATTGTTTAAAGGGAGATACAAGTGCAAAAAGAAAATGCTACAACGTGTTAGAACATTTTATTATTACACTATTGCTTGCATGTAACTATAGAGTTAAACTCTGCAAAAGCATTAAACACATAGTTAACGTCAGGATCAGAGCAGCAATGCAATACTGGGACCTAGCTGAACACATCCAATGAGCCAATAATCAGCTGGCCTACCAGTAGTGCATTGATGATTTGGAGCTAAATTTAAGTATATGTGTAATCAGTCATATAGTTATATGCAAGCAACAATGCAACAATAAAATGCTATAACACAATACATTGTTTCCTATTTGTACTTAAGGTCCCTATAATACCTAATGTCAAAATATTTAAAAGATACTGAATAAACTCTTCATAATATAATGCATAGAAACAATTTAAAAAGAAGATAAGAAGAGAACTTAGGATTTAGTTTCTAGAGCCAGAAGATTTTCATGCAGTTGCTATCAGAACTGCAAAAAAAGTAGTTTGCTAAATACATTTAAATAAGACAGGGCAAAGGCATAACTTGTTGCGAATGTGCGATTATTTAGCTAGTTACAGGTTTTATATACAAAATATTATTTAATATCATTTGAAGAACAGTTTACTTGTTATATTTACTATAATGTGCTCTTCAATTACTGAACATGAAAATGAAAGACTATGAAGTTATGAAAAAAGAAGTGAATAAATGAAATGTTGACCATTTTTCAAGGACCTAAAGCGATGCTCCTTTGAATTTCTTTTTTAAACAAATACATTTTTTACTATGTGTTTAATCTTTGCACAATAGAGTCTCCCTTTCCAATATGGAGTCTCATGTCCCTGCCATAAAAATGGCATTCACCAACCTGATGTATTTACTGTATTGGGGGTAGTGTCTACAAAAGAGCCCTTATACCCTAACACAACATACAACACACTTATTACATAACTTATATAAGAGGGGATTGATTACCCTCACTGAAATGAAGGGTCTCATACTTCTCTAGATAGCAAATAATTTCCAATGGAATTGCAATCACCAGCACATGACTATAAGGGTTCTCTGGTCTCTAAAAGGAACCCTAGCACCCCCCCCCCCCATAAAAAAACACTAAAATGGACTAAGTGACTCTTCTTTCAAATGAGAGGTCATATGCTTGGGTTGCTATCAGGTGCTTACCTTGGCAACACTAATGATCACCTCATTGAACTATATACATATGAAACAAAATTATGGGGAAGGGATTGACCCTCTATCATTTCCCCACAATATACAGAGGGGTGAGAGACCATTCATTTGATAGAAGCCTTCCTTCTCTTTCAAAAGAGTGATGAATGTTTTGTCCAGCTGCAATGTCATTGTCATAACAATGACAAACACACATCAGCATTATCTGTAAGATTATTTTGGGCAATTTTTCTAACTTGAAGATATTATTACATATTATTTGTGTCTGCATAAATAACATTCTTCTTCACAGCAAAAATGTTACAAATAAACACACAGAGTTGAGAAATAGACCTTAAAGGGACATAATCGTCAAAGAAAACATCTGGGTTTCAAATAGAGAATACAATTTTTAGATTTACTTCTATTCTCAAATTTGCTTCATTCTCTTGGTATCCTTTGTTTGCGGAGATAAATGCTCTACTGGAAACTAGCTGAACACATTGGGTGAGACAGTGACAAGCAGCTAGCTAGCAGTATTGCATTGCTTTTGAGTCTACCTATGTATGCTTTTAAACAATTGATACCAAGAGAACAAAGCAAATTAGATAAGAGAAGTAAACTGGGAAATTGTTAATAATTGCATGTTCTTTCTGAATCACGAACGTTACATTTTTACTTTACTGTCCCTTTAATGCTGTTGCTCCCCTGCAAATCTGTGCACACAGAATCAACCCATACTAAGACGCTTCATACTTCAAGAAGCTCAATGAAAAGAAGATTGTTTGGAGCGAAATAGATCTGCACAAGGACCTAAGTGTGAGGAGGCAGGGGCAAGCAGTAAAAATGAAAATAAATGTTATTGTTTTAGTTAAATAAAACTATTTAAATTGTTATTATTAAGTTAATGGTTATTTTTCTTTAATTAAATAAAACTATTTACATTTTGTATTATTTGGGTAATCGTTATTTTTCTCCTTCCAATAAAGTACAGCTGAAAAGTTGATCAAATATGAATGATTAACCTATTAAACTGAAGCTAGTTCACCTCCCAACAATTTAATTAATTTCAATGATCCCTATGCATATCTAATGATCTAACTGGAATAATAATCTGAAAAGTTTTTATTCTAAAAATGAAAACCATGATTTAAATTTAGTGATTTAAATCAAATCCACCCTGCATAAAGTGAATTGATGCTAAATGTACAACCATAAATGTGGAACTACATAATGTTTGTTTTAAATACTCAGGAAATAAATCTGTTGCTAACCACCAGGTCTGCATCTGGAACCATAAAGGGTTTGTTTATGGTTCTCAGCACCACGGTGCAGGGAAGAGAGAGCAGTAATTTGATGTTGAAAGAGCAGCGGCACACTTCTAGTTAGGTAATTAAAGGGGCTTGAAAACAAGATTCAGATAGAGCAAACAATTAAAAAAAAAAAGTTCTAATTCGCTTATAATATTAAAGGAACAGTTTATTCCAAATTAAACTTTCATGATTCAGATAGGGCATGCAATTTTAAACAACTTTCCAATTTACTTTTATCAACACATTTGCTTTGCTCTCTTGGTATTCTTAGTTGAAAGCTAAACCTAGGTAGGCTCATATGATAATTTCTAAGTAAATAAAGGGATTATCTATCTTTTAAAAAAAATAACAATTCTGGAGTAGACTGTCCCTTTAAATTTGCTTTGTACTCATGGTATTCTTTGTTTAAGAGCATATCTAGGTAGGTAGCATTCACGTGTTTGGAGCACTACATGGCAGTAAACACTGTCCCTTTAAATTTGCTTTGTACTCATGGTATTCTTTGTTTAAGAGCATATCTAGGTAGGTAGCATTCACGTGTTTGGAGCACTACATGGCAGTAAACACTGCTGTCATATAGTGGTGTTGCAAATATATAATACCGTTCAGTGTGATCTTGCAAAACGTCTAACATTTAGGGGCATATTTATCAAGCCCCTGAAGGTTCGCCGGTAACAGAAGTTATCAAGAAGTTATGAAGCAGCGGTCTAAAGACCGCTGCTCCATAACTTGTCCACATGCTCTGAGGCGGCGGACAGAAATCAACCCGATCTAATATGATCGGGTTGATTGACACCCCCTGCTAGCGGCCGATTGGTCGCAAATCTGCAGACGGCGGCATTGCACCAGCAGTTCACAAGAACTGCTGGTGCAATGATAAATGCCGACAGCGTATGCTGATCGATGTGCAGCGGACATGATATGCTACTTCATACCATGTCCGCTCGCACATTGGTAAATAGGCCCCCTAGTGTTCTCAACATGTCAATGCTCAAGATCTACATAGGACAAAGTAAATTTGATGATAGAAGTAAATTGGCTTTTTTTTTTCTCTTAAATTGGATACTCTGGCCTCTAGTTATCAAGGTCTGTTGGACCTGATCCGACAGTGCGGATCAGGTCCGACAGACCTCGCTGAATACGGCGAGCAATATGCTCGCCATATTCAGCATTGCACCAGCAGCTCACAAGAGATGCTGGTGCAACGCCGCCCCCTGCAGACTCGTGGCCAATAGGCCGCCAGTAGGGGGGTGTCAATCAACCCGATCATACTCGATCGGGTTGATTTCCGGCGATGTTTGTCCGCCTGCTCAGATCAGGCGGACAGGTTATGGAGCAGCGGTCTTTGTGACCGCTGCTTCATAACTGCTGTTTCTGGCGAACCTGCAGGCTCGCCAGAAACACGGGGCATCAATCTCCATTCGGAGCTTAATACATATGCCCCAGTATCTGAATCATAAAAGAAAAATGTTAGGTTTTATGTCTATTTATGAATGTGCACTTGTACTGTACCAAATGATATGACATTTATTTAAATCTAAATTCATTAATAGTAGACATGGGAAATAAGAGGCCACTCATGGACTTCGGCTATTTTTGGATTTGCACAGATCTTAGTGTGGTGATCTTTCACAAGCATAAATCTGCCTTTTTCTTTTGGATACTTTTATTTTATTATTTTTTACTACAATAAGGGCTAGATTACAAGTGGCTCTAGAATGTTCATTTTTGCGATTGCCGGGTTGCGTTCATATTACAAGTTCCAAGAAAAATTATTTTGTGCTAGCGTTAACCCGAATAGTGTGAAAAGCCCTAAGTTTTTACGTGCACGTGCGTGTATTCCCCCATAGAAATCAATGGAGAAAAAAAGTGGGGGTGAAAAACACCCGAGATCACGCAAATGCCATTGCATCTTCGCATTCCCCACAGAAGTCATTGGAGAAAAAAATATGTTGAAAAAAAAACCAAACACCCATCACGCAAACAACATAGCATTATCGCATTAGAAAATGTGAAATATTTACAGTAAATACAGTACATAGTTAAAATCTTTATTGAATACAGGGGCGAATTATGGCCTAAGCAAACAAGGCACGTGCATAGGGAGGCAGATTTGGGAGGGGCGGCAGGGAGCAGCAGCGGCAAGCATTTTTGCGTCAAAGGACCATAGCCTGCGTGATATTAGGGAGCGGCTGCAGTTGGTACTTTTTCAGTTTTGGTGTCAGATGTTCTAAGAACTCAAAAGGGATGCAGAAAAGCATATAGACTGTGAAATCAGTGGTACCATGGTGGTAGTCCTGGACCCGCATACCCCGCAGGTATACTTGATTAAATTTACTTTTGTATAGAGCGGCATATTTAATTTGGCTTGATTGCAATGGGGGTCATGACTCTGTCTACCACACTGCCTCTGCTGACAGTTCCTGCTTTAAAAGCCACGATGTGGACTCTTGTGGCTGCTGGAGTGATACATGCTATGTGCGTGGGTCACAAAGCCTCTCACTGCATGTGTGCATAGTCTGGGATTGCTCTGGGGGCACCATGTGTTAAATTAAATTATGACAATAACAGTTATGAGAAGCTCAATGAAAACCGCCTTTTGTGCTGAACCACTGGGTGCCCATTGCTACACCGCTGTTATTCTCATAACTTATTTTGATGACGCAGCTTTGGTAGATACCAGCCCTTTTATAGTCCAGCGACTGTAAAGTAAGTTTAAACCCAGGTATTCCCTGGGCAAGCCCCCTTCACACTATAACAATGGAAGGATAACTCCGGCACCCACATATGTTTCTGTTTTTTACTATTAAGTTTATTATGTGCTTTTAAAATGAATCCAGCTACCATGGTATACATGTCCCTAAGCTATGTATTTATATATGACCTCTCTTTGCCAAATGTTAGCTCTCTATTATCGTGTTATGTACTGGGGTGGGTGAGGCCACATTAGTGTGGTATTATGCTTATTATCATTGTACACTGCTATTTATGCTGAACTAAACAACTGGATGACTGGTATGTAAATAGAACTATTATACCACTGTTTCCTTTACAACTTATTTATGCAGAGTGGTTGTGCAAATCCAGGAAGTACAAGCCCCCATTCATTACAATTGTATAGGTTTTGACTTAAGTTTAAAAACAATGATTTCCCCCCTTCGCTGCCGTACAGAGCTATGTGACAACACATAATTCTGTACTAGCAGTGGTGATAACTCTGGCACACATGTATGTATTATACCCCAATTTTCATAGTGGTTATATTCTTTTTGGTGAGTTTTAGCTTGTTATATCTCATGATCCTACTGGGTGCACTAGCTAGCTTTTTTTTTTTTTACAATTTGTGGCTTGGTTTGACAGGATCATTCAGTAACTGATGATGAGCTCATAGTTATAGTATTCCACAGAATTTTGGTATTTTTATAGGACTGATTATTTTATTTGGAGGTAGAATTAAGTGTATTCTGTCACAATCATATATTGATGGGGTTTGTTATTGTTGATTACCTACCATTTTTGGCACAATTTTAACTGGGGGGATACTTTGATTTTTAAGGATGTTGGATTTTACAATCTTGTGTGGTCTGAGGAAGGGTACTTGCACCCTGAAACGTCACCTACGCAATAAACACTCATTTTAGATTTTTTTTAAAATCCAGTGAGTGTGATACATTATTTTTTTCTATTATGTGTCCCTTCATATGCATTAGTTATTTTCTCACCCTCCCTCCTTTTTTTTTTGAGTGCCTAGGTCAGTACAAAACCAAAATACGCCATTGATTAAATATGAATATTGCATAAATATCATGTTTTTATATAATATACATATATATATATATATATACATACTGTATATATATATATATATATATATATATATATAAATATAATGCACTTATATATATGTATATATGACTGTAAATACATATATACACATATAAATACATTAATATACATGTATATACAGTGGGTATTGAAAAGAATCACCCCCTTGAAAATAATCACATTTTGTTGCTTTGCAGCCTGAAATAAAGACAGACACAGTTTTTGTTTATCCAGTTGTAATTACTCAGTGCAATTTATAACATCCAAGTGAAAGATATAACACCAACATGCCAGGCAAAAATAAAGACAATTCAAAAACAGAATCACTGAGTTAGAAAAAGGTTCACCTCCTCCTAAAATTACTTTTAAACTCAATCAGGTGTAGCTAATCACCTTCTCAACGGCACACACAAAGCCATTTGACCTTCAACTGTGATGAGCTATTGATTAGCTCAGCATGAAAAGAGCTTTCCCGGAGCATCTCAGTCCCTGGTAGTGCAACTGAAGCAAACAATCAATAATGGCACTGTCAAAAGATTTCCGAGATAAAGTTGTGGACAGGCACAAGTCAGAAAATGGATACAAGAAAATATCAAAGACTTTATCAGTGCCTAGAAGCACAGTGAAGTCTATTATTTAGAAGTGGAAGGTATTTGGTACAACACAGACCTTCTCTGAATCAGGATGTCGCTCCAAATTGGATGAAAGAGCCAGAAGGAAACCAGTCAGAGAGGCTACCAAGAGGCCCACAGCAACTCAGAAGCAGTTGCAGGAATTTATGACAAAGATTGGTCATTGAGTGCATGTGACAACGATATCACAAATTCTCCACAAATGTGGCATTTATGGGAGGGTTGCAATAAAAAAGCCACTCCTCAAGACAGGCCCCATGCAGTCATGACTGTGCTTTGCCATAACACACCTAGGAGATTCTGAGGCCACATGGAAAAGGTGTTATGGTTAGATGAGACAAAGATTGAATTATTTGGCCTCAACACCAAACAACATGTCTGGAGGAAATCCAATACAGCTCACTATCCAAATAACACAATACCTATAATATCCTGTTATGGGGGTGTTTCTCTGCAGCAGGCACTGGAGCACTTGTCAGGATAGAAGGAATAATGGATAGGGCAAAATACCGTCAAATTCTTGAGGACAATCTGCTACCCTCTGCCAGGAAGTTGTCAACGGGAAGAAGGTTTAACTTCCAACATGACAATGACCCAAAGCACACAGCAAAAATGATCACACAGTGGTTGAATGAGAAAAAGGTGAATACCCTTGCATGGCTTAGTCAGAGTCCAGACTTAAAACCCATTGAATATCTGTGACATGACTTAAAGACTGCAGTCCACAAACGGTCACCATCAAATGTAACGGAACTGGATCAGTTCTGCAAAGAAGAGTGGGCAAATATTGCACAGTCTAGATGTGCAAAGTTAGTGGAGACATATCCCAACAGACTAAAGGCTGTAATTAAAGCAAAAGGTAGTTCAACAAAATACTGACACAAGGGGGTGATCCTTTTCTTTCCTATGACATGGAGAGTCCACGACGTCATTCCAATTACTAGTGGGATATTCAACTCTTGGCCAGCAGGAGGAGGCAAAGAGCACCCCAGCAAAGCTGTTAAGTGTAACTTCCCTTACCCATAATCCCCAGTCATTCTCTTTGCCTTTCTCAATGGAGGATGTGCGAAGTTGGTGTCTGAAGATATTTAATCCTTTTATAAGGGCTATTCCCTGCAAGCAAGGATTTGGGGCTATGCTGTGTACATGTCAATCTCTTTAGTAAGAGTAATGGTGGCTATTAGCAGTTAGAAAGCGGCGAGGTTGTCTTTGATTTATTTCTAACATTATTGCTACCCCTTTGATAGAAAGCCAGGGTTGGTTACTCTGCTCTTTCTTTTTCTACAGGTCACTGTCGGCGGTCAAGTGAGGCTATCAGACCTGCAGCTGCTGTGTCTGCTCCACAGCAGAGTTTTCCTGAAGGTAAGTCCTTTCTTTTCTATTTCTTAGATGACAGAAGGATTGGGACAATCAGGGACATAGTGGGACCTGATACCTACTACCCTCAGAAGGTATTTATGCTTATTTTATATATCCATTGTGGGATATTTGCGGCTCAGCAGCTATCTGGCTTTATGCCTGTGAGAGGATTTTAAGCCGCCTCCAATGCCGGGCAAATTTTCCAACAGTGTGGAAACTGGTGGTAACATTAAAATGTTCCATAGACGTTAATGGAGATAAATGTTTTTACCACCAGTTTCCAACCTTTACCACCATCAATGGAAACCCTCAGTGATTCTGTTATTGAATTGTCTTTATTTTTGACTGACATGTTGGTGTTATATCTTTCACTTGGATGTTTTAAGTTGCACTGAGTAATTACAACTGGATAAACAAAAACTGTGTCTGTCTTTATTTCAGGCAGCAAAGCAACAAAATATGATTATTTTCAAGGGGGGTGATTCTTTTCAATACCCACTATATATATATATATATATATATATATATATATATATATATATACTATATATATATATATATACACAAATACATATTTAGCAATGTATATGTATGTGTCTCAATGTTAAAGCCCTTTGCCTGCCTTTTGTTTTCTAACACTCAAGATCTCATATCTTTGAGGCCTTATAATTTTTTTTAAAAAGTTAATAATAATAATAATAATAATAATAAGTGTTAATATGAGTGTAACTGTATTTTGTAATGTATTTTTCAAGTGTTTTGTGCAACTTTTTTGTTTTGGAAAACAGTTAACCACAGCTCTGAGATTAAAGCATAAATGGGGATTGCGCTAGCGCACTTTTGCTCAACTTGTAATAGTGCAATGAAAATGGTTCGCAACAACACAATTACACTAGCGCAAAACTGTTTCCGCCTCACTTGTAATCTAGCCCAGTGTGTTTTGAAAATAATGATGTTTACCATGCATACTATAAAAAAATGACACACCATTATGGGTACCTCTGCAAGCTGTTTTTTTATAGTGCTTGGTCACTGAAATTTATAAGTGAAAATCTCTGGAACCAGCTTTAGCACAGGGATGTGAAATGGCTTAGAATTAAAGGGTTTTATATTAGTGCGCTCTCTATGGTTAAAGGGACATGAAACAAAAAAAAAAACATAAATTATGCTTACCTGATCATTTCATTTCCATCGTTACTAGGACAGTCCACGACTTCATTCATTACTTGTGGGAAATACAGAACCTGGCCACCAGGAGGAGGCAAAGACACGCCAGCTGAAGGCTTTAAATACCTCACCCACTCCCCTCAACCCCCAGTCATTCTGCCGAGGGAACAAAGAACAGTAGGAGAAATTTCAGGGTATAAATGGTGCCAGAAGGAAAAACTAAATAAATTTAGATCCGACCAACGGAGAACCGGGCGGGAGTCGTGGACTCTCCTCGTAACAATGGAAATTAAATTACCAGGTAAGCATAATTTATGTTTTCCATCTAATACGAGGAGAGTCCACGGCTTCATTCATTACTTGTGGGAAACAAATACCCAAGCTCTAAAGGACACTGAATGAAAAACGGAAGGGTAAAAAGCAAGGCGGACCCTATTCTGAGGGCACCACAGCATGCAAAACCTTTCTCCCAAAAACAGCTTCAGCCGAAGCAAAAACTTCAAATTTGTAAAACTTTGTAAAAGTGTGTAAGGAGAACCTGGTAGCCGCCCTACAAATCTGCTCCATAGAGGCCTCATTCTTAAAGGCCCAAGAAGAAGCCACAGCTCTAGTTGAGTGAGCCGTAATCCTCTGAGGAGGCTTATGTCCCACTGTGTCATAGGACAAACGAATCATGCTCCTCAGCCAAAAGGATAGAGAAGTGGAAGAAGCCTTCTGCCCCTTGCGCTTCCCGAATAGACCACAAACAAAGATGAAGTTTGTCTGAAATCCATCATAGCCTGAAGATAGAATTTCAAGGCTCGAACCACATCCAAGTTATGAAGTAACCGTTCCTTCAAAGAAATATTAGGGCACAAGGAAGGAACCACAATTTCCTGATTAATATTGCGATCAGACACCACCTTAGGGAGAAATCCCAGAGCAGTGCGAAGAACTGCCTTTTCTGCATGGAAAACCAGGTAAAAAGGCTCACATTGCAAGGCTGCTAATTCAGACACCCTGCGTGCCGAAGCAATGGCCAGTAGAGAAAGTACCTTCCAAGACAGAGAGGCCCATTTATCAAACTCCGAATGGAGCTTGAGGGCCCGTGTTTCTGGCGAGTCTTCAGACTCACCAGAAACTCAAGTTATGGAGCAGCAGTCTAAAGACCATTCCCCCAGATGAAACGACTGCCTGCTGAGAAAATCCGCTTCCCAGTTGTCCACACCCGGGATGTGGATCGCTGATAGCGAGCAGTTGTTGGCCTCCGCCCACTCCAGAATCCAAGAAACTTCCCCCATGGCTAGGGGCTTCTCGTTCCCCCCTGATGGTTGATGTAAGCCACGAGGTAATATTTTCCAAATGGAATCTGATGAACTTGGACAACCCCAGAAGAGGCCAAGCTACCAGAGCATTAAAGATCGCCCGCCATTCCAGGATGTTGATCGGGAGAAGAGACTCCTTCTGATTCCACCTGCCCTGTGCCTTCCTGGCACCCCAAACTGCCCCCCAACCTGAAAGACTCGCGTCCGTAGTCACACTCTCCCAAGATGGTCTGAGGAAGGATGTCCCCTGGGACAACTGACCTGGACGGAGCAACCAAGAGAGAGATTCCCTTGACCCGTTGTCTAGAGAGATCAGTTGGGATAGGTCTGAATGATCGCCATTCCACTGCCTCAGCATGCATAGCTGAAGAGGCTTCAGATGGAATCTGGCAAACAGAATGACATCTATAGTGGATACCATGAGCCGAATCACCTCCATGCACCGGGCCACTGATGGCCTTGAAGAGGATTGAAGGGCAAGACAGCTGGAGACAATCTTGCAAAGTCTCTGGTTTGTTAGGAATATCTTCATGGCTATGGAATTGATTATCATGTCCAGGAACTCCACTCTGGTACTGGGAACCAGAGAACTATTTCCTGAGTTTATCTACCAAGCATGAGATTGCAGAAGAAGGAGAAGGGCTCTCGAATGTTCCTCTGCCACCCGGTAGGACAGAGTCTGAACCAGGATGTCATCCAGATAAGGAGCTACTGCTATCCCTCTGGATCTCGGCACTGCGAGAAGAGCTCCCAGGACCTTCATGAAGATTCTTGGAGCAGTAGCCAGCCCAAAGGGAAGAGCTACAAACTGGAAGTGCTGATCCAGAAAGGCGAACCTTAAGAACCTGAAGTGATCCTTGTGTATTGGCACATGAAGGTAAGCGTCCTTCAAGTCTATCGTAGTCATAAACTGACCTTCTTGAACTAGGGGCAGTATAGACCTTATTGTCTCCATTTTGAACAATGGAACCGACAGGAACTTTTTTAAGCACTTTAAGTCCAGAATCGGGCGAAACGTGCCCTCCTTCTTTGGTACCACGAACAGGTTTCAATAGTACCCTAGACCCCTTTCTGCTAGACGTACTGGAAAAATTACTCCTAGAGAGGAGAGATCCCTCACACACTCTAGAAAGGCATCTTGTTTCTCTGGTTTTGACGATAGATTTAACAAAAGAAATCTGCCCCTGGGTCGATGAGTTTTGAAACCTATCCTGTAATCCTGGGTAACAACCTGCAGAACCCAAGGATCCTGTATGTCTCTCATCCAAGCCTCCGCTAAAAGAGATAGTCTGCCCCCTACGAGATCCAGAGACGGATCGGGGGCCGCCCCTTCATGCTGTTTTTGTCTCGGCAGGCTTCTTGCTCTGCTTGGTTTTATCCAAGACTGAGAAGGCTTCCAAGATCCATTAGACTGCTCGGGTTTCATGGCAAGTTGCTGTCGTTGGGACTTGTCCGAACGAAAGGGACGAAAATTAGGACCCTTAGGTTTATTCTTCTTTTTCTGCGGTAGAAAGGCACCCTTGCCCCCCGTAACCGTGGATATGATAGAGTCCAGGCCTGGACCAAAAAGAATCTTTCCCTTAAACGGAAGAGAAAGCAATCTAGATTTGGACATCATGTCAGCAGACCACAACTTCAACCACAGAGCCCTCCGGGCCAGAACAGAAAAGCCTGATGTCTTGGCATTCAAGCGAATAATCTGCATATTAGCATCACCGATAAAAAAATTAGCAACCCTCATGCCCCTAATTCTTTCCTGTATCTCCTCGAGGGGATTCTCCACCTCGACCATTTCTGACAGAGAGTCACACCAATAGGTAGAGGCTCCCGCCACCACAGTGACCGCGGCTGCAGGCTGAAAAACGAACCCCATGTGTTGAAACATCTTTCTTAACAGGATCTCTAATTTCTTATCCATTGGTTCCTTAAACGACGAACTATCCTCAAGCAGGATAGTGGTGCGCTTAGCTCCCTCTACCTTAGGGACAGATCCCCACAATTCTAGCTGAGAGTCTGCAACCGGAACAATTTTTTAAACGAAGAAGAAGGGGAAAAAGACAATCTAAGTCTATCCCATTCATTCTTAATTATATTCGCCATCTTTATGAGAACCGGGAAAGTCTGGGGCACTACACTGTCCTTATAAACCTTATCGAGCTTAGGAATAGAAGGTTCCTCCAGTAACTTTGGTTCCGGAACCTCTAGAGTAGCTAACACCTCTTTTAATAAAAAGCATAAGTTCTCCATCCTAAACCTAAAGTCTGGTTCCTCTGCAGCCGAATGTTTAGAGGCTGCAGATTCCGACCCAGAGAGAAAGTCCTCTGAAGTATCTGAATCCTCTACATCAGCGGATAATCTAGTCTCAGATACATCCAACGGAGTAGATGATCCCTGGGAAGGATAGCAATTTAACCTTTCGCTTGCGCTTAGCCTGTCGAGGTAAAGCGCTAAATACCGCAGACAACGCAGTTTGCAACTGCTCAGCAAAATCAGGCGGCAGCATGGCCCCTCCTGCAGGAGTATTAGAAGTGCACTGGGGAGCTGCATGTGTAATCGAAGATGAATGTAGGGAACGCACCTAGCTGGACGGAGAGCCCTCAGAGGTGGACGGCTCAGTGGTACTAAACATCTTATTTTTATTTTAGATAACACTATCTTATCAAGGCATGTGGAACATAGATAAGCAGGCGGGTCTCCTGCAACCGATGGTAAGGAAAGGAAGAGGAAGAAGCCATACCCGGTCACATGGAGTACCATGCAGGACCACCACTGGAGCCAATAAAAAGTGTGCCAACTAAACAGGCTGCGTAGTGATCAAAGGAAGGAAAAGCCTGACTGTTCCACATTGCCCGAGCACATCTCACACATGTCGCAGCAAAAACACAAAAAACAATCATGTATACATCCCCCCCTATTCAATAATCACCTTCCGGAGTTATTAACCCTTGATTCTATACAGATAAAAGAAGCTACACTGTGACCCTGTTTTCTTGCGTTATCATTACATATATAAAAAAATGAAACGATCTTACCAGAATCAACATCGTGGAACAGGAACACAGCCTCTCAAGTTTGACAGTGTGTAGCATCACTCCTCACATGGACTTGAGAGAAGAAAGCAGGGCAGCGAAACTCGTCAACGCTGATTGCTTAAGGAGCTGTTAATATGAGTCGGGATGGTTTCGCAGACTCTCCCTGCATCTCCGGATTCTAACTTTCATCCATGCTCTCACTGAGAGGCTGACAGGATTACGAAAGGCAAAGAATGACTGGGGGATGAGGGCAGTTGGGGAAGTATTTAAGCCTTTGGCTGGGGTGTCTTTGCCTCTTCCTGGTGGCCAGGTTCTGTATTCCCCACAAGTAATGAATGAAGCTGTGGACTCTCCTCGTATTAGATGGAAAGAATCATGATTCAACTCTGTAATTTCCGTCTACCATCAAATTTGCAATGCACTACTGGGAGCTAAACACATCAGATGAGCCAATGACAAGAAGCATATATGTGCAGCCACCAATCAGCATTTAGCTCCAAGCAGTGCATTCCTGCTCCTGCGCCTACAGGGGCAGAACCTTATCAACAAGGGAAACTAAGACAACAAAGCAAATTATTAAAAAAAGAAAAAGTATATTGGAAAGTTGTTTAAAATTGCATGTTCTTCCTTAGTTATGAAAGTTTAATTTTAACTTTACTGTCTCTTTTATAGTATTTTCCATACTGTAATCTGTAATACACTGTTTATAGTGTTAGACTGTGTACTATAATGTGCTGTCTAGTATTTATAGCAATTAAACTGTATACTGAAATGTGATGTCTAGTGTTTATAGTGTTACATTGCATACTGTAATGTGATATCTAGGTTGTATGGCATTAGACTGTATACTGTAATGTGATATCTAGGTTGTATAGCATTAGACTGTATACTGTAATGTGATATCTAGGGTTTATAGTGTTACACTGCATACTGTAATGTGATATCTAGGGTTTATAGTGTTAGACTGTATACTGTAATGTGATATCTAGTGTTTATAGTGTTAGACTGCATACTGCAATGTGATATCTAGTGTTTATAGTGTTAGACTGCATACTGTAATGTGATGTCTAGTATTTAGTGTTACACTGCATACTGAAATGTGATGTCTAGTGTTTATAGTGTTACACTGCATACTGTAATGTGATATCTAGGGTTTATGGCATTTGATTGTATATTGTAATGTAATGTCTAGTGTTTATAGTGTTAGACTGCATACTATAATGTGATATCTAGGGTTTATAGCATTTGATGGTATACTGTAATGTAATGTCTAGTGTTTATAGTGTTAGACTGTATACTGTAATGTGAAGTCTAGTGTTCATAATGTTACACTGCATACTGTAATGTGATATCTAGTGTTTATAGTGTTAGACTGCATACTGTAATGTGTTCTCCAGGGTTTATAGTGTTAAACTACATTCAGTAATGTGATGTCTAGGGTTTATAGTGTTACATTTCATACTGTAATGTGATATCTAGGGTTTATAGTGTTAGACTGCATACTGTAATGTGATCTCTAGGGTTTATAGTGTTAGACTGTATACTGTAATGTGATCTCTAGGGTTTATAATATTAGACTGCGTACTGTAATGTGATATCTAGTGTTTATAGTGTTAGACTGCATACTGTAATGTGATGTCTAGGGGTTATAGTGTTAGACTGCATACTGTAATGTGATCTCTAGGGTTTATAGTGTTAGACTGCGTACTGTAATTTGATGTCTAGGGTTTATAGTGTTAGACTGCATACTGTAATGTGACGTCTAGGGTTTATAGTGTTACATTGCATACTGCAATGTGATATCTAGTGTTTATAGTGTTAGACTGTATACTGTGATGTCTACAGTTTATAGTGTTACACTGAGTACTGTAATGTGATATCTAGGGTTTATAGTGTTACATTGCATACTGTAATGTGATCTCTAGGGTTTATAGTGTTAGACTTTATACTGTAAAGTGATCTCTAGGGTTTATAGTGTTAGACTTTATACTGTAATGTGATCTCTAGGGTTTATAGTGTTACACTGCATACTGTAATGTGATTTCTAGGGTTATAGTGTTACACTGCATACTGTAATGTGATCTCTAGGGTTTATAGTGTTAGACTGCATACTGTAATGTGATATCTAGGGTTTATGGCATTTGATTGTATATTGTAATGTAATGTCTAGTGTTTATAGTGTAGTTAGACTGCATACTATAATGTGATATCTAGGGTTTATAGCATTTGATGGTATACTGTAATGTAATGTCTAGTGTTTATAGTGTTAGACTGTATACTGTAATGTGAAGTCTAGTGTTCATAATGTTACACTGCATACTGTAATGTGATATCTAGTGTTTATAGTGTTAGACTGCATACTGTAATGTGTTCTCCAGGGTTTATAGTGTTAGACTACATTCAGTAATGTGATGTCTAGGGTTTATAGTGTTACATTTCATACTGTAATGTGATATCTAGGGTTTATAGTGTTAGACTGCATACTGTAATGTGATCTCTAGGGTTTATAGTGTTAGACTGTATACTGTAATGTGATCTCTAGGGTTTATAATATTAGACTGCGTACTGTAATGTCATATCTAGTGTTTATAGTGTTAGACTGCATACTGTAATGTGATGTCTAGGGGTTATAGTGTTAGACTGCATACTGTAATGTGATCTCTAGGGTTTATAGTGTTAGACTGCATACTGTAATTTGATGTGTAGGGTTTATAGTGTTAGACTGCATACTGTAATGTGACGTCTAGGGTTTATAGTGTTACATTGCATACTGCAATGTGATATCTAGTGTTTATAGTGTTAGACTGTATACTGTGATGTCTACAGTTTATAGTGTTACACTGGGTACTGTAATGTGATTTCTAGGATTTATAGTGTTAGACTGCATAATGTAATGTGATATCTAGGGTTTATAGTGTTACATTGCATACTGTAATGTGATCTCTAGGGTTTATAGTGTTAGACTTTATACTGTAAAGTGATCTCTAGGGTTTATAGTGTTAGACTTTATACTATAATGTGATCTCTAGGGTTTATAGTGTTACACTGCATACTGTAATGTGATTTCTAGGGTTTATAGTGTTACACTGCATACTGTAATGTGATCTCTAGGGTTTATAGTGTTAGACTTTATACTGTAAAGTGATCTCTAGGGTTTATAGTGTTAGACTTTATACTGTAATGTGATCTCTAGGGTTTATAGTGTTACACTGCATACTGTAATGTGATTTCTAGGGTTTATAGTGTTACACTGCATACTGTAATGTGATCTCTAGGGTTTATAGTGTTAGACTTTATACTGTAAAGTGATCTCTAGGGTTTATAGTGTTAGACGTTATACTGTAATGTGATCTTTAGGGTTTATAGTGTTACACTGCATACTGTAATGTGATTTATAGGGTTTATAGTGTTACACTGCATACTGTAATGTGATCTCTAGGGTTTATAGTGTTAGACTTTATACTGTAATGTGATCTCTAGGGTTTATAGTGTTACACTGCATACTGTAATGTGATTTCTAGGGTTTATAGTGTTTCACTGCATACTGTTATCTGATCTCTAGGATTTATACATCATGTAGAATATTCCTATGGCACATACCAGTTAAGGAGCTGTTTGACTTCTGTTTCTGACACTTCTCTTTTTCCTTCTTTTGTTTTGGTATAATTCGGAATTTAAAGCTCCCCTTGCTGCCGCTGCTCTCCTAGTGAAAGGTAAGAACAGCTACTGAAACAAAACCAACAGCATCCATTAACATAACTATGTCAGACGCTACTGATTAGATTTCCAGTGCCAAAGCGATAAGAGAAAATCTGTCACTTCAGGACAGCTCCACCCTAAAGAGCAAGGCAGACCTGTTATATTTACAAGCTGCTAGTTACAGCCAGTTATCTGCTATTTAACGTAATCTCTATTTCATACTAATCAGATTCCAAACTTTAAAGTTATTTACTATTTTTTTAAACTATGAAACTATTTTAGTCTAATGATTTTCCAAATAAACGTTTTACAAAGTATTAAAATGTCAATGCAAAAATGACTGATTACTGATTAAATATCAAGACATTTGGAGTGTTTCTGTTCATCATTTAAACTATTGCATTACTGTTACATTAGGGTTGGTCAGGAATGAAGTTAACCTATGGATAATACATTGTGTCACATACCTTCTCTGACAGCCAAGAAATAAATAACAAGTATGTATCATGTATGTCTGTCTGTGTAATTTAATAACAAGTATGTATCAAGTATGTCTGTCTGTGTAAATTAATGACAAGTATGTATCATGCATGTCTGTGTATGTAAATTAAAAGTATGTATCATGTATGTCTGTCTGTGTATGTAAACTAAAAAGTATGTATCATGTTTGTTTGTCTGTCTGTGTAAATTAACAAGTATGTATTAAGTATGTCTGTCTGTGTAAATTAATAACAAGTATGTATCATATATGTCTGTGTAAATTAATAACAAGTATGTATCATGTTTATCTGTCTGTGTAAATTAACAACAAGTATGTATTAAGTATGTCTGTCTGTGTAAATTAATAACAAGTATGTATCATGTATGTCTGGTAAATTAATAACAAGTATGCATCATGCATGTCTGTCTGTGTAATTTAATAACAAGTATGTATCAAGTATGTCTGTCTGTGTAAATTAATAACAATTATGTATCATGTATGTCTGTCTGTGTAAATTAATACCAAGTATGTAGCATGCATGTCTGTCTGTGTAAATTAATGACAAGTATGTATCATGTATGTCTGTCAGTGTAAATTAACAAGTATGTATCATGCATGTCTGTCTGTGTAAATTAAAAAGTATGCATCAAGTATGTCTGTCTGTGTAAATTAACAACACGTATGTATCATGTATGTCTGTGTAAATTAACAACAAGTATGTATCATGTATGTCTGTCTGTGTAACTTAACAAAAAGGATGTATCATACATGTCTGTCTGTGTAAATTAACAACAAGTATGTATCATGCATGTGTGTCCGTTTAAATGAATAACATGTATGTATCATGTATGTCTGTCTGTGTAAATTAAAAACAAGTATGTATCATGCATGTCTGTCTGTGTAAATTAACAAGTATGTATCAGACATGTCTGTCGGTGTAAACTAATAACAAGTATGTATAATGCATGTCTGTCTGTGTATGTAAATTAAAAGTATGTATAATGTATGTCTGTCTGTGTATGTAAACTGAAAAGTATGTATCATGTTTGACTGTCTGTGTAAATTAACAACAAGTATGTATCATGCATGTCTGTCGGTGTAAATTAATAACAAGTATGTATCATGTATGTCTGTCGCTGTAAATTAACAACAAGTATGTATCATGTATGTCTGTCGGTGTAAATTAACAACAAGTATGTATCATGCATGTCTGTCGGTGTAAATTAACAACAAGTATGTATCATGTATGTCTGTCAGTGTAAATTAACATTAAGTATGTATCACGCATGTCTGTCGGTGTAAATTAATAACAAGCATGTATCATGTATGTCTGTGTAAATTAATAACAAGTATGTATCAAGTATGTCTGTCTGTGTAAATTAACAACACGTATGTATCATGTATGTCTATTAACAACAAGTATGTATCATGCATGTGTGTCCGTGTAAATTAATAACAAGTATGTATCTTGTATGTCTGTCTGTGTAAATGAATAACAAGTATGTATCATCATGTCTGTCTGTGTAAATTAATAACAAGTATGTATCATGTATGTCTGTCTGTGTAAATTAATAACAAGTATGTATCATGCATGTGTGTCCGTGTAAATTAATAACAAGTATGTATCATGTATGTCTGTCTGTGTAAATGAATAACAAAAATGTATCATGTATGTCTGTCTGTGTAAATGAATAACAAGTATGTATCATGTATGTCTGTCTGTGTAAATTAATAACAAGTATGTATCATGTATGTCTGTCTGTGTAAATTAATAACAAGTATGTGTCATGTATGTCTGTATGTGTAAATTAATAACAAGTATGTGTCATGTATGTCTGTATGTGTAAATTAATAACAAGTATGTGTCATGTATGTCTGTCTGTGTAAATTAAAAACAAGTATGTATCATGTATGTCTGTCTGTGTAAATGAATAACAAAAATGTATCATGTATGTCTGTCTGTGTAAATGAATAACAAGTATGTATCATGTATGTCTGTCTGTGTAAATTAATAACAAGTATGTATCATGTATGTCTGTCTGTGTAAATTAATAGCAAGTATGTGTCATGTATGTCTGTATGTGTAAATTAATAACAAGTATGTGTCATGTATGTCTGTATGTGTAAATTAATAACAAGTATGTGTCATGTATGTCTGTATGTGTAAATTAAAAACAAGTATGTATCATGTATGTCTGTCTGTGTAAATTAACAAGTTTGTATCATGTATGTCTGTCGGTGTAAATTAACAAGTTTGTATCATGTATGTCTGTCGGTGTAAATTAACAACCAATATCTATCATGCATGTTTGACTGTGTTACAGCCCCCTTTGCCTATCAAGGGGTTCACCTGACCTGACTGTTTTTTTTTTTGGGGGGGGGGGGTTGTTGCTTTTACTGTATATTGTGTCACTTTTACTCCCTTTACTTAATCTCCCTCTCATTATTATCTCAGTATTCTCATTGTCAATATGCCGCTTTTGCTGACTTCCCACTCACTTCTTCTGAAGGTTTGATAATGTGACTGATCCAGTGGACATCAGCCAGTCGCTGCAGATCTTGGCTTACAGCGTTGAGAGAGCAGACAAGCCCTTCTTCATCTTGGGGAGAGTCCCATTGCTGGAAGCAAAGCATAAAGGGCAATTTGTAAACTGGATATGTGTTTTGACAGATGCACAAAAAAGTCTGCTAGTGGGAAAAAAAGCAGTGGTCAAAATGATTATAGAATTAAATGTTTTTCAACCTGTGATTGTTATAGATATTATGGCTCATTAAACCCATGGAAAGTGACACCAAGCAATGGATAAACGTCATCTAAATGAGTATTACACATTAGATAAAACCTGGGATTTATGTACTTACTGTTAAATGCCTTTATACAGTGCAGCATATGAAAGAGGACACAGTTCTACACATATGGGATAATGGTAAGCCACTCACTTATCTAAATGAAGATATCCCCCCCAACATCCAAATCCATCATTCTCCAGTTTTAGCATTTAGCCAAGAAATGACAGAAAGTGGAAGATAAGATGAAAATGAGAACCAATCAAAAAGAACAAAAAAGGGTGGGTCGATTAGAATCACCATGAGGGAGGGCAGGTTGGTTTTACCTCACAGGATGACGAGAGAGAGAGAGAGAGAGGGTAAAAAAACCAGACCATGTAAAATAAAACATTTCTTTTAATGAAGGTATGTAAAGAGAATGATAAGGCCACATGACACAGCCACTCCTGTGATGCCTCATGACCAGCTGCCCATGAGGTGGCAACAGAGGGAACAGGAAGCATAGTAATAGGGAACGATGGATTACTATACAGGAATATATGCTTAAAATACATAGAACATTTTCCTCAATGTTAAGAACATTGGAATGTAAAATATTTACAGTAGATACACAGTGAAACATATTATTAAATATTAAAATGTATTAAAAAACTATTCTCATGTTTTCAGGTATTTGAGTGGAAATGGCTCAAAAGTATATATACAATATATATGTATGCATATACATATATACACATATAAAAATAAACACACATGTATACACATATATTCATATGTATATATGCATACATACGTCAAAGAAGGAGTACTGGATGCTCCGGTATAAAATAGCAAAATTTTATTTATTCATCATTAAAAGCGATTACATGGAGAAACAAGAAGACACGAGTGCAGGCGCAGCACTAGGGCTTACGCGTTTCGGCTATAGAGCCTTAGTCATATGCATACATACACATATTTATACATGTGTATATATACAGGCTAACAATGGTATTGAGCTGGTTGTTCGTTCCTGTGAGTGCATTTTTCTCTGTGTGTATTTAGTCTCCCTATGGGAAAAAGGGGAAACCAGACGTGGACTCCTTGCTCAGTGTGCTTAGAGGAATACTGCTACACCTCACTGACGAGGCCCAATGAAGGCCGAAACGATCGTCTGGGGTTGCTGTGTTCCTTGTTCAGAGAGGAATTGCCTGGCATTTCGGCACTGGACTGACCGTAATAGGCGGGATCAGACTGATATACTACAGGAATGTTCTACTCTGTGAAAAGCATTGCTGGGCTAAAAGAAGTTGCACCCAGGTGGTAAATCGCCATAGAACAGGCTAACAATGGTATTGAGCTGGTTGTTTGTTCCTGTGAGTGCATTTTTCTCTGTGTGTATTTAGTCTCCCTATGGGAAAAAGGGGAAACCAGACGTGGACTCCTTGCTCAGTGTGCTTAGAGGAATACTGCTACACCTCACTGACGAGGCCCAATGAAGGCCGAAACGATCGTCTGGGGTTGCTGTGTTCCTTGTTCAGAGAGGAATTGCCTGGTATTTCGGCACTGGACTGACCGTAATAGGCGGGATCAGACTGATATACTACAGGAAAGTTCTACTCTGTGAAAAGCATTGCTGGGCTAAAAGAAGTTGCACCCAGGTGGTAAATCGCCATAGAACAGGCTAACAATGGTATTGAGCTGGTTGTTCGTTCCTGTGAGTGCATTTTTCTCTGTGTGTATTTAGTCTCCCTATGGGAAAAAGGGGAAACCAGACGTGGACTCCTTGCTCAGTGTGCTTAGAGGAATACTGCTACACCTCACTGACGAGGCCCAATGAAGGCCGAAACGATCATCTGGGGTTGCTGTGTTCCTTGTTCAGAGAGGAATTGCCTGGTATTTCAGCACTGGACTGACCGTAATAGGCGGGATCAGACTGATATACTACAGGAAAGTTCTACTCTGTGAAAAGCATTGCTGGGCTAAAAGAAGTTGCACCCAGGTGGTAAATCGCCATAGAACAGGCTAACAATGGTATTGAGCTGGTTGTTCGTTCCTGTGAGTGCATTTTTCTCTGTGTGTATTTAGTCTCCCTATGGGAAAAAGGGGAAACCAGACGTGGACTCCTTGCTCAGTGTGCTTAGAGGAATACTGCTACACCTCACTGACGAGGCCCAATGAAGGCCGAAACGATCGTCTGGGGTTGCTGTGTTCCTTGTTCAGAGAGGAATTGCCTGGTATTTCAGCACTGGACTGACCGTAATAGGCGGGATCAGACTGATATACTACAGGAAAGTTCTACTCTGTGAAAAGCATTGCTGGGCTAAAAGAAGTTGCACCCAGGTGGTAAATCGCCATAGAACAGGCTAACAATGGTATTGAGCTGGTTGTTCGTTCCTGTGAGTGCATTCTTCTCTGTGTGTATTTAGTCTCCCTATGGGAAAAAGGGGAAACCAGACGTGGACTCCTTGCTCAGTGTGCTTAGAGGAATACTGCTACACCTCACTGACGAGGCCCAATGAAGGCCGAAACGATCGTCTGGGGTTGCTGTGTTCCTTGTTCAGAGAGGAATTGCCTGGTATTTCGGCACTGGACTGACCGTAATAGGCGGGATCAGACTGATATACTACAGGAATGTTCTACTCTGTGAAAAGCATTGCTGGGCTAAAAGAAGTTGCACCTAGGTGGTAAATCGCCATAGAACAGGCTAACAATGGTATTGAGCTAGTTGTTCGTTCCTGTGAGTGCATTTTTCTCTGTGTGTATTTAGTCTCCCTATGGGAAAAAGGGGAAACCAGACGTGGACTCCTTGCTCAGTGTGCTTAGAGGAATACTGCTACACCTCACTGGCGAGGCCCAATGAAGGCCGAAACGATCGTCTGGGGTTGCTGTGTTCCTTGTTCAGAGAGGAATTGCCTGGTATTTCGGCACTGGACTGACCGTAATAGGCGGGATCAGACTGATATACTACAGGAAAGTTCTACTCTGTGAAAAGCATTGCTGGGCTAAAAGAAGTTGCACCCAGGTGGTAAATCGCCATAGAACAGGCTAACAATGGTATTGAGCTGGTTGTTCGTTCCTGTGAGTGCATTTTTCTTTGTGTGTATATATATATATATATATATATATATATATATATATATAAAATAGCCCTTTCTATTCCAATAACTTGTCATATACCATATACCTTTTAACCCTTAAAACTTTTATTTTAATTATACGAATAATTTTTATTAGATAGTGTATATATATGAGTGTAACACTTTATTTTAAAGTATTTCTGTTGTGTTTAATGCAATTTATTTTTTAGCCCTACCGCTTTATGCAAGGTCTTCAGTTGCGCTAACCTGACAAGCGTAAATTTATTTTTCTATTAACATATGTAAAAAGAGAGAGGACTACACAAAGCAGTGCGGTCCAAAAGACTAGGAATAATAGCACCTATAAGATAATTATATCATATATAAAAGAAGGGGACAACATGCGCATTCAGTGCAAAAAATCTCCAGATACATTTATTAATAAAAACATGTACACATAAAAACACATATAGGTCGGGGATCCCCATGATTAATAGTATGCAAAGACATAGCCAAGGAAATAACTCAAGTGGTGCACCACTAAAAAATGTATAACTGTCCCAAAGGTTTGCCTGGAAACAATATGCAAAGCAGGGAAGCGTAGATGCATGAATATTAATAAGGCTCAGCAAAGCAGATAAATCCACTAAAGTTCTCCAATTAGTGCTGTAAAGTGTGTTGCACAAACAAAGAATGGTCAGCTTAAAGCAAAACAGATCCACAAGCAACTGTTAAATCTTCGGACACTTGACACATCCATGCATAATCACAGTTACTAGCCCTTTGTGTGTGGCACAGGTAAAATAATTTCATTCATGACAAAAGCACGTCAAAAGCATAGGGTGCTGCTCTTTCAGATAGTGAAAAACACGCCTCCAGTATATGCTCCTAGAAACGGTCAGTTGAATACTTATCCACATGCAGATATCACCCCCAACGATAGTCCCTCAAGCCAGTAAGGGGAAGCAAAGTAGGGAGGGGATCTCCCAGATGAATAAAGGTAGCGACAAACCAACGCGTCCCTGTACGCGTTTCACTCCGTTCTCATGGTCGCTCGGAGCTTCTTCCGGGTAATGACGTCACTCCAGCATGGTAGCTTTTTATTGGATGCAGGTATCACATGGTCCTTAGCAAAGTGCCGAAATTCTTAAAGAGCCTTTACGTTATCGCATCTACGCAACAATTTATGCAGTAACATCACTGAGCCTTTAACTCTTAGATGGCTGTTACCAGACAAGGCACTTGCAACCATATTTAACCAGACGTTAAAAAATAGATGGGATATCAAAACAAAAACTACAAACAACCAACAAAATAATAATATATTAGAGAAATAATATTTACAAATATTGAAACAATGAGTTATTCAAAATAAACTTTGTGTAAATCCAAAATAAAGTTTTTTTTGCAGACCATTGAGATCTCCAAGGGGAAAGCAAAAAATTGCTTATTATTTAAAGAGAACGTATTTAAACAGAATATCAAGTTAAGAAGGAGGCGAACTCCAACTTTTCATTTAACCCATTTGGGGACAGTGTTTTGAGGTTATACATCCATCTGGTTTCCTTTTGGAGAAGGATTGTATCAATGTTACCTCCTCTCCCACTGGTTTTTACTGATTCAATACCAATAAATGTTAAACTTTCAGTTTTGGACCTGTGATATTGTGCAAAATGCCTTGCAATTGGGCTGTCAATATTAAAGTCCTTAATGTCATCTCGATGTTCCGTTATGCGTGAACAGAATTCCCTATAGGTTTTCCCTATATAAAATAAGGGGCATGAACATGATAGAAGATATATGACACCTGTAGTGGAACAGTTGATAAAGGACATCATTTTATAAACTTTATTGGTGCTTGTTTCAAAAGTTTTAGTTTTTTTGACAAATTCACAACAAACACAATGATTGCAGGGGGAACACCCTACAATTTTATGGGAATGTGTTTCTAGCCAATTAGTGTTTTTAACTTGATTAAATTCACTTTTGACTAAAAGATCTTTAACTCCTTAATGACCTGTCAGGGTTTTTTCCCTGTTGTGTTTACCATGTGCTGCTGGCAGCCATTTTACTCACCTCTCTTCCTGACTATGGTGCATTGTGGGGGATGCTGCTCATTACCTGCACTTCCTTTTATGGCCAGACTGGTGTGCATTATCCATGTGAGACAGGATGCAGTCTCAGAATTGTGATGTCATCACTTATTATTTAAAGGGCCTCTGTTCAGTATGCTTTGCCTTTGCGTTGTCTCAAACCTGTTTGTGAGAGTTCCTGTGTATTACCTGGCTGCCTGACGTCCTTCCTGGTTCCTGATCCCTGGCTTGTTCCTGACTCTGCTGTTTTCCTTGTTCCTGATTCCTGCTCGTCTGACTATTCGCTTTGGCTCCTGACTCGGCTCGTCTGACTACGAGCTCTGGTTTTGACTCCTGGCTTGTTTTTTTTACTTGTGGACTTTTTATTATTTTTTGCTATTAATAAAGGTGTGATTATTTTTGCACTTCTCGTCTCAGTCTGATTCCTGGCACCCTGACATGACCACAATGTACCCTGTATGTCACTGGTCGTTAAGGGTTTTTTCAGGACATAATAGCATTAGTCTAGTAAGAACACGCTATTAATGCCCTCCCTCCAGCAGGCTTTGTGGAATAAAGCAGTCTCAACGCTGGTTTCAAGACCACGCTATAAAACAATCAAGTCCCAAAAAAATACCAGTGACATACAGGGTACGTCGCTGGTCCTTAAGGGGTTAAGATTATTGGCCCTTTGTGCCGACATCAGGGGATAATTTCCTACATATTCCTGTAAAACAGGATCTAGAGATAGCAGGTGCCAGTTTTTTTGTAAGATAGTTTTAATTTTATCCCAATGGGAATTAAATTTTGTAATAAATCTAATCTTAGTAGTGGCTTCCTTGTTTTTAGATTCTTTGTTTTGATTTCTGGCTTTAAAAGGGCCCTTTTTACACATCTTTTAGAGTATCCCCTGGCATGAAACCTGGTAGCCATCTCAACAGCCTGTTTCTGTACAAATCCTGCACAATCTTAAAAATTGCCCATATGGAATACCTTTTTTAAGGTTTTCCGGATGATGGCTAGATCCCAACAAAAGGCTGTTGGATGCCGTAGGTTTTACGGTATACCTCAGTTCAGTTACAATAGCATTCTGTCTTTTACTAACAAGGAGATCCAAGAAACTGATTGCATTAACATCATAACTGCATGTGAGAAAAATGATAAAATCATTCAAATTAAGGACAGACACAAATTTGAGAAGCTCCTGTTCAGTTCCTTCCCATAGAATGAGTATGTCGTCCACATAACGAATCCAGAGAGCAACGTGTGCATCGACCCATGCAGCATGTTCGCCAAACACAATGTTGTTTTCCCACCATCCTAGGTGTAAATATGCATAGGTCGGTGCACACGTTACCCCCATGGCAGTAACAGGTTTCTGTCTATAATATTTCCCATTGAACAGGAAAATATTATTTGTAAGTACAAATTCAAGTAGGTTAGTAACAAATTGAGTATGTTTCTCATATCCAGACCCTCTAGTCTCCAAAAAAGATCTACTAGCCTTCAATCCCACAAAATGTGGGATGGAGGAGTATAAAGATTCGACGTCCAAAGATACCAACAATGTGTTGTTAGTTACAGTGATTCCATCTAATTTCTTAATTACATCAGTCGAATCTTGGACAAAGGTCCCGAGTTCATTAACAAAGGGCTGCTAGAAGAAATCCACGTATCTGCTAATTCCTTCAGTAGGGCCTCCTATCCCAGAAATGATAAGACGGCCCGGAGGTTTTGACAGTGATTTGTGAAGTTTAGGAATCCAGTAAAAAACTGGGATTTTAGGTTTGGCATTGTACAAAAAACTTTGTGCTCGACTAGTGTTCAAATTAGATCTCCTAGCATCATTTAGAAGAAATCATAACTCATTATGTGATTTTTGAAAATCAACATTAGTCACGGGAGTGTATTGATTACTATCCGAAAGTTGATGTGTAGCTTCCCAGATATAATAATCTCGAGCTTTGCGTTCACCATAAGACAAATTGTCAATAATAATTCCAATAATCTGAATTTGCGCAAACTGTTCAGAAACACTCTGCACAAACACAGAAATATTGGGTATTGCAGAAAAAGAAGGCATATACGTGGACTTTTTCTTAAAATTAGATTTGTTCAACCGACTGTTCATAGGCCAAGGTCTACAAGTTATGCAAGGTTTCCCTGTCACTCGCACTGCTAAGGTCAACAGTAGCTAGCATTTACTTTCAACTTGTTATTCGCGTGCAAGTTAAAGGGATACTACCCTTATTTTGTCTTTCATGATTCAGATAGAGCATGCAATTTTAAGCAACTTTCTAATTTACTCCTATTATACATATTTCTTTATTCTCTTGATATCTTTCATCTAGATTACGAGTTTTGAGTGCTATAGGGAAAGTAAAAAATACCACAAAAGTTGAGTTATTTAATTCCCTATAGCGCTGCCATAACACGTTTAAAAAAACCCGGCTTGTGCAGGCGATGTGGCTGCGTTGAGATCCATATCGTACACAAAAGCAGCGCTGTGTTTGACGTGCTCGTGCACACTTTCCCCATAGACATCAATGGAGGGAGCCGGCAAAAAAAAAAAAGTCTAACACCTGCGATCGCGAAACAAAAGCTCTGTAACGCAGTCCCATTAATGTCTATGGGGAAAAAGAAACTACAGTTTAAACCTAGCACCCTAACATAAACTCAGAGTATAAATACCCCAAATCTGCTGCCCCTGACACTGCTGACGCCTGCCTACAGTTATTAACCCCTAATCTGCTTCCCCCGACTTTGACGACGCCTGTCTACAGTTAGTAACCCCTAATCTGCCGCTCCCGATATCTCTGCCACCTAAATAACATTTTAACCCCTAATCTGACGATCGCGATATCGCCGCCACTATACTAAAGTTATTAATCCCTATTCCGCCGCACCCCAACATCGCCGCAACTATATTAATCCCTATTCCGCCGCTCCCGATATCGCCGCCACCTAAATAAAGCTATTAACCCCTAAACGTCTGGCCTCCCACATCACTACCATTAAATAAACCTATTAACCCCTAAACTGCCAGCCCCCCACATCGCAACAACCTAAATTAAACTATTAACCCTAACCCTAATGTAACCCTAACACGCCCTAACTTTAACATAATTAAAATAGATCTAAATTAAACTTACAATTATTAACTAAATAAACATATTAACCCCTAAACCACCAGCCCCTCACATCACAACAACCTAAACTGAACTATTAACCCCTAACCCTAAACCTAACGTAACCCTAACACCCCCTAACTTTAAAATAATTAAAATAGATTTAAATTAAATTTACAATTATTAACTAAATAATACCTAGTTAAAACTAAATACTTACCTGTGAAATAAAACATAATCTAGCTACAATATAACTAATAGTTATATTGTAGCTTGCTTACGTTTTATTTTTATTTCACAGGTAAGTTTGTATTTATTTTAACTAGGTAGAAAAGTTAGTAAATAGTGATTAACTATTTACTAACTACATAGCTAAAATAAATACAAACTCACCTGTGAAATAAAACCTAACCTGCCTTACAAAAAAACTAACTAAATTAAACTAAATTATCCAAAAAAATTAAGATTATTCCTATTCTAATACCCTTAAAAAAACACCCCAAAATAAAAAAGCCTAATCTAGAATAAACTACCAAGGGCCCTTAAAAGGGCCTTTTGTAGGGCATTGCCCTGACTTAATCAGCTCTTTTGCTCCAAAAAATTACAAATACCCCCTAACATTATACAAACCCCCACCCCCAAAACAAGTTAAACAGCTCTTTTGCTACAACAAATAAAACACCCCCTACAAATATACATTGCACAAAATAAAAAACAAAATCATCCAAAATAAAAAAGAATTACACCTAATCTAATAGCCCTATCAAAATATAAAAGCCCACCCACAATAAAAAAAAAACCCTATCCTACAAAAGGGACTTTTGTGGGGCATTGCTCTAAAGATATCAGCTCTTTTACCTGTAAAAAAAACACAAAGACCCCCGAACAGTAAAACCCACCACCCAACCAACCCTCCCAAATAAAAAAACTATCTAAAATAACCTAAGCTAACCATTGCCCTGAAATGGACATTTGTATGGGCAAGGGCATTTAGCTATTTTACATTGCCCAAACCCTAATCTAATAAAAAAAAAAAAAAACACCCAAAAAACCCTTAACAAAACCTAACACTAACCCCCGACGATCCATTTACAGTTATTGACGTTCCGCTTGAAGGATCCATCCAGCCTGCGAAGTCCTCATCCATGCGGCAAGAAGTCTTCATCCAGACGGCCTCTTCAATCTTCATCCAGCCGGCGCGGAGCGGGTCCATCCTGAAGACATCCGGCGTGGAGCATCCTCTTCATACAGTCGCCGACGTATACTGATTCTTCAATGCAAGTGACGCAATCCAAGATGGCATCCCTTGCATTCCTATTGGCTGAAAGATTTCAATCAGCCAATAGGAGTTAGAGCTGCTAAAATCCTATTCGCTGTTCTAATCAGCCAATAGGATTGAGCTCTCATCCTATTGGCTGTTCCAATCAGCCAATAGGATTGAGCTCTCATTCTATTGGCTGATTGGAACAGCAAGTGACCACAATTAAATAAGGGTTAAACAATTCATACCAATCCAGATTTTTATTTTAAGTGTATGTACTGTTAACCCTATATTTCCCATATTATCCACTACTAACACAGGGGTTTTATTTAAATAAATAAAAAATTGCCAATAAAATGAAACCAATCAACTCTACTGTCTGTCCTTTGGATTTGCCACACAATTGTCACATCTCTTGTATAGGCTGGTACACGAGAGCCTGAGGTTATAGGGCTAAATTTAGCACAATACAAAAGGGGGACATGCTGTAATAGTTTGAGTGTTTATGTGTCTATCCCTAATCTGCCCAGCATATGCAACATGTGGGAAACTCATGGCTTAGGAGTTTTGTATAAAAAAAACAACAACTTAGTGGAGTTTATATAGTGGAACATAATGCAAGCTTAGCCTAGTTTACATACACAGTTTGTCATTTATACAAATAAACTTTACTACTTATATATTGGTAAACATTGTAACACTATTATGTAAACAAATTAGCATAATAAGATTTGATATAATAGACATAACTGCAGCCATTTGCTGTTACAGTATATATAAAATATTTATAAACTGACAGGCGTTGCATAACGTGGCAACTAAAACATTGTACTAACAAAGCTGTACACATTATGGGGAATTATATAGATATAGAACCTACCTACATAGCACTTTAGCCAATAATGCAGTTATACTCACTCATTAGTGTGCTGAAAGCCACCACTGCCAGCACCCCCTGGATGAGCACCCCAAAATGATCCATAAGAATCCTATTATTGCAGCACTGAGGGGGTGGTTTGCTCCAGAAAACTAGAATTGATAACCAGCTATAGGAGTCTGGCTCCCTGAGTCTGCTGCTGCTATCCTGTATAGCTGGAAGGGGCTGAGCTATCCTGAACTTGCTAACAAAGGGGCTCCCCCCCCCCCGAACTTCGCTTTGAGCTATCACTAGAGGATGTATAGGAGCGGTCTTTAGCCTGGTGACAGTGAAGTGCCGGCACTGCCATACAGTCCACTTGTGCATGGCTGACCAATACATGTGGTGAGAGAGAAAGGACAGGAGCAGTCTTGCCAAGTATGACAGTGACAGACTCACTGAAGTTCCGTCCTCTGTCAAGTGCCGCTGGAATCCATTGGACCCACTTAGTCCCATGGTTAAGTCGGCCCTATAGAAAGGCAAATTTTAGCTTGGGAGCTGTTTATCTCGCTATGCAGAGTTCTGGATGTGAAGGAGAGACATGCACATTATAATATAACACTCCAAAAAAAGAAATATTTTGCATGATTTCTCTCCATGCTGAAGAGTTTTTGATCATTAGGCCTCATGAGAGAAGTATAAATTAACCATCCCTAAAACTTGACTGTTTTTCAAATTAAATTGGAAATCCTATTTCCTTGTTTCCATTATAACGGGTTATGCCAATGTAAATTCTCCCAGGACCTGAATTTTTAGTAAGGCACAACTGGCTGGTGCATTATTAATTTAATTAAACAGTAACTCACCTGCTTGCTTCCCAGGAAAGCCCTGGTCTCCGTATACAAGGCCTTCACACTAATGGCCACATCCACAGCTGTATTTCTGCTAAGCATCTGTATTTGGAAATAAAACAGGATTGGCAGGTTATCAGTATTGCGCATTTAATATAAATTTGTTACTAGCTTTTCTAATGTGAAGTGACTTACCTCCGCTGGGTTATTGCTCTTGTTGGAAAAGGCTTCAGTGAGGACCTGAGAGCTCTCGTTTACAGCATGGGCCAGCTCCTGCTCAACAGCCTTATGAGACTTAGCTACTTCCTTAATCCTGAGAAGAGAAGAGGACTAAGAATGTAAACATGGGATCAATGCAATGGTACAGCGTCATTGATAGAGTTAGTCAATGAAGGCCCAAGAAGGTATTTTATCAATGTTTGTTCACAAATGGGTCACTCATGCTCAGTCATATTTAGATGCTATACAACTTGTCTATAATTCAAGCTACTACTGTAAGATCCATCAGATCTGCACAACTCATAATAGTTGAGACTTCCACTAAAATAATTCTATGTTATTTAGGGCATGTACTACATCTCTGGATAACAAGGTGAGAAGCAGAATCACTGTAAATACTTCCATACTATGTGCTGTCCCTGACATGGGGTAATCAGTGGTTTCATCCTTTATGGTAAAACAATTAGGCATATTACAATGGACTACCTGTTATTAAGATTCCTCGCAGAGTTCTCCAGCTGTTGCATCTGCGTGCACTCATCCTCAGTGAGGTACTCCATTGATTGCTGGGAATGAAGCCGTGGTCTGGGCATAGCCATGTAGTTCTCCCCTTTCCTCTTGTCTTCCCAGGATTTCAAAGTGTTTTCAAATGCCTGGATATGCAGACAATTAAAGAGCAAAAATATGGTCTCACAACGAAGGTTATATCCTATATGTTAATGTATTAAGAGAACGGGATGGGAAGACTTAATTGGCTAAATCCACATTAAAGTGAAAGTCAAGTCAACTGACAGTCAACATTAAATATTTTTGCAATATACTTCCATTAGTATATATACTGTACTTATAGTAAAAAGTTATTACTGCTTTTCAGCAGCATATGCATATATGCTGTGTGGGCCCCTGCACCAGCATTCAAGCTCAGAATGCTGCCGGTAGTGTGGATTATGCATTTGAAGATTTAATTTGTCTCATACAAGCCACTACTGACTCTTTGAGAAGGCTAAAGGAAGTATAATGCAAAAATATTTCTACTTCAAATTGAAATGCACCCATGCACATTTCAACTTTGACCCTTCTATCCCTTTAAATACTGTCTCATTGTACGCAGCAACTGGAATTATTGCCTGGTGACTTTAACTGACATCCTCAAGAAAAATACTGTATTAAGACATTCTCTCCATCTAGTTTTAGAATAGTCATTATTATCAGCTTTCTGGGCAATACATTTATCTGGTACTATAAATATAAGTTTCCTACTTTAAAAGTGTTTTTCAGCAAAAAAAAAGATCTGCTAGACAGTAACGACCCACCTTGGCATTTGTGAGATATGACAAGTTACAACTTCTAATGGGATCTGCCTTCCTGTTGTATCAAAAAAAAATTCAAATTCTGGGACTTAAGTATACCAGAATTTAGTGCTAAAATTGGGAATAGTCTAATTACATGATATTTACCAATGCAACTATTTATGGGAACCGGGTTGTAGCTCTATCCCTGTTGCCGGTATGGCACTACTGAGGCATGCGCTAACATTGTGTCTAGACTGCTTCCATTGTCACATACTGCTAGTCACTCTAGAGTTACCACTCACACACCCTATCTCTGGTGAGCATCTGAGCGCGGTTCTTGTGTTGAATTTTCAAGATTCCAGGAGGTTGCACCCAAGCTTCTCCATCCACCTGCACTGGAACTCCCTCTTCCCCCAGGATGGTGATCTTTACTACCCGACACTGGCAAAAGAAGGATGGAAAAAATATTAAACTGATCGATCTTAGCTGTAAATGGGAAATAATCACAATAATTAATGTTAGATGTTAATTATAGAAATTAATGAGACTATATTTAGCATTTATACATAATTAAGTTCCAGAGGTTGATTTATATAATCAATTACATTCTTGAATCAAGAATGTTTTAAAAAATAAATTACCTACGTAAACATAGCAGAATTTCAAAATCATTTTATAGTCTCTGAACTGTAAATTCTAGAGCTATTAAAATTACCTGAGCTATACGGTGGTGCTGCAGATTAATGACGCGTGACATTGCCATCTGAATGCTTCCAAAGACAGCCACCACCTCTAGTTTTTTATCATCAAAAGAAGGGGCACCGAAATTCTGCAAAATGAGAAAAATTGTATTGGATTCATAATAAAAAGCCCGTAAGTATTGTTTCTAAACAAGTGATAGCAGACAAGACAAATCTATCACAGCCCAGCTTTGTTGATAATTTCCAAATGGGTAAAATATTTTTAAATGCCTCATGTGAAACACTTTTACTGATGAAGGTTTCCATTAGCCTCTAGAAACTAGTGTGATATATATAAATGAGCGTAAAGCAATGCAATTAGATTACAGTATAGGGAAGATACCACATGGTAAATAGTCCACTTTTATTTATCACCAGTTTTGTATTTTAGTATTCAGCTACTGTGATACTGATACATCTCTCATACCAGTTAGTTATCACTGTAAATCAGAGACCTTTCTTTCACTCCTCACATTCAGTCCTTGGCTAAAGCCTGCCGCTTCCACCTTAAAAACATCTCTAAAATTAGACATTTCCTTACACAAGACACAACTAAGATTTTAATCCATTCTGTCATCCTTTCCCACATCAACTACTGCAACTCTGTCCTTACTGGTCTCCCTAGCTGCCACCTAGCTCCTTTACAATCCATACTGAATGCCTCTGCCAGGCTCATCTTCCTTACACTTCCCTCATCATCTGCTGCTCCTCTCTGCCACTCCCTTCACTGGCTTCCTCTTGCCTCCAGGATTAAACACAAAATTCTGACTCTGACATACAAAGCCCTCAACTGCACTGCTCCCCTCTATATCTCAGACCTTGTTTCCAGATACTCTCCCTCCTGTCCCCTTCGCTCTGCTCACAATCTCCTACTCTCCTCCTCTCTTGTTACTTCCTCACATTCCCGTTTACAGGACTTCTCCAGACTGGCTCCCATCTTGTGGAACTCTCTGCCTTGCTCCACAAGACTCTCCCCTAGTTTTAACAGATTCAAACACTCCCTAAAGACTAGGGATGCATGCAACCTACAATAACCTTTCCTAACTCCATTGCTTTCCCCTTGAACCCCTTAGAATGTAAGCCTATGAGCGCAGCTGTTTGTAGATCGCCTTCATAAGAGTTGACTACAACAGTGCAATTCTACCCAGCAGGGCCCTCTACCCATTTGATCCCTATAAATGTTATCTTGCATAATGCCTATGTTTATAGTGCTGCGTAATCTGTTCTCGCTCTACAAATACCTAATAATAATAATAATAATAATAATAACTGTAAATATTCACCTTATGGACAATTTGGCTCCCGAAATTTGTAATTTGAAGTTCAGACTAAGTGCTATTGCATTGTCTTTTCTATCACGTATTTGTTGATTATGCAAATCTACTGTATTTACTGGTCCTTTAAGATTGGGTACACACAGAAATATGTGCGCTTTATTGCACTTCTTGCATCATTTACATTTTTCTTTATTGCATTTTGCAAACTTTATCACATAGTAGAAAGTCATCACCAGCCATTAAAAATGACCACATCATACAAAAAACTTAATGTTGTTCCAGCTAATACTCGGTTAGATTACAAGTGTTGTGGTACGGCTTTTAACGCTGAAAAAAATGTTCAAATTAGCCAATAGGATTTCAGTAGCTCTCATCCTATTGGCTATTTCAAACAGCCAATAGGATTTCAGAAGCTCACATCCTATTGGCTGATTTGAATTTGAAGAATCAAATCAGCAATTAGGAATGCAAGGTACGCCATTTTGAAACAGCTACCTTGCATTCAACTTCAGTGTACAGTGGTAACCGTATGAAGAGGACACTCCACGTAGGATTGGCTTCGAGGATGGCTCCACTCCGCACCGCCGGGATGAAGATAGAAGATGTCCCCGAGATGGATGAAGGTGGCGCCGCTTGGATGAAGACTTCTTGCTGCCTGGATGAAGATGGATGTCCGGACTTCAGGAACCGTGAGTAGATATTCTGGGGTTACTGTTAGTTGTTTTTTTTTTCTTTTTTGGGTGGGTTTTATTTAGATTAGGGCTTTGAGCTTTTGTAAAAGAGCTAAATGCCCTTTTAAGGCAATGGGTAGTTTAGGTTTTTTTTTTAGAGTTAGGTTTTTTATTTTGGTGGGTTGGTTGGGTGGTGGGTTTTACTGTTGGGGGGACTTTGTATTATTTTTACAGGTAAAAGAGCTGTGTAACTTAGGGCAATGCCCTACAAAAGGCCCTTTTAAGGGCTATTGGTACTTTATTGTAGGCTAGGGGGTGTTTATATTTTGGGGGGCTTTTTTATTTTTATTGGGCTACTATATTAGGTGTAATTGTTTTTAATTTTGATCATTTCGTTTATTTTTTGTAATTTTAGATTTTTTTCGTAGTGTTAGTTTTTTTTCAAATTTGTAATTTAGTTTTTTTTATTTAGTAGTACTTTTTATTTTATTAAAATAGTTATGTTAGGTTAATTTTTATTAATTTATCCTATTAAAAACATTTCACTGGTTTTTTTTATTTAGTAGTACTTTTTATTTTATTAAAATAGTTATGTTAGGTTAATTTTTATTAATTTATCCTATTAAAAACATTTCACTGGTTTTGTTAAAATACTTACCTTTTCTTCTTGAAAGCCGCGCCAGCACTTCTCTAGCCCGGTGCAAGCCTCTTCATATGTCAGCAATGATGATTCCGGCATCCTCCAATCACGGCTTCCCCCCCAGGGGAATCATTGCTTGAGAAAGGCTGAAGGAATCAGCTGAAACGCATAGCAGTGTAGTACTTTTTGAATCTACAACAACGGAATACCATCTCACCGAACAGCTAGGAGCTATAAGTTCAACCGCAATACAAACGATTGGAGCTAGAGAGGATCCGGAGTGGGTAAGCATTGCTAAGAAGATAGCAGGCCAAGCCACTTTTTTCAGCAAGGCACAAAAAACGCCAATACAAGTGCTGGAGGATCTATAGTCCAGAGGAAAGAGCGTTGATAGCTGGGACTGAGTGATTTAAAACAAAGACAAGGGAACAGCTTTTACCAGTAATTGCCTGAAAAGGTATTCAATAGTTCAGATTAACCATCAAGTGTCTTAGTGTCGGTTAATAATCAAAAAAACATTTGCTGGATTTGACTCTGAAATTTATCTCATTCATCAATTGATGAATTTTATTTGATGTCTTTTATATGTGTAAATTTGATCTACTAGTTTATTATGTAAATCATTATTAAATATTGCTTATGAAATTTAATTTATTAATTTTTTCATCAAATTTTTATAATTTACTCATTGATTTCAAAGAAAACCTAGGAGTAGTGTTATATATATAGTAAGGAAGGTTATAATAATACAACACTTTATGTGGTTTTAGAAGTTTTTTTATGTAATTAACAAATAGAGGTATTTTCAATCATCTTGGGCATTATAGAAAAAAACAAGAAAGACTACTTTAATCATATATGGTCTTTGTTGTCTATAAATAAGAGTGGAGAGATAAATAAGCAACAAAATTGAACCACTTGGACTATACTTAAATACGTGTATTATAAATAATATTCGGCTAGATTACGAGTTTTGCGTTAGGCTTAAAAAGCAGAGTTAAGAGGTCCTAACGCTGCTTTTTAACGCCCGCTGGTATTACGAGTCTTGCAGGTACAGGCTCACCGCTCACTTTTTTGGCCAGACTTGGAAATACCGCAAATCCACTTACGTAAATTGCGTAACCTCTTTTTTCAATGGGACTTGCATAGCGCCGGTATTACGAGTCTGACAAAAAGTGAGCGATACACCCTCTCCTGTCAAGACTGGTACCGCATTTTAAAGTCAGTAGTTAAGTTTTACACTACAGCATAAAACTCTTAACCAAAGTGCTAAAAAGTACACTAACACCCATAAACTACCTATTAACCCCTAAACCGAGGTCCTCCACATCGCAAACACTAAAATAATTTTTTTTAACCCCTCATCTGTCGAACCGGACATAGCCACCACTATAATAAATATATTAACCCCTAAACCGCTGCACTCCCGCCTCACAAACATTAGTTAAATATTATTAACCCCTAATCTGCCGTCCCTAACATTGACGCCACCTACCTACATTTATTAACCCCTAATCTGCCGCCCCAACTTTGCTGCCACTATATTAAAGTTATTAACCCCTAAACCTAAGTCTAACCCTAACCCTAACACCCCCTAACTTAAATATAATTTAAATAAATATAAATAAAATTACTATAATTAACTAAATTATTCCTATTTAAAACTAAATACTTACCTGTAAAATAAACCTTAAGATAGCTACAATATAACTAATAGTTACATCTATCTTAGGGTTTATTTTTATTTTACAGGCAAGTTTGTATTTATTTTAACTAGGTACAAAAGTTATTAAATAGTTATTAACTATTTAATAACTACCTACTTAAAATAAATACAAAAGTACCTGTAAAATAAAACCTAACCTAAGTTACAATTACACTTAACACTACACTACAATTAGATTATTTCCCTAAATTAAATACAATTAAATTAAATTATCTAAAGTACAAAAAAAACAAACACTAAATTTTTTTTTAATAAACAAATTACAAGATTTTTAAACTAATTACACCTAATCTAATGCCCCTAACAAAATAAAAAAGCCCCCACAAAATAAAAAAAGCCCTACCCTACACTAAATTACAAATAACCCATAAAAGGGCCTTTTGCGGGGCATTGCCCCAAAGTAATCAGCTCTTTTATCTGTAAAAAAAAAGTACAAATCCCCCCCAACATTAAAACCCACCACCCACACAACCAACCCTACTCTAAAACCCACCCAGTACCCCCTTACAAAAAAACCTAACACTAACCCCTTGAAGATCACCTTCCCGGGAGAAGTCTTCATCCAACCGGGCCGAAGTCCTCAACGAATCCGAGAGAAGCCTTCATCCGAGCCGGGCGAAGTGGTCTTCCAGACGGGCAGAAGTCTTCATCCAACCGGCGCGGAGCAGGTTCAATCTTGAAGACATCCGACACAGAGCATCCTCTTCTGACGACGGCTAAGACTGAATAAAGGTTCCTTTAAATGACGTCATCCAAGATGGCGTCCCTTTAATTCCAATTGGCTGATAGAATTCTATCAGCCAATCGGAATTAAGGTAGAAAAAATCCTATTGGCTGATTGGAACAGCCAATAGAATGCAAGCTCAATCCTATTGGCTGATTGGATCAGCCAATAGGATTGAAGTTCAGGTGTAGACATAAATTTTATTTCTCCATAGGAATCAATGGGGCTGCGTTGGTGAGTTTTACGCTGCTTTTTGGCAGGTGTTAAGACTTTTTTTCAGCCGGCTCTCCCCGTTGATTTCTATGGGGAAATCGTGCACGACCACGTTACACCAGCTCACCGCTAACGTAAGCAGCGCTGGTATTGGAGTGCGGTAAGGAGCAAAATTTTGCTCAATGCTCACTTCTTATCTGGGTTGTAAAAACCCATAATACCAGCGCTGTCTGTAAGTGAGAGGTGAGCATAAACTGCTCGTTAGCACCGCACAGCCTCTAATGCAAAACTCGTAATCTAGGTGATTGTTTGTTAATTTTTCTCAACTTTAAGACTGTATATACTGTGTAGTGGGCTATAGAGGCGCACCTTAAATATTTTTGTTAATACGTTTCTTTTCTGCCCAACATTGAGGTTTTTGGGTTTTTAAGGTGTTTAGTTTTGTTATCTTAATAATCCGTTCTATTGAGTGAGATCCCCCTTTTTTACTATAGAATCATTGCCTAAAGCAACGCCGTGATAGGAGGAAGGCCGGGATCATCATTGTGATGTATGAAGAGGCTTGCAATGGGCTGGAAGAGGCTTGCAACTAGTGAAATGTAACGTTTGATGAATGAATATGCCCCTGTTTTTAACAGGATTATTAAAAACTGGGCATTGGTTCATCAAAATTTACATTTACTTTAATGTTAGGTTTATTTTTATTTGACAGGTAAGTTTTTATTTATTTAAATATAGTTATATTGTAATTTTAATTTAAAGTTAGGTTTAGGGGTTAATAGTTTAATTTAGTGTTTTGCGATGTGGGGAGCCAGCGGTTTAGGGGTTAATAGGTTTATGTAGTGGCGGCGATGTGGGAGGCGGAAGGTTTAGGGGTTAATAACTTTATTATAGTGGTGGCGATGTCAGGGAGCGGCGGATTAGGGGTTAATAGCTTTTATTAGTGTCATCGATGTCGGGGAGTGGCGGAAAATGGGTAAATAACTTTATTAAAGTGTTGGCGATGTCGGGAGTCAATAACTTTTATTAGTGTCGGCAATGTCAGGAGCGGCAGATTAGGGGTTAATAACTTTATTTAGGTGTCAGCGATGTCCGGACGGCAGAATAGGGGTGTTTAGACTTGGGGTTTATGTTAGGGTGTTAGGTTTAAACATAACTTTCTTTTCCCCATAGACAACAATGGGGTTGCATTAGGGAGATTTTTCATTCCGCACTTCAGCTCCCCATTGATGTCTATGGGGAAGAGCGTGCACGAGCACGTCAAAGCAGTCCTTGGATTTTGTGCGGTATGGAGCTTAATGCCACCATATCGCACGCACAAGGAGGCTTTTCAGTAACTCGTAATGGCAGCGCTATGGAGAGTGAAATAACGCAACTTTTTTTGAGTTAGTTTCGTACCCTGTTTAGCGCAAAACTAGTAATCTATGTGAGTGTCAATGTCAATGAGATAAATTTTACCTGTGTAGTTATGAATACAATGCTAATTATTTTACTCATTCTATACATACACACATACAACATTCATACAAAACTTCATGAAAGTGAGAGTGGGGAGTAAGAGGACTATAGGTAAGTGATTTTGCTTTTATGTGTAACTTAGCAAGAGGCTGTCTGACATACTTTATATGACTGTTTCACAGTGTCTTAAAATTCTTTACATTATGCCACTGTAAGCCAAATCTTATCCCCAATGATGGCTAAATTTGTAATATAATGTCTGTTTGTTACCATTCCAGCCCTCTATCTATCTATCTCTATCATCTATCTATCAATCTATCTATCCTTGCCGGAAACAGCGGTTATTAAGCAACGGTCTTAAGAACGCTGCTCCATAACTGGTCCACTGCCTCTGAGGCTGCGATCTGCAATCCGCCCGATCCTATACAATCGGGCTGATTGACACCCCCTGCGGCCAATCTGCAGGGGGTGGCATTGCACAAGCAGTTCACCAGAACTGCTTGTACAATGTTAAATGCCGACAGTGTATGCTGTCGGCATTCAGTGATGTCTGTTGGACATGATACGCAACAGACATTGATAAATTGGCCCCTTAGTCTAATCTTTAAATAACTAGTAGAGTTTTTCTGACAAATTGAACGTTGTCTATTTCCACTGCTCCTGTATCATGTGACAGCTATCAGCCAATCACAAATGCATATACATATATTCTGTGAATTCTTGCACATACACAGTAGGAGCTGGTGATTTACAAAAGTGTAATTATAAAAAGACTGTGCACATTTTTAATGGAAGTAATTTGGAAAATTGATGCTCTAGCTGAATCATGAAAAGAAAATTTATGCTTACCTGATAAATTTGTTTCTTTTTAGACACGATGAGTCCACGGATCATCTTCATTACTTATGGGATATTCACCTCTTGGTCAGCAGAAGGAGGCAAAGCGCAGAGCTGTTAAATAGCTCCTCCCTTCCCTCCCACTCCAGTCATTCGACCGAAGTTAGGAAGAGAAAGGAAAAGCCAAGGTGCAGAGGTGTCTGAAGTTTATAATAATTAACAACCTGTCTAAAAGAACAGGGCGGGCCTTGGACTCATTGTGTCTAAAAAGAAACAAATTTATCAGGTAAGCATAAACCTAAACGGAAGGCACCACTGCTTGAAGAACCTTTCTCCCAAAAGCTGCCTCAGCCGAGGCAAAAGTATCAAATTTATAGAAATTTGAAAAAGTGTGAAGAGAGGACCAAGTTGCAGCCTTGCAAATCTGTTCCACAGAAGCTTCATTTTTGAATGCCCATGAGGAAGCAACAGCCCTAGTGGAATGAGCCGTAACTCTCTCAGGAGGCTACTGTCCAGCAGTCTCATATGCAAAATGGATGATACTCTTCAGCCAAAAAGAAAGAGAGGTAGCCGTAGCTTTCTGACCCTTACGTTTTCCAGGGAAAATTACAAACAAAGAAGAGGACTGACGAAAGTCCTTAGTCGCTTGTTAGTAAAATTTTAAAGCACGGACCCCGTCCAAATTGTGCAGAAGACGTTCCTTCTGAGAAGAAGGATTAGGACACAAGGAAGGAACAACAATCTCCTGATTAATGTTCCTATCTGAAACAACCTTAGGAAGAAAACCTAGTTTAGTACGTAAAACTACCTTATCTGAATGGAAAATAAGGTAAGGAGAAGTGTATTGCAACGCCGAGAGCTCAGACACTCTACGAGCTGAAGAAATAGCAACAAGAAATAAAACTTTCCAAGATAACAACTTAATATCTAAGGAATGCATAGGCTCAAACGGAGCCCCTTGAAGAACTTTGAGAACTAAATTAAGACTCCATGGAGGAGTACCTAGTTTGAACACAGGCCTGATCCTGACCAAGGCCTGACAGAACGATTGAACATCTGGAACATCTGCCAGACATTTGTGTAACAAAACAGATAAAGCCGAGATCTGACCCTTTAGGGAACTCGTTGATAAACCCTTCTCCAAACCCTCTTGGAGAAAAGACAATATTCTAGGTTTCCTAACCCTACTCCATGAGTAGCCCTTGGATTCACACCAATAAAGGTATTTACGCCAAATTTTATGGTAAATCTTTCTAGTCACAGGCTTACGAGCCTGAATCATAGTCTCTATGACTGTTTCAGAAAACGCCCACTTGGATAAAATTAAGCGTTCAATCTCCAAGCAGTCAGCTTCAGAGAAACTAGATTTGGGTGAAGGAATGGTCCTTGAATCAGAAGGTCCTTCCTCAACGGAAGTCTCCAAGGTGGCAGAGATGACATTTCCACCAGATCTGCATACCAAATCCTGCGAGGTCAAACCGGAGCAATAAGAATCACCGACACCCTCTCCTGTTTGATTCGAGCAATGACCCAAGGAAGAAGCGCAAACGGAGGAAATAGGTATGCAAGGCTGAAGGACCAAAGAACCGCCAGAGCATCTATCAGTTCCGTCTGGGGGTCCCTGGACCTCGACCTGTATCTCGGGAGCTTGGCATTCTGACGAGATGCCATGAGATCTAACTCCGGCCGACCCCATTTGAGAATCAGGTTGGAGAACACTTCCGGATGGAGTTCCCACTCTCCCGGGTGAAAAGTCTGCCTGCTCAGAAAGTCCGCCTCCCAGTTGTCCACCCCTGGGATGTGGATCGCCGATAGATAGCAAGAATGGGCCTCTGCCCACCGGATTATTTTGGTTACCTCGGTCATCGCTAAGGAACTCCTCGTTCCTCCCTGATGATTGATGTAGGCCACTGAAGTTATGTTGTCCGACTGTAATCTGATAAACTGGGCCGAGGCTAACTGAGGCCAGGTCAGAAGAACATTGAAGATCGCTCTTAGTTCCAGGATGTTTATAGGAAGAACAGACTCTGGGTGAGTCCACACTCCCTGAGCCTTTAGGGAACCCCAGACAGCTTCCCAACCTAGAAGGCTGGCGTCTGTTGTCACAATCATCCAGGACGGTCTGCAAAAGCAGGTTCCCTGGGATAGATGATCCAGAGACAACCACCATTGAAGTGAGTCCCTCGTCTCCTGTTCCAAGTTTATTTGAGGAGTTAAGTCTGCATAATCTCCATTCCACTGCCTGAGCATGTTTAACTGCAGAGGTCTGAGGTGAAAACGAGCAAACGGGATGATGTCCATTGCCGCTACCATCAGTCCGATTACTTCCATGCACTGGGCCACTGATGGCCGAGGATTGGACTTAAGAACTCAACAGGTATCGAGAATCTTTGATTTCCTGACTTCAGTCAGAAAAATCCTCATACATATAGAATTGATTAAAGTTCCCAAGAAAGTCACCCTTATATTCACGATAAAGGAACTCTTTCCCAGATTTACCTTCCACCCGTGAGCTCTCAGGAAGGATAGAACCACCTCTGTATGAGATCTTGCTAGTTGAAAAGATGGTGCCTGGATTAGAATATCATCCAGATAAGGCGCCACTGCAATGCCTCGTGGTCTTAGAACCGCCAGAAGAGACCCCAGAACCTTTGTGAAAATTCTGGGGGCCGTGGCCAGCCCGAAAGGAAGAGCCAAGAACTGGAAGTGTTTGTCTATAAAAGCAAACCTCAGGAACCTGTGATCTCTGTGGATAGGAACATGCAGATAAGCATCCTTTAAATCCACTGTCGTCATAAATTGACCCTCCTGGATCAATGGAAGAATGGTATGAATAGTTTCCATCTTGAATGATGGAACTCTGAGGAATTTGTTTAAACTCTTGAGGTCTAAGATCTGAAGGTTCCCTCCTTTTTGGGAACCACAAACAGATTTGAATAAAAACCCTGCCCCTGCCCCTGCTCCTGTACTGGAATGGGAACAATCACTCCTAGAGAGGAGAGGTCTCTTACACAATGTAAGAACGCCTCTTTCTTTATCTGATCTGCACATAATCTTGAAAGAAGAAACCTTCCTCTGGGAGGAAAATTTTTGAACTCCAGTTTGTATCCCTGGGACACTATTTCTACTGCCCATGGATTCTGAACATCCCGAACCCAAGCCTGAACAAAGAAGGAAAGTCTGCCCCCTACCAGATTCGGTCCCGGATCGGGGGCTCGTCCTTCATGCTGTCTTGGATTCAACAGCAGGCTTCTTGGATTGTTTACCCTTGTTCCAAGACTAGTTGGGTCTCCAAGTAGATTTAGATTGTTCCAGTTTGGAGGAGGAAGAGGAAGAGAAAGAATTTCCCTTGAAATTTGGAAAAGGAACGAAAATTACTTTGTTGCCCTTTTTGTTTGTTTCTCTTATCCTGAGGAAGGAGATGACCCTTACCTCCCATGATATCAGAGATAATTTCCGTCAGGCCAGGTCCAAACAAGGTATTCCCCTTGTAAGGAATCGCTAGAAGCTTAGACTTGGATGACACGTCCACAGAACAAGGTTTTAACCATAAAGCTCTGCGGACTAGGATAGAGAACCCCAAACTTTTAGCTGCCAATTTAGTCATTTGCAGAGAAGCATCCGTAATAAAAGCATTAGCTAACTTCAGAGCTTTAATCCTATCTTGGATTTCCTCCAAGGAAGTCTCAGTACTGAGAGACTCAGACAGAGCATCAAACCAATAAGCTGCCGCACTAGTGACAGTAGCAATGCACGCAGCTGGCTGCAATAGTAGACCCTGGTGAACATAAATCTTTTTAAGTAGACCCTCCAACTTCTTGTCCATGGGATCTTTAAAGGCACAACTATCCTCAATGGGAATAGTAGTTTGCTTGGCTGTGGTGGAAAAAGCCCCTTCCACCTTAGGAACTGTTTGCCAAGCCTCCCTGACAGAGTCAGTTATAGGAAACATCTTTTTGAAAATAGGAGAGGGAGAGAAGGGAATACCTGGTCTCTCCCATTCCTTAGAAACAATCTCCGAAGCCTGCTTCGGCAATGGAAAAACGTCTGAGTAAGAAGGAACTTCGAAATATCTGTCCAATTTACTCGACTTCACTGGAGCGACCACTACTGTGGAATCACAGTCGTCTAAAGTAACCAAAACCTCCCTGAGTAACAGGCGGAGGTGTTCTAGTTTAAACCTGAAAGATACAACCTCTGAATCAGTTAAAGGCAATGAGTCTGAAATTTTGCCTTCCGATGGGACCTCAATACCCTCCATCTCAGTTCCCTTGGAGGGTACATCCGAGATTGCCACCATTGCATCAGAAACCTCACTGACCGCATGATTGTCTTTCCTCTTACGTTTGCCTTGTAGCATAGGAAAAGCAGACAACGCATCAGAAATTGTGGAAGACATAAGCACAGCTATGTCTTTTAAGGTAACTCCAGCAGGCGCTAGAGCAGAAGTACAGGGCACTGCTTGTGCGGGCGTTAAAGTTTGGGACGCTTGGGGAGAAAGCTGCGGTATACTCTGAATCTCGTCATTAGACTTCTGAGAAGCATCCGCTTTTGAAAAATTATGCTCATGCAAAATCTTTTCCTTATAACATAAAGCCCTCTCAATACATGAGGGACAAAAAGGGATTGGTGGTTCCACATTTGCATCCAAACACATTGAGCAAGTAACATTCTGCACGGCTCCTACGTCCATACTAAAAAACAATAAGCTGACAATGTAATAAAAAAAAAAAAATGTAATACTAAATTGTTACTGTCCCTTTAAAATATAAAATGAAACTTTTTTACTACATGAAGAAAAGTGTTCCAAAAAATTAGAACATAATCAAATTACTTTATATCTCCAAAAAAAATTGAATCACTTAAACCGTTACTGTGTCTTTAAATTTTAAAAAGACAACTATTTTTCTGCAGCAAGAAACAATTTACCCCATTAGTTAATTAAAGAAAATTCAGACACCCAAACACCTCAGCAACTCTGCTGAGGTGCCTACCTGCCAACCGGGGTCACTGCAATGTTCTTAACGATCCGGATGATAAGGGCTCCAATAACACTAAAACCGCTTGCTCTATATAGTAAAATCCATGCGGTTATAGTGCGACACTGTTCCGACGTCCCTCACACCAGACACGGCAGAATATTGCACAGCTCACAGAAAGCGGCGAAAACGATAGCCCCGCCGACTAAAACACACAACCCGACCGGCTTCACAGAAAAAATAAACCATTAGGGAAATTAACCGTAATGAAAAACAAGCTTAGCTCCCAGCCCCAGTGCCTGTACATATGCTGTCCCAAGACTCTCCATACACAGAGAGCATGATGTCCCAACATAAAAGAGCCCCATGACCGAACCTTATGGCCTATATTTAACAAAGTCTGGCGGACCTGATCCGACAGTGCGGATGAGTTCCGCCAGACCTCGCTGAATACGGAGAGCAATACGCTCTCCGTATTAAGCATTGCCCCAGCAGCTCACAAGAGCTACTGGTGCAACACCACCCCCTGCCGACTCGCGGCCAATGGGCCGCCAGCAGGGGGTGTCAATCAACCCGATCATACTCGATCGGGTTGAATTGCGGTGATGTCTGTCCGCCTGCTCAGAGCAGGCGGACAGGGTTATGGAGCAGCGGTCTTTGTGACCGCTGCTCCATAACTGCTGTTTCTGTCGAGCCTGCAGGCTCGCCAGAAACACGGGGCATCAAGCTCCATTCGGAGCTTGATAGATAGGCCCCAAAATGTTTAAGTATATAATTAAAGTGCCCACTTTCCTCTGAGTTTTGTGTTTCTCCCAGAATAAAAAAGTAAGCACTTACCTTAATGCTGTCCGACAGCAAGACAGTCCAGCAGGTTTAAGAGGTCCTCTCCCTCCCATAGCCCTGGGGAAAATGATAAAGCCTGAATAAGATTGCTTAGACCATCAGGATAAGGGCAGCATAAATGTATGGGAGGCGCAATGAGAATTATGTCCCACAAGTTCCCATTACTTTAAAGCCACCAAAAGCTCTACTGAAGAGACTGATATGGACTACGGCTACACCCTAGAACAAAGCAGCACAATCTTGTACTACTTTAAAAATAATAAACTCTTGATTGAAGAATCTTTTCTAACACCTAACTTTACCTCTTCCTAGCATGAACGTAGGCAAAGAGAATGACCGGGGTGGGAGTGAAGGGAGGAGTTATTTAACAGCTCTGCTGTGGTGCTCTTTGCCTCCTCCTGCTGACCAGGAGGTTAATATCCCATAAGTAATGAAGATGATCCGTGGACTCATCGTGTCTTTAAAAAGAAAGTTTAATTTTGACTTGAGTGTCCCTTTAAATACTAGATAAATAAATTAAAGTCTTTTCCCATTTCATTTGCAATATAAAGCAGACTCTGCCCCATCAGACATACAAGTTCATGCGAGGTCCTCACTCACACTGTCCTCTTTGGTTCCTCCCCAGAAGTTGATGCCTCCAGCGTAGCTTGGAATATTGAGAACGGCGATGCCCTGAAGACTTGGTAAGGAGATGGTCACCCCATCACACTAAAGGAACAAAAAGTAACAATAACACCAAGTTTCTGTGATGTGTGTGAAGCCGCCTGTCTGATCATTTTGATTAATACTAAAAAAACAGCAGTTCAGTTGGGTCTCACATTGTTATCTCTGTATTTCCTCTCAGCCAGAGGCTTCCAGCAGCACCTTCTCATATGTTACTGACAGTTCCCTGCTCTGTCGGGATCCCTTATGTTCTGACCTTTTGGTCATGAATGTTTGCTCCACTATTTCTCTAGAATTAATTCATTCCTTGCTCAGCAAATTGCATGTCCTGTATGCATGAATATCTTCCTCACATGTACATAAACATGGACCAAAGGTACCAGTACTAAAATAGCAAACTGTTTCAGTCTTGTCTAGAGGTAAAAAAGCTTGCAGTCTATGGGGCCTATTTATCAAAGTGCAGCGGATATCGATAAATGCCAACAGGATACGCTGTCGGCACTTATCATTGCACAAGCATTTCTTGTGAAATGCTTGTGCAATGCCACCACCTGCAGATTTGCGGCCAATCGGCCACTAGCAGGGGGTGTCAATCAACCTGATCATATCCGATCTGGCTAATTGCTGTCCGCCGCCTCAGAGGTAGCAGACAAGTTAAGGAGAAGGGGCCTTAAGACCGCTGCTTCTTAACTCCTGTCTCCGGCGAGCCTGAGGGCTCACACAGAAATAGGTGTATACGGCCCCATTCGGGCCGTGATAAATCAGCCCCTATCTCTTTATTTCCAGCACCACTAATACTCAAACATGAGCTTAGCTATAAGGAGGGACACCTTGTCCTTACTCACAAAGTAGCCAGGCAGGAGTAGGACAGCAAAAGAAATACTGGTGTCACCAGCATGTTTAACATTTTAATCTAATTTTATATCTGACATTCACAAATGACATATTTGAAATAGACAATAAAATATGAATTAAAGGAAATATTTCCATATCCTATATTATAAAATGCCAGGTATGTTTGTCGGATGCAGTCATGAGCAGTAGAGACTGCAGCGCAAGACAAACATACCTGGTCGTAAGGATCAGTGACCGCTGAACGTGCGCGAGACAATGCACATGCTCAGTAGAGACCGTCTCTCTCTGCCGCAATCTCTCTAAAAGTAGCGAGATTGCGCTATTTCTGCATGCCCCACAAGTGGGGCAGTGCAGAAATAGTCTTGCAGAGGTACCGAAGCAGAGAGGGACACTCTGTGTCCCTCTCTGCACCGGGCAGCGATGGTGCCAATCGTTGGTTACGTGGGAGGGTTAGGAGGGAGGCGATTGGGCGGCCCATCACTGGAGGGGGGCGGGAGGGACCGCTACCCTACAGAAAAAAAATGTTCACAGCAGCAGGGAGGGGGGATGGGGGAGAGGAGATCAGGAGGGGGATGAGGGAGAGGGGAACATACCTGGCATTACACATTTTGGCCCGTGTACACAGGCTTTGAGACTAGTATGTTCTATAAAAAAAATTGAATATGATAAATTTTGGAGAAATATTTGAATTTAATAATGAAGACATTTGCCATCCCACCTAATAAGGCAAAATGTGCAACCTAAAATCAGATACAGGATGGGAGAATGTGCTGGAATATAACACTACTGCAGTATCTTTATATAAAAAAAAATAGACATTCTAATGAAAAATTATTTGCTCTTATTAGTTAATGGAAAGAGGGTAGTCCAGGTGCAGGAAATCAAGTGAGTGATTAAAATTCACATGTTTATTGAAATTTGTAAAAAAAACTTACAATTCACAGGACATAAGGAGAGGAGTGTAGGTACAATGGAACACAGCCTATGTCATCTGATGCGTTTCACGCCGTTATGGCGCTTTCTCAAAGACAGTTAATGCTTGTACTTTTTGCATTTATCCCCCACAAATGGGTTAAACACTTAGAAAAAAGACCCCCTTGGGAGCTGGACGCATTGCAGCTCATGAGCAGGACACAGCTGACAAGCCAACCAGGAGCAACATTAACATGCAATTTTACATTAAAAAGTCCCTTTAATTGCAGTCCAGTTATCTGATGTTTAACCTGAAGGATTCCCTTTATGGTTTATGATGAATATTTAGGGTTCTAGACTTTACTAACCTCCAACTTGACTCTCTGTTCTAGGTTCTTATATGTTTTCTGAAGTAGTTCCTTAGTGCCCAACACACCATACCACATCATATTCCGTGTGCGACTGCTACACAAGGGGAAGGGTTATAAAGGGAGAGGTTAATTGAAGCATTAAATCTAATGAGATTTAATATAAAGCAATATCATCAATTACTGTGAGGAATTAAAAAGAACATCATATAGAATTGTAGGGAAGGGTTATTTACAACATGTTTACGGTGTAATCATAGAAAAGTGAAATTAAGAACTATAGGTAGCATCATGCTATTAAGGAGGGTCTAGCAGCAATAAGGGGGGGGGGTGTATATGATGCCACAGGAGTAGTTATAAAGATGGTTATATTGAAAAATAAAAGGCATTATATAGATCAGTTTATACTAAGCAACAAGTAGAATTAGAATTATGGTGACAGGTTATATATGTCCAATTAAAGTTAAAGGAAATATGAGCAATAGGAGGAATATATATATATATATATATATATATATATAGAAAACCAGTAGGAAAAATAAGCGCAAAACAGTCCACAGACACCTGCTCAGTAAAAGGTAAAAAAATCTTTAATCTTATAAATCCAAGTAAAAATCACATCGTAGCACCAAGAAAAATAGAGTTAAAAAGTTAACTCAGTGTGTACAGAGACACCAGTTTGCAAACATGTTTCGTGCCTCAGCACTTGATCACTGCAGGTTATATATATATAAATGGAGGAAATATTTGCATCAAAACGAAAAACTAGAGCACATATGGCACACAAATATCACCTAAAAGATATAACTTCATGGTAAAGTCTATAAGAATCTGGTTACATACTATACATAGGGTTCTATCAATTACCTGCATTTCTTGGGATGTTCCTCTCTTTTGTTATTAAACTCAAGGGAAATTTTGGCATCCAGTCCAATCCCAAAGTAATTATTCATAGTGCATCTCTCTGAAAATTGTCTGAAATGGGAGTGATATAAATGAAAGGCTATAGACATTTTGCCTTGATTTATATAAGACTCATATATGCTACATGTCTATCCAAAAGATCTTACTATCTAGTTTTACAGTGGGTAATAGTACATGATTTTTGCAGTATGCGGGTCATGCTATCTCTTGTTGAGTATATACAATGGGGAATGTAATGGCTGCAGTTACTGAAGAAAACAAGCAGGTATCATGAGTTTGTGCCTGGTCATATTGGTGAGCTCATGCTGTGACGAGTTAGCTGGTCACAATGGGTTGCTTTCTTAGTCATAGTGGTTGGTGCATGTGGAGGAAAGCAACTCATGATGAATATATACTCTGCATTGCAATGCCTGGTCATAAGGGAGGGTAAAAGCATTATATGATACTACATGATCCTGATAGTGGATTGGTAGTCCATTACACAATAGGATACATGGGCAGTGCCTCGTGATAATGGTGTGCAGTGCCTGGTTATTACAGTGGGTACATGTAGGGAAGAACAGTGCATGGTCACAAAAGTGTAAACATGAAATGAAGGCAGTACACAAACATGATTATAGGTAAATAAATTCAATTGCGTTGTTTGGTCATTGTGTTGTATATATGTAAATGCACCAAGGACATATATAGTTAAGTGTAGTTATCACAGTGGGGATGCACAGTAAATCATTTTGCTTGTGGCTGTCTGATGTGTGTCTCTGTGTACCAGTCACTCACTTACATAGAGTTAGTATCCTCCGTAAAGTGCAGGGGGCTAAACGCAAAGGGTCGATCGAGGATTATAGAGGAGGTGGTAGATGAGACAGTAGCTCGTCTGGAGGCTGAAAAAGAGATAGGTTCAGTCACATGGGGACGCACAATTGCCAGCAGTCCAATATAGGAGAAAAGTGACTGATGGGTTTAATAGATTCAACAAAGAATATAGATTCTTGTAGCCTTACCTAACCTCTCATCCTCCTTGTTAAATTCCTCTGAGCTTTCCTTCTGAATTGGAGATGTCACAGGGGTACTGAATGCTTGTGTGTGTTTGTTCTGCTCATCCACAGCTGGAGGATCAGGGTACAGAATGTTAGTCGCATATCCCAACAATGAACAAATAAAGGCATTTTGTGAATATTGTCAGAGAATGCAACACCTTAAAGGTTATTGGATCACTATTGGAAGTTGCATCCTCAGACAGACAGACAAACAAAGCAGCCAAGCTGTTCTCTTACCCTTCTCAGCTTGCTCTATGATCTGTTTCAGTGCTTTCTTCAAACTGTTTGCCCTTAGCATCAGCTGCTCCTTAGACTTAAAATTCTTGGCTATGTTCTCTCCAAGATCTCCCTTCTCATTTACTTCTTTGCTGTTCTCCTTCAGTGCAGAGTCAGGATGTAGACTCCATGGGGAAGGAGCCATTATCGCTTGAGACTCCTCATTCAAAGCTCTGACCAAAGAATCCAGCTTCTCATTGAGCATGGAACACTGTTAGTGAACCAAACAAGACAAGGATAGAACTTTTAGAAGTTATGTGGATCAATCCATGTTATGGAAAAAGGTCTAGGTATAGATACTAACTGGACAGGTTACTAGGGATGTGTGTAAATTACTTAGACATAAGATCTCTATGACTAATACTATAATATACTATTGGTACCAGACAAAGTAAACTTATGTAAGTAAGTTTGGTATTAGCACTTGTGTATAGTTACATGTGGCTCTGAATACAGAAGGTACGCCCTCTAGAAATGTAAAGAACTGTAAGTGATGCTGCCACTCTGGGAAAGAAAAGTAGCTGTTAGGCAGTGTAACTAATTACAGATGATAACACTAATATTATGTTTAATTTAATAGATAATAAACCCCTAATAAGCTTACAGCTAAGCTTAGATACCATCATTTGTCTCTTCTATTCTTTTCTCATATCCTCTCTATCCATAAAGCATAACAGAATTTATAACATGCTGCTGTCATCTAAGATAGTATCAGACAGCAGACCATACATCTTCATTACCAAGTCTTATTTACCTTTCTTGACATATTATCTGCTTCTTCTCTGTTTTCTGCTGCTCTCTGGTAAGCCTTACCAACTTCTGTGATGAAATCATTAACCGAAAGGCACAAGAACCTGAGTTTAATAGAAAAAAGAAAGATCTGCTGAGCTATTGCAATTAACTTTTCATAAAGTTTTCATGCACTTCCCAAATAACTGAAGAAAAAAGCATTAGTTTTTAAATATAGCAGCCATTTTCTTCAGGGACTTTCTTCTATTTGCAGTCCACCATGGTAAACCCCAGCATGCATACTATGTTGAAATAAAATATTTAAAGGACATAAAGTCCACCCTATCTAAGATTGAAATAAACCAGCAATTTGATAAATTCAAGAGGTAGCTTACTTGGCAGAAGAAATTACATCACAGTGCTTGTCTGACTCCAAGATCTTGGCAAGGTGCAAGGCCACGGAGTCCGCATACTGAGTGATCTGCACCTGCCAAAAACACAAGGCAAGCAACTCATGACAATGGCTCAGAAAAAAACAAGTTTCTAGTGAGCTTGGTAACTTTACATCTATACAGAAAATTGTTGGAATCATGGGGAGTGCCATGTGTATGTAGTCAGTTCCTACTGGTACTAAAGTGTAGTCATGGAAGTGATATATTAAAGGGACAGTCTACACCAGAATATTTATTGTTTTAAAAGATAGATAATCCCTTTATTACCCATTCCTTTGTTTTGCATAACCAACACAGTTATATTAATACACTTTTTAGCTCTGTGATTAACTTGAATCTAAGCCTCTGCAGACTGCCCCCTTATTTAAGTTCATTTGACAGACTTGCATTTGATTCAATCAGTGCTGGCTCCTAGAAAATTGTTTAAAAGGACATGCCCTATCTGAATACTGAAAGTTTGTTTTAGACTAGACTGTCCCTTTAAGACTAACATATTATTATATTGCTTGGTTGAGTAGGACCAAGTTTTCCTTCTTTTATTAATGCTTAAAAATAAAAGAAGATGAGAAACAAAATCATTATTAAGTAAATCCTCTCACCTGAAACTTGGATTCTCCATTCTCATCCTCTCTGATTGCAGGGGGAGAGTGTTTGGGAGACTCATAAGTTAGAATACTCCACCTGAGGAATACAGAGAGGTGATATACAGGGTGAGGTGATATACTGTATATGGGGTGACAGCTGAACTCTCGCACAGTCACATCAAGAGTAATATCCCAAACTAACAAAGCTATCAACAAGGCAAATTCTTGAATCTAAAGCCACCTCTGCACACGAGTATAGTCAGCACTTATGCAATAAACCTATGCTCTACTTCTGAGCATGAGTGCAACCACCTATTGGATAGGATTATGGGATTAGTTCAACCATTTCTTGGGTATTAAAGAATTGTAATCCCCTCTGACACTAGTTTAGCCAGCTCTGGATTGTCCCTTGATAATGTGGTTCTGCAGTAGGAGGAGTTCCTGACAATACACAATCCCCCTCAAGTGTGGTATTATTTTACTAACATCGTCACTTCCTGGAGGAGATTGTGCAGACACAAATTACTGTGACACGTGAGCACTGAGCACCTCTTCTTCTTTATATCAAGGGGTTCACATATGACAGACAGCACACACCTGATGCACGTGATGGAGGGCTACTGCAAACGCCACTCCGTAATGTAGTAACAACTGAAGTCCACAGCACCAATAATTTGAAGGAAAAAGGTTTTTCAAGCTTTATAGCATTTATTTATCCTTTACAGCTTCATACAGCATAGGCACCCAGCAGCAAATGCAACGTTTCGGGCGTTAACCCTTAGCATGAGTAAGGGTTAACGCCCGAAACGTTGCATTTGCTGCTGGGTGCCTATGCTGTATGAAGCTGTAAAGGATAAATAAATGCTATAAAGCTTGAAAAACCTTTTTCCTTCAAATTATTGTTGCTGTGGACTTCAGTTGTTACGTCTTTATATCAAGGTACAGGTTTGGTCATGTGTGCGGTGCGACTAGGAATCTGCACAATTAAAAAAGTTTAATCCTATCTTGAATGAAACCCTTCCTTGAATTATACCTGTCAAGCATTTTAGTTGTAGCTCTTTCCAATTTCTCCAGGATTTGAAGCAGTTGAGCATCATCATCACAGAGGCTACCCCAACCTAGGACACGTGCCAAATCATTCCCAGTACCTAGAGGAAGAACTCCAAGTTGGCACTACAATGGAAACATAAAATAGGTGAGGTTACATAAAGCAATATGATGGGTTTATAGCTGATTATCATAATGATTGATATGAGGTGTTATATATGGAGGAATACGAATATGGTGGCTTTATATGTATTTGTAGGTGTTGCTCAAAGTATACACGAGGATAAGAATATATGTAGGAGTTTTTTGGGAGAAATTATTCAGAGCAATGTAAAAGGTAATTCATTGTACAGGAATATATACTTGTAATAATAACTTCTTTAACATTTGGGTCTAATATGGATTTGTATGTACACAATTTACTTTCATGTAGGGAAGGTGACACAGTAAGAAAGACTCTCAAAGTTTGGATTATCTATAAGTTTTTCTATAAAATAAAATAATAGAATCTGGAAAAAACATAATTTATGCTTACCTGATAAATTTATTTCTCTTGTAGTGTATCCAGTCCACGGATCATCCATTACTTGTGGGATATTCTCCTTCCCAACAGGAAGTTGCAAGAGGATCACCCACAGCAGAGCTGCTATATAGCTCCTCCCCTCACTGCCATATCCAGTCATTCGACCGAAACAAGCAGAGAAAGGAGAAACCATAGGGTGCAGTGGTGACTGTAGTTTAATTAAAATTTAGACCTGCCTGAAAAGGACAGGGCGGGCCGTGGACTGGATACACTACAAGAGAAATAAATTTATCAGGTAAGCATAAATTATGTTTTCTCTTGTTAAGTGTATCCAGTCCACGGATCATCCATTACTTGTGGGATACCAATACCAAAGCTAAAGTACACGGATGATGGGAGGGACAAGGCAGGAACTTAAACGGAAGGAACCACTGCCTGTAGAACCTTTCTCCCAAAAACAGCCTCCAAAGAAGCAAAAGTATCAAATTTGTAAAATTTGGAAAAAGTATGAAGGGAAGACCAAGTTGCAGCCTTGCAAATCTGTTCAACAGAGGCCTCATTTTTAAAGGCCCAGGTGGAAGCCACAGCTCTAGTAGAATGAGCTGTAATCCTTTCAGGAGGCTGCTGTCCAGCAGTCTCATAGGCTAAACGGATTATACTCCGAAGCCAAAAAGAAAGAGAGGTTGCCGAGGCCTTCTGACTTCTCCTCTGTCCAGAGTAAACAACAAACAGGTTAGATGTTTGGCGAAAATCTTTAGTAGCCTGTAAGTAAAACTTCAAGGCACGGACTACGTCTAGATTATGCAAAAGACGTTCCTTCTTTGAAGAAGGATTAGGACATAATGATGGAACAACAATCTCTTGATTGATATTCTTGTTAGAAACCACCTTAGGTAAAAACCCAGGTTTTGTACGCAGAACAACTTTATCTGAATGAAAGATCAGATAAGGAGAATCACAATGTAAGGCAGATAACTCCGAGACTCTTCGAGCTGAGGAAATAGCCATCAGAAAAAGAACTTTCCATGAAAGAAGTTTGATATCAATAGAATGAAGAACTTTAAGAACCAAGTTTAAGCTCCATGGAGGAGCAACAGGTTTAAACACAGGCTTAATTCTAACTAAAGCCTGACAAAATGCCTGAACGTCTGGAACTTCTGCCAGACGCTTGTGTAAAAGAATAGACAGAGCAGAAATCTGTCCCTTTAAAGAACTAGCTGATAATCCTTTGTCCAAACCCTCTTGGAGAAAGGACAATATCCTAGGAATCCTAACCCTACTCCATGAGTAATTCTTGGATTCACACCAATGAAGATATTTACGCCATATCTTGTGGTAAATTTTCCTGGTGACAGGCTTTCGTGCCTGTATTAAGGTATCAATTACTGACTCGGAGAAGCCACGCTTTGATAGGATCAAGCGTTCAATCTCCATGCAGTCAGTCTCAGAGAAAGTAGATTCAGATGATTGAAAGGACCTTGTATTAGAAGGTCTTGTCTCAGAGGCAGAGTCCATGGTGGAAAGGATGACATGTCCACTAGGTCTGCATACCAGGTCCTGCGTGGCCACGCAGGCGCTATCAATATCACCGATGCTCTTTCCTGTTTGATTTTGGCAATCAGACAAGGGAGCAGAGGAAACGGTGGAAACACATAAGCCAGGTTGAAGAACCAAGGCGCTGCTAGAGCATCTATCAGTGCCGCTTCTGGGTCCCTGGACCTGGATCCGTAACAAGGAAGCTTGGCGTTCTGGCGAGACGCCATGAGATCCAATTCTGGTTTGCCCCAACGGAGAACCAATTGAGCAAACACCTCCGGATGGAGTTCCCATTCCCCCGGATGAAAAGTCTGACGACTTAGAAAATCCGCCTCCCAGTTCTCTACACCTGGGATATGGATCGCTGACAGGCGGCAAGAGTGAATCTCTGCCCAGCGAATTATCTTGGAGACTTCTGACATCGCTAGGGAACTCCTGGTTCCCCCTTGATGGTTGATGTAAGCCACAGTCGTGATGTTGTCCGACTGAAATATGATGAACCTCAGTGTTGCTAGCTGAGGCCAAGCCAGAAGAGCATTGAATATTGCTCTTAACTCCAGAATATTTATTGGGAGGAGTTTATCCTCCTGAGTCCTTGAACCCTGAGCCTTCAGGGAGTTCCAGACTGCACCCCAACCTAGAAGGCTGGCATCTGTTGTTACAATTGTCCAATCTGGTCTGCGAAAGGTCATACCCTTGGACAGATGGGCCCGAGATAACCACCAGAGAAGAGAATGTCTGGTTTCCTGATCCAGATTTAGTAGAGGGGACAAATCTGTGTAATCCCCATTCCACTGACTGAGCATGCATAATTGCAGCGGTCTGAGATGCAGGTGCGGGAATGGCACTATGTCCATCGCCGCTACCATTAAGCCGATTACTTCCATGCACTGAGCCACCGTGGGGCGCGGAATGGAGTGAAGAACACGGCAAGCATTTAGAAGTTTTGATAACCTGGACTCCGTCAGGTAAATTTTCATTTCTACAGAACCTATTAGAGTCCCTAGGAAGGAAACCCTCGTGAGAGGAGATAGAGAACTCTTTTCTTTGTTCACTTTCCACCCATGCGACCTCAGGAATGCCAAAACTATCTCTGTATGAGATTTGGCAATTTGAAAGCTTGACGCCTGTATCAGGATATCGTCCAGGTAAGGAGCTACCGCTATGCCTCGCGGTCTTAGGACCGCCAGAAGTGAGCCCAGAACCTTTGTACAAATTCTTGGGGCTGTAGCCAACCCGAATGGAAGAGCTACAAATTGGTAATGCCTGTCTAGAAAGGCAAACATCAGGAACTGATGATGATTCTTGTGAATCGGAATGTGAAGGTAGGCATCCTTTAAGTCCACTGTGGTCATGTACTGACCCTCTTGGATCATGTGTAAAATGGTTTCCATCTTGAATGACGGAACTCTGAGGAATTTGTTTAGGATCTTTAAATCCAAAATTGGTCTGAAGGTTCCCTCTTTTTTGGGAACCACAAACAGATTTGAATAAAACCCCTGTCCTTGTTCCGTCCGCTGAACTGGATGGATGACTCCAATTACAAGGAGATCTTGTACGCAGCTTAGGAATGCCTCTTTCTTTATCTGGTTTGCAGATAATCTTGAAAGGTGAAATCTCCCTTGTGGAGGAGAAGCTTTGAAGTCCTAAGATATCCCTGAGATATGATCTCCAACGCCCAGGGATCCTGAACATCTCTTGCCCACACCTGGGCGAAGAGAGAGAGTCTGCCCCATACTAGATCCGTTGTCGGATAGGGGGCCGCTCCTTCATGCTGTCTTAGAGGCAGCAGCAGGCTTTCTGGCCTGCTTGCCCTTGTTCCAGGACTGGTTAGGTTTCCAGGCCTGCTTGGATTGAGCAAACGTTCCCTCTTGTTTTGAAGCAGAGGAAGTTGATGCTGCACCTGCCTTGAAATTTCGAAAGGCACGAAAATTAGACTGTTTGGCCTTTGATTTGGCCCTGTCCTGAGGAAGGGTATGACCCTTACCTACAGTAATGTCAGCAATAATTTCTTTCAAACCAGGCCCGAATAAGGTCTGCCCCTTGAAAGGAATGTTGAGTAATTTAGACTTTGAAGTCACATCAGCTGACCAGGATTTGAGCCATAGCGCCCTACGCGCCTGGATGGCGAATCCGGAATTCTTAGCCGTTAGTTTAGTCAAATGAACAATGGCATCAGAAACAAATGAGATAGCTAGCTTAAGAGTTCTAAGCTTGTCAACAATTTCAGTCAATGGAGCTGTATGGATGGCCTCTTCCAGGGCCTCAAACCAGAATGCCGCCGCAGCAGTGACAGGCGCAATGCATGCAAGGGGCTGTAAAATAAAAACCTTGTTGAATAAACATTTTCTTAAGGTAACCCTCTAATTTTTTTATCCATTGGATCTGAAAAAGCACAACTGTCCTCAACCGGGATAGTGGTACGCTTTGCTAAAGTAGAAACTGCTCCCTCCACCTTAGGGACAGTCTGCCATAAGTCCCGTGTAGTGGCATCTATTGGAAACATTTTTCTAAATATAGGAGGTGGGGAAAAGGGCACACCGGGCCTATCCCACTCCTTACTAATAATTTCTGTAAGCCTTTTAGGTATTGGAAAAACATCAGTACTCACCGGCACTGCATAGTATTTATCCAGCCTACACAATTTCTCTGGCACTGCAATTGTGTCACAGTCATTCAGAGCAGCTAATACCTCCCCAAGCAATACACGGAGGTTCTCAAGCTTAAATTTAAAATTATAAATCTCTGAATCAGGTCTCCCCGATTCAGAGACGTCACCCACAGACTGAAGCTCTCCGTCCTCAGGTTCTGCATATTGTGACGCAGTATCAGACATGGCTCTTACAGCATCTACGCGCTCTGTATCTCGTCTAACCCCAGAGCTATCGCGCTTGCCTCTCAATTCAGGCAATCTGGATAATACCTCTGACAGGGTATTATTCATGATTGCAGCCATGTCCTGCAAAGCAATTGCTATGGGCGTCCCTGATGTACTTGGCGCCATATTAGCGTGCGTCCCTTGAGCGGGAGGCGAAGGGTCCGACACGTGGGGAGAGTTAGTCGGCATAACTTCCCCCTCGACAGACCCCTCTGGTGACAATTCTATTATAGATAAAGACTGATCTTTACTGTTTAAGGTGAAATCAATACATTTAGTACACATTCTCCTATGGGGCTCCACCATGGCTTTTAAACATAATGAACAAGTATCCTCTATTTCAGAGATGTTTGTACAGACTAGCAATGAGACTAGCAAGCTTGGAAAACACTTTAAAGCAAGTTAACAAGCAATATAAAAAATGTTACTGTGCCTTTAAGAGAAACAAATTTTGACAAAATTTGAAATAACAGTGAAAAAAGGCAGTTACACTAACAAATTTTTTACAGTGTATGTAACAAGTCAGCAGAGCATTGCACCCACTTGCAAATGGATGATTAACCCCTTAATAACAAAAACAGAATAATAAATGACAAAAACGTTTTTTAAACACAGTCACAACAACTGCCACAGTCTACTGTGATTGTTACCCTCCTCAAACACGACTTTGAAGCCTTTTGAGCCCTTCAGAGATGTCCTGGATCATGCAGGAAGAAGCTGAATGTCTCTGTCAGTATTTTTAGCTGCACAGAAAAGCACTAAAATAGGCCCTTCCCACTCATATTGCAACAGTGGAAAGCCTCAGGAACTGTTTCTAAGCAAAAATCAAACCAGCCATGTGGAAAAAAACTAGGCCCCAACAAGTTTTGTCACCAAACATATATAAAAACGATTAAACATGCCAGCAAACGTTTTATATTACACTTTTATAAGAGTATGTATCTCTATTAATAAGCCTGATACCAGTCGCTATCACTGCATTTAAGGCTTTACTTACATTAATCCGGTATCAGCAGCATTTTCTAGCAAATTCCATCCCTAGAAAAATATTAACTGCACATACCTTATTGCAGGAAAACCTGCACGCCATTCCCTCTCTGAAGTTACCTCACTCCTCAGAATATGTGAGAACAGCAATGGATCTTAGTTACTTCTGCTAAGATCATAGAAATCACAGGCAGATTCTTCTTCTAATGCTGCCTGAGATGAAACAGTACACTCCGGTACCATTTAAAAATAACAAACTTTTGATTGAAGTTAAAAAACTAACTATAATACACCACTCTCCTCTTACTACGTCCATCTTTGTTGAGAGTTGCAAGAGAATGACTGGATATGGCAGTGAGGGGAGGAGCTATATAGCAGCTCTGCTGTGGGTGATCCTCTTGCAACTTCCTGTTGGGAAGGAGAATATCCCACAAGTAATGGATGATCCGTGGACTGGATACACTTAACAAGAGAAAATATATTTTTATCAACACAAATTTATATGGAGTTATAGAAAGAGATTCTCTGAGTAGTAAGGGAGTAGGTTACCCGAAGATTTAGGAGAACTTGTAGGAAAGTTATAGGTAAATGTAAGAGAAGAAAAAGATGTGTCATAAGTATCTTATGACATGTGACAGTATGTACATATACCTGTTTGTGAAGTCCCAGCTTGTCAATCTCAGACAGGACCCACCCCACACTGCCATCTCCACCACAGGCTAGAATACGGAATGTAGAGAATTTCTGGAATAGGCGAAGCCTGTAAAGAAAAAAATATATATAAGTGCAAAAGAAAAAAACTACTGTAGATGCATTTCAGCAAACGTAATACTAACAATGACCACCAGAGGGAGCCTTTAACCTAGGCCTCTTGAAGATTTTCCCAAAAATGATTGGTGGAAAGAGTAGCACAAAAGAAGTAATAAGTTGGGAACAACTCAAGTCAGGGGCATAACTAGATCTCACTGGGCCTATGGGCAAAGATTTTGGTGGGGCCCCCATTTCAACAGTGCAATTTCAGGTTGTTTGCAATTATCAGAAACTGAGCTGGTATCTACACGTGAGCAAGTGAAGCTGTTTCTGTGTGTCTGTTCTGTCACCTTGGTTAGTCTGTGCCAAAAAATATGCACGGTACAAATATGTTGCAATTATTTTTGTATACATAAACTGCAAGTCCAGCAACAGTCAAGGTGAAATGAGACAATATTTCAAGCCCAGAGGGCACGATTAAGGGCCACTGGACTTGAAACAATGTCTCATTTCACATTTAAGCTTATGATAAAATAAAGGATAACATTTTATTCCTGTGGGTGGACTTGCTGTTTATATAGTTGTATAAGACGGATTGGCCTACCCTGTCGGTGCTTGCAGGTATGGGGGTGCTGATTGATCACTTTATTTTTGGATTCAGATTCTTCTGTATAGCAACACTGTGGCAGTATTTGTAGAGGTAAATACAAACATCTTTCATACACTAAGAGCCTTTTTTTTCAGGGGCCAGTCAGGAAGCAGGTGTATCTTGGGACCCTCTGGGTCTCCTGTAGCAATACCACTTCTGATTGTAGGGCCAGATGGGCCCCCTAAAGGTGTGGGCCAAGTTTTAATTGAGACCTCTAAGACCTCTGTAATTATATGCTTCAAGTAATTTCAACCATACACATTTAAGTTTGAAACTGAGAACCTGAATTTAAAGGGACATGAAACCCAAATTATTTATAATTAATTATTTAGAAAGAGCATGCAATTTTAAACAACTGTCAAATTTACTTCTATTATCTAATTTGCTTAATTCTCTTGATATCCTTTGTTGAAAATCATGTTTAAATAGGTTCAGTAGCTGCTGATTGGTGGCTGCACAAAGATGCCTTGTGTGATTCGCTCACCCATGTGCATGGCTATTTCTTCAACAAAGGATATCTAAATAATAAAGCAAATTAGACAATAATTTGGATTTCATGTCCCTTTAACAGCTAAAGTACTACTAATTTTGAGGAGGAATGGTTATAAACTGCTTTTACAGCATTCAGAAGAAATATTGTGCCCGACACAATATCTTCTCTGGTTACTTCACTGAAATGTCACCTGGTACACAATTTTCCAGGTGATTCAAATGAAGAAGAATGACCTAGCTCACCAAAAATTAGCTCTCAGCCTTAACGTGAGGGTCAATTTTGACAAATTAGTGTCCGGTTTTTAATAATCCTATTAAAAACAAGGGCACTTTAATTCATAAAAATTGACATTTCAAGCGTTTTCTTAAAAAACTTACCTTTTAATCCTAAAAGCTGCTCCATCGATTCCCCCAGCCGTCGGAAGCCTCTGCTTACATCAGAAATGACGAATCCGGCTTCCTCCAATCAAGGCGTTCCCCCGGGGGGGATCATGGCCTGAGGAAACACCATGATTGGATGAAGCCGAAGTCGTCATTTTGGAACCGCGAAGAGGACTTGCGATGGGCGGAGGAAATGCTGCAGCGGCTCTCAGGATTAAAAGGTAATTTTTTGGAGAAAACGCTTGAAATGTCAATTTTGATGAATTAAAGTACCCTTGTTTTTAGTGCAGTGAACAAGTGTGCTGAGGACACACGAAACATGTCTGCTGTGCTGCACTGTTACCCCTTTTGTCAGTGTATGCTGTTTTGAGCTACGGCTCTACTTGTTTTTAGTGTTACACAATAAAGCCTTTTTACTTTTACAAACTTTGTTTTTGCTGTCCCCTTTTTCACTGGACTAAGTAGGTTTGTAGCCCTGTAGCCGTTCTCTCACGTTGCACTTTGTATTCTCATCACGCCTGGACAGAGGCGTGTCGGCTGGGCTCCCTACTTCCGGATCTCTCACACAGTCTGCACGGAGGAGCGGAACGGACGTGACACACTGTTATCTCTCAGACACGCTGAAGTGACGCTGCTCAGTGAAAGGACCCCGGACCCTCGCAGGAACGGTAAGCGCCACACTAGTGGAATTTACCCTTGTTTTTAATAGGATTATTAAAAACCGGGCACTAATTTGTCAAAATTGACCTTCACTTTAGTGGAAACATAAAAAAAAAAATCTGTGTTGAATCTAAAAGAGTATATTTTAAATGTAATATTTCTTTCTTTTTGTAAAATAAATGGCACCAGATTACAAACAAATAAATAAATATCATTGGCTTCCCATTACAAAACAAAATTTATGCTTACCTGATAAAGTATTTTCTTTCCAATGGCAGGGAGAGCCCACAAATTCATTCATTACTGTTGGGAATTCAACACCTGGCCACCAGGAGGAGGCAGACACTCGAGCCACAATTTATAAGTATCCCTCCCACTTCCCCTACCCCCCCCAGTCATTCAGCTGAGGAAATAAGGAAAAGTAGGAGAAACACAAGGGGTACAGAGGTGCCTGAAGATAAAGAAAAACGCTGCCTTAAAATAACAGGGGGGGGGGGGGTTCGTGGACTCTCCCTGCCAGGAAAGAAAATAATTTATCAGGTAAGCATACATTTTGTTTCTTTCATGTAAGTGGAAAGAGTCCATGAGCTAGTGATGTATGGGATATACATTCCTACCAGGAGGGGGCAAAGTTTCCCAAACCTCAAAATGATTATAAATACACCTCCCACCTCACTCATACCTCAGTTTTACAATATTTGCCTCCGTTGGAGTATAGTGAAGCAAGCTGTGCTTGATTTTCTTATGTGAAAGGCGCTTCTAAGCATTTTGAAGCCCAATTCCTCTCAAAGTACAGTGTTTGTCTGAGGGATGTGAGGGAGTATTGCCTGATGATGCCATGTTTTCACCTATGGGAAATCTATTCTAAGGCTCTCTGTAAATTCGGTCGTGGGGATTCATCTGCCACCTCCCTTTACAGATTGACATTATACTCCTCTACCATTACCTCTGCTGATATTTTTCAGTACTGGTTTGACTGTCTGCTATATGTGGATGGGTCTCTTCAGGTAAGTATATCTTTTTTTTAAGACACTCTCAGCTATGTTTGGCACTTTATATTTTAAAGTTTTAATATATATTGCAAATATTTGCCATGAGTCAGGTCTATGTTTATTTCCCTTTGCAGTCTAACAGTTTCAGCATAGAAATTATGTTTTTGGGAGAAATTTAGTAATTTTTTTCTTAACTGGAGTCCCAGCTAGTTGTAACTTCTGACTTGTTTTTTCAAATTTCAAATGCTTCTATTTATTGCGTCATTCTTGGCGCGAATATTTTTGTAATTTCTTGCGTCTTTGTTGACTCTAATTTTTTTGCCGCAAAGTCGCGCCTGTTATGACGCGAGTCGTTTCATTTCTTGTTAACTTTGGCACCAAAAGTTTTTTTGTCTGCATTTGCGTCATCTCTGTTTGCGTCATTGTTGGCGCCAAAAATGTATTATATTAAGTCTCTCCCTCTTTTGCTCTCTGCTCACATTTGTTTACAGAGGGCTATGATGTTTGTTTTTGTTTTTCATATAAGTATTTTTTCATAAGCATTTTTCCCATTCCTGAAACTGCTAATTTGAGGAAATATTTTGTTTAAAAGTTATTTTTTTCTTTTTTTGTTACATCTTGCACAATGTCTCAAACTAATCCTGCCTCTGATGTTACTGTAGGAACGAAGTTGCCTGAAAACAAATCTACCAAAGCTAAGTGTGTATGTTGTAAATTAGCTGATCTTACTTCTTCAGCTCAAATATGTGGCACTTGTTATGATACATGCTGATAATGTTTCTATAACTACAAATATATTTACTGTTAAACCTTCACAGTCTAATGCACATGATATTCCTGTAGATATAAAAGATTATATTGCTGCAGCCATAGAGAAGGCTATATATGACTGCTATTCCGGCTTCAAATAAACGTAATAGGTCTCTCCTAACTTTTCATGAATCTGATGAAGTTTGTATTGATCAACAGCATACTGAAGTATTTTCTGCTGATGAGAATTTCTCTGGCTCAGAGGATCCTACTTCAGACATTGAAATTGATAAATCAACCTTTCTTTTCAAGATTGAATATATTCATTCTTTGTTAAAGGAAGTATTGTTTACTTTAGGTATTGAGGGAACTTGTCCTCTTGATAACAAGAATAGCAAATGTTTGAATTCTGTTTTTAATACTTCTGAGGTTACTCCTGAAGATTTTCCTATTCCAGATGCTATCTCTAATATGATTACTAAGGAATGATCTAAGCCTAGTTCTTCTAGGTTTAAAAAATGGTATCCTTTACCTGTGTCCAATTTAGAGCTTTGGGAGAAAGTCCCTAAGGTTGATGGCGCTATTTCTACTCTTGCAAAACGTACTACTATTCCTATGGAAGATAATACTTCTTTTAAGGATCCCTTAGATAGGAAAATTGAATCTTATCTTAGGAAGGCATATTTACATACTGGCTATATTCTTAGACCTGCTATTTCTATGGCTGATGTTGCTGCTGCTTCAACTTTTTGGTTGAACAGTCTAGCACAGCAGTTATCAGATCCCAAATTGTCTAGCATTGTTCTTTTACTTCAAAATGCTAATCATTTCATTTGTGATGCTATATTCGATATTATTAAGATTGATATCAAATCTATGTTGTTAGCTATTCTATCTAGAAAAGCTTTAAGGCTTAAATCATGGAATGCTGATATGGTGTCTAAAGCTAGATTACTATATCTATCTTTTCAGGGTAATAATTTATTTGGTTCTCAATTGGATTCTATTATCTCCACTATCACTGGGGGTAAGGAAGTTTTTCTGCCCCAAGATTTCTAAGGGTAAATTCAAAGCTCCCAATCGTTTTCGTTCCTTTCGTCAAATTAAAGAACAAAAAAACACTGCTTCCCCTAAGGCCTCTGGTTCCTATTGGAGACCATCTATGAATTGGAATAAATCCAAGCCTTATAAGAAACCAAATACAGGCCCTAAGACTGCATGAAGGTGCAGCCCTAAAACCAGTTCAACTGGTGGCGGGGGGGGGGGGGGGGGCGGCAGATTGAAATTATTTCAAGACATTTGGGCAGATTCTGTCCAATATCAATGGATTCAGGATATTGTTTCTCAGGGGTATCAAATAGGTTTCAGAATAAGATTTCTCATGGGAAGATTCTTTCTTTCCCATGTTCCAGCAAACCCTGTGAAGTCTCAGGCTTTTCTGAAGTGTGTTTCAGATATAGAGCTTTCAGGGGTGTTTGTTCCAGTTCCTCAACAGGAACAGGGTTTGGGTTTTTATTCAAATCTGTTCATTGTCCCAAAGAAGGAAGATTCATTCAGACCAATTCTGGATCGGAAAACTCTAAATCGTTTTGTAAGAGTCCCAACTTTCAAGATGGTGACTATAAGGACTATTCTGCCTTTTGTTCAGCAAGGTCATTTCATGTCCACAATAGACTTTCAGGACGCTTATCTTCACATTCCAATTCATCCAAACCACTATCGTTTCCTGAGATTTTCCTTTCTGGACAAGCATTACCAATTTGTCACTCTTCCGTTTGGCCTAGCAACAGCTCCAAGAATCTTTTCAAAGGTTCTTGGTGCCCTTCTATCTGTAATAGAAAAGGTTTTGGAAAACAGCACACTGCTTTTCAGGCTTGTGGGGCACGGAATGTAGGACCTGCCAAGTCCCAAGATACAGTCCAAACAACAAAAGGTATTCCAGCCTACAGAAAATTTAAAAAAAACCTTTATTTTTCTTACATAGGGTCCTCAGAAGAAAACATACAACGTTTCAAGCCTGCTATAGGCTCTTAATCATGTATACTTGATTAAGAGCCTATAGCAGGCTTGAAACGTTGCATGTTTTCTTCTGAGGACTCTATGTAAGAAAAATAAAGGATCTTTTTAAATTTTCTGGAGGCTGGAATACCTTTTGTTGTTTGGCCCTTCTATCTGTAATCAGAGATCAGGGTATTGCGGTGTTTCCTCATTTGGACGATATCTTGGTACTAGCTCAATTTTTTCATTTAGCAGAATCTCACATGAAACAGCTTGTGTGGGTTCTTCAAAGACATGGTTGGAGGATCAATTTACAAAAGAGTTTCTTGATTCCTCAGACAAAGGTCACCTTTTGTAACATATCTCAGCCTAATGTCACTATCCCTTTAAGAAATCCTTCTCTGACTGCTGCATTTGGGCAGTATTCACATTCAGCTTGCCTGCCTGCCTGATTAATCATTCATGCACCTGATTACCTCAGCCTCTTTTTAAGCCTTCTCAGGTCTAATGTGCCTTGCATTAACATTGAAGTTGTGATCCTGAACAACAGAGGTCTGTGACTGTTTCCTGCATGAACTTAGCAACTATTCCAAGATACAGCATTTTCTAATTACCTATGCAAAATATCATCAAACCGCAAGTATCAAAAATATCTCCATTCTGTTTCCTGGACACAGCTACTTAACAATCTCTGAACTTTACTATAAATCAACTATGCATTTGGTTATCATCACTCTCTAATTACAACAGCATCCTACTCAGAACTTTATAACTATTTCTCTGCTACAAGTTGTCATTGCTGAAATATCCTGCTGCAAATATGTTAACATATTCTGAACTCTGCATCTATGTGTTCAATTAAAAGTTTTCCTGTGATTCTCCAATATATGTTCAAACAGTAATTGATGCCTTAAACTTAACTTTCACCTGTGCTGCTCTGCTAATTACTGACATACAGCTCTTTATAATAATACCTGTGCAGCTGTGCTTTAACTCTGACATACAGCGTTATATAATATTATGTACTGTGAACCTGCAACAATCCTTAGTTTGCATCTAAGTGTCAATCTTTTACCAGATTACTCTGAAGCCTGAACATTCCACTTTGCTATATTTTTCTCTCATTGAATCCTGCAGTTACTTCTATTAACTAACTATAAGTCACAGTGAACTCAGAATATATTGTATACAAATGTTGCACTCTCCATTTATTCTACAATAACTTCTAGCAACTATGAATCACAGAATATCATCTATCCACGTCCAGGATACTCTTCCCCGGGTCAGGGGTCGGTGTCTTCAAATCCCTACCACTGCCCCGAGGGTCTGTGTCCTGAGCGCATGTACACCGGATCATGACAGAATGTTAATGCCTAAAAAAGGGATCCAAAGTGGTAGTGGATGCACCGACCCTCAAAGGAAAATAAAAAATTACAACATAACTCAGACCCAAGCAATCCCTAAAGGAAAAACAGAAGATTTTCAAACTTTAAAAAATTTAAAGACACAGTACTCCCATTCTAGACAATCCTCTACTCATGTTCGTGGTTACCATTTTGGTGAAACTGATCCTGAATCTGACTATGAAAATGAAGAGAATGTATCCATCGATTCAGCAGAAAAAATTCAGATCTTTAAAGATTTAAAGAGACAGAACAACTTTTCTAGAATTTCATCTGTTCCTCATGTTCGTGGTTTCCATTTTGGTGAAACTGATTCTGAGTCTGACTATGTAACTGAAGAGGATGCATTCATAGATTCAGCAGAAAAAATTCAGACCTTTTAAAGATTTAAAGAGACAGGACTACTGTTCCAGAATACCATCTACTCCTCCTGTTTGTGATTCCTATCCTGATGATACTGATTCTGAGTCTGTATATGTCAACAAGGAGGATGACTTCACAGATCCAGCTGAATTGGCATTAGACTGGTATGAGCGCAACTTTAATTCGCCACAAACTCAGACAAGACCTCAACCTATTTGCTATAATGACATCCTTGGTTGTTATATTTACAACATGGATGATACAGACAGCTCCCATCATGAAACCTCTCATGGAAATACTGATCTTCCTATTTCTGATATTACCATGGATTCGTTAGATTGGACAGATTCAGAGCTGGAAGAAAGGACATCTGGTTTACAGACTGCTGTTAGGAGTAAAGGTCCTCTCAACTACTATGCTGATTTATCACATCAGAATTATGCATCCAGTGATGAAGAGGATTTCTGTTCTCAACCTTACTACAAGCCACAATGGCAGCAACCTAAGAAGCCTCATACTGGGAAGAAATCTAAGCTCTCTAAGAAAAAGAAGAAGAAGAAAATCCTTCTGGCCACAGAAAATCAGAAGTGCAAAGAGGAAACTCAGCCTGATTCCCCTGTTTTAGATTCTGTTGTACCAGACCCTCTCTTGCCTCCTGACACTGTCAACACCGAGCTGGATGATGTCTATAGTCACTATCAGTCTCTTCTTAAAGCATCTAATGGTATCTCTTCTCAGACTCTACAACAACTACAAAAATTGTTTCCAACTATTGATTTCTTGCATCCCTCTCATGCTGCCTCAATACCTGTAAACCCTGTGCTAGAAGCAAAAGATAATTCTGTTCCAGATATGCAACCTTTCAGGTTACCAGAGATAATCCCTGGAGAATTTAGCTCTGATATTCAAACTCAAATAAGCATGCCTGCTGAACTCCAGATAACTTCTCAGTCAGAATCTTGTGTCACAATTCCTCCGCATCTACCTGAGTGTGGCATATTTCAGTACACTTTACCTTCTCAAAATTCTTCTGTTATTGCATCTAAGAAATTGTTTCCCTTGGGAGATACTTTGCATCAACCTACATTTTCTACTACATCAGTTTCCTGTACAGGAATTCCTGATACTCAATCCTGTGAGGACAACTTTGAACCAAGTTCGCAAGTGGACATTCTTGAACCTGATACTTGTACAAAAGTTCTTCAAGAAGATTCCCCTGTGCCCATTCCTGTTCCTGTTTTCCATGATTATACTACTAAACCTGGCATCAAGGTGGACTCTCCTGTTTTTGACCCTGGTATGGGTATTCCTTTGTTTAACCCAGAAATGGGTGTAATAATACTTGATCCTGAAGATAGCCATGCCCTCTACTCAGAAGCGAGTATGGTTCTTGGCTCTAAAGTGGGTCTTGTTAATTCTTCGTTTATGAACCCTGAAGAAAGCCTTGCCCTCTGCTCAGAAGAGAGTATGGTTCCTGGCTCTAAAGTGGGTTCTTTTTCTTTCTCTATAGTTGAACCTTGCCCTGGCATGGGCATTCCTTCACCTGATCCTACTGAGGATATGACTGAACCTTGCCCAGATGTGGGTACTTCTGAACATTGCCCTGGCATGTGCATTCCTTCACCTGATCCTACTGAGGATATGACTGAACCTTGCCCTGGTGTGGACATTCATATACCTATTCTTAGTGAGAACACTTTTGATTCTGAATCCAGTAAGGAGACATTTCATTTTGAATTAGAAGATGGCAAGAACTGGACAAATCTTGCACTCTACACTCCTATCTCCTATTTTGAAGAAAGCCCTGCTATTGCGTTAGAAGTGGCTATAGCTTTTTCTTTTGGAGTATATCTAATCCTCAGCCAAGAGGTTAATTCTGAGGATACTCAAATCTCTGACCCAAAGGTGGTTAATCTGGTTATCAATCCAGAATGCTGCATCTCTATTTCTGAAGCTGAGGAAAGCCTATTCATATCTCTAGGACTGGCTGCCTTTTCATTGGCTATGTACATGGTCATCTATCATGAAGAACATCCACCTGTCTACCCTCAGGATGATTCTGTGGTAGGAAGCTCATTGTATGTTACGTTCATGCATTCTCACGATGCCTACAAAAAAGTTGACTTCAAGTTTTGCTCTCATCATTGTCAAGATCTTTTGATACCTGAATTACATGGCCTTTACTTCGTCATTCAACTTTTTCAAGAGATCTCCAACCCTCCTTTCTTGATTTCCGATTGGACTCACTACCTCCATACACCTACTACCGATTCTCCATATCAATTTTGTTCTCTCTCCTTTTGGATTGTATTGGGCGCCCGGAGGTCGTCTTTAAGGAGGGGAATCTGTAACATATCTCAGCCTAATGTCACTATCCCTTTAAGAAATCCTTCTCTGACTGCTGCATTTGGGCAGTATTCACATTCAGCTTGCCTGCCTGCCTGATTAATCATTCATGCACCTGATTACCTCAGCCTCTTTTTAAGCCTTCTCAGGTCTAATGTGCCTTGCATTAACATTGAAGTTGTGATCCTGAACAACAGAGGTCTGTGACTGTTTCCTGCATGAACTTAGCAACTATTCCAAGATACAGCATTTTCTAATTACCTATGCAAAATATCATCAAACCGCAAGTATCAAAAATATCTCCATTCTGTTTCCTGGACACAGCTACTTAACAATCTCTGAACTTTACTATAAATCAACTATGCATTTGGTTATCATCACTCTCTAATTACAACAGCATCCTACTCAGAACTTTATAACTATTTCTCTGCTACAAGTTGTCATTGCTGAAATATCCTGCTGCAAATATGTTAACATATTCTGAACTCTGCATCTATGTGTTCAATTAAAAGTTTTCCTGTGATTCTCCAATATATGTTCAAACAGTAATTGATGTCTTAAACTTAACTTTCACCTGTGCTGCTCTGCTAATTACTGACATACAGCTCTTTATAATAATATGTACTGTGAACCTGCAACAAACCAAGTTTGCATCTAAATGCACAAACAGTAATTAATGCCTAAACTTGCAGCTTGTCTAAGTACCTGTGCAGCTGTGCTTTAACTCTGACATACAGCGTTATATAATATTATGTACTGTGAACCTGCAACAATCCTTAGTTTGCATCTAAGTGTCAATCTTTTACCAGATTACTCTGAAGCCTGAACATTCCACTTTGCTATATTTTTCTCTCATTGAATCCTGCAGTTACTTCTATTAACTAACTATAAGTCACAGTGAACTCAGAATATATTGTATACAAATGTTGCACTCTCCATTTATTCTACAATAACTTCTAGCAACTATGAATCACAGAATATCATCTATCCACGTCCAGGATACTCTTCCCCGGGTCAGGGGTCGGTGTCTTCAAATCCCTACCACTGCCCCGAGGGTCTGTGTCCTAAGCGCATGTACACCGGATCATGACACCTTTTTAGGTTTCCAGATAGATTCAGTGTCCATAACTCTTTCTCTGACAGACAAGAGACGAATGAAGTTGGTTTTAGCTTGTCTAAACCTTTAGTCTCTATCATTCCCTTCAGTGGCTATGTGCATGGAAGTTTTAGGTCTCATGACTGCAGCATCGGACGCAATCCCCTTTGCTCGTTTTCATATGAGACCTCTACAGCTTTGCATGTTGCACCAATGGTGCACAGATTATACTCAGATATCACAGTTGATATACTTAAATCCCAACATTCAACACTCTCTGACTTGGTGGTTAAACCATCACATTATTGTTCAAGGGGCCTCCTTTGTTTATCCTTCCTGGACTGTGATCATAACAGATGCAAGTCTTTCGGGTTGGAGAGCTGTTTGGGGGTTTCTAACAACACAAGGGGTTTGGGAACCTCAGGAGACGAGGTTACCAATCAATATTTTAGAACTCTGTGCTATATTCAGAGCTCTTCAGGCTTGGCCTCTATTGAAAAGATAATTTTATAGTCGATTTCCAACAGACAATGTCACTACAGTGGCATATGTCAATCATCAAGGGGGGACTCACAGTCCTTTGGGCAATGAAAGAAGTCTCTCTGATACTTTCTTGGGCAGAATCCAACTCTTGTCAAATTTCTGTGATTCATATCCCAGGAGTAGACAATTGGGAAGCGGATTATCATCAGACTTTACATCCGGGAGAGTGGTCTCTCCATCCAGATGTGTTTTTTCAATTGGTACAGATGTGGGGTCCTCCAGAAAAAGAGTTAATGGCCTTGCGTCTGAACAAGAAGCTTACAAAATACCTTTCCAGGTCCAAGGATCCTCAGGCGGAGATGGTGGATGCTCTAGCAGTTCCTTGGTTTTACCAACCTGCTTACATTTTTCCATCTCTGGTTTTTCTTCCAAGGGTGATCTCCAAGATCATAATGGAACAATCTTATGTGTTTCTGATAGCACTAGCATGGCCTCTCAGGTTTTGGTATTTTGGACCTTGTCAGGATGTCCAGTTGCCAGCCTTGGCCACTTCCTTTAAGGGCAGACCTTCTGTCTCAGGGGCCATTTTTCCATCAGGATCTCAAATCTCTAAATTTGATGGAATGGAAATTGAACGCTTAGTGCTTAGTCATAGAGGTTTCTCTGACTCAGTTATTAGCACTATGATACAGGAAAATGTAGTATTGGGTTTGGAAAACCTATATTTCGTGGTGTTCAATTCATGATTATTCTTGGCATTCTTTTAGAATTGCTAGGGTTTTACAGTTTCTTCAGGATGGTTTGGATAAGGGTTTGTCTGCAAATACTTTGAAAGGACAGATTTCTGCTCTTTCTGTCTTATTTCATAGAAAGATTGCTAAACTTTCTGATATTCACTATTCAGGCTTTGATTCATATTAAACCTGTTATTTAATCTATTTCTCCTGCTTGGAGTCTCAATTTGGTTTTGAAGATTTTGCAGGCTCCTCCTTTTGAGCCTATGCATTCTCTGGACATTAAATTACTTTCTTGGAAAGTGTTATTTCTTTTGGCTATCTCCTCTGCTAGAACAGTTTCTTAATTGCCTGCTCTCTCTTGTGAGTCTCCTTATCTGATTTTCTATCAAGATAAAACTGTTTTGCGGACTTCATTTAAATTTTTTCATAAAGTTGTGAATTTTAACAACATCAATAGGGAAATTGTTGTTCCTTCTTTATGTCCTAATCCTAAGAATACTCTTGAAAGGTCTTTACATTCTTTGGATGTGGTAAGAGCTTTGAAATATTATGTTGAGGCTACTAAAGATTTCAGAAAGACTTCCAGTCTAATTGTTATTTTTTCTGGCTCTAGGAAAGGTCAGAAAGCCTCTGCTATTTCTCTGACTTCTTGGTTGAAACTTTTGTTTCACAAAGCTTATTTGGAGGCAGGGCAGTCTCCGCCTCAGAGAATTACAGCTCATTCTACTAGATCAGTTGCCACTTCTTGGACTCTCAAGAATGAAGCTTCAGTTAATCAAATTTGCAAAGCAGCAACTTGGTCTTCTTTGCATACTTTTACTAAATTTTACCATTTTGATGAGTTTGCTTCTTCATGAAGCAGTCTTTGGTAGAAAGGTTCTTCAGGCAGTTGTCTTAGTTTGATTCTAATATCTTTGATTTAAATTTTTTTGAAATTTTTAAGAAAACTTAATTCTTTTTTTGGATTTAATTTCTCAGCGGAAATAGCAGTTTTTATCCCTCCCTCTCTAATGACTTCCACATCTTGGGTATTATATCCCATATGTCACTAGCTCATAGACTCTTGCCACTTACATGAAAGAAAACATAATTTATGTAAGGACTTACCTGATAAATTAATTTCTTTCATAGTGGCAAGAGTCCATGAGACCCACCCTATTGTTTGTGGTTATGATTTTTTTGTATAAAGCACATTATATTTTTCAGTTCCCCTAATAAAGAGTTAGAACAACAGAATCGGATGCAGTACTAGAAATAAGGGATAATTACAATTAACCGCCACTAGATGGAAGCAAACACCAGGGAATCCCTATTAAAAATCTGTGCCAAGCTCTAATATGAAGACGGTACTGTACCAAGATCCTGGCATATAATAATGTAACCCAATGGTAAAGCACAAACATATATGGGAACAAAAACATACATTTCCTAAACCGGGGGGGGGGGGGAATCACTCCCAACAAAATAAATATATAAATTGGCTGTAGTGCTTGGACGCACTCGACCTGCAACATTTGCACCAGCCACTAAACTTGACTTCAGATTATGTAAGAGCTGGAGATAACAAGGAAGGAAACCCCAGGGACTGATCTGTAAAGCGCGCCAAAAACATTGCCCGTGGCGAGAAAAGTCATTTAGTAGTGCAAACCGCCATGGGGAAGACAAAATGGTGCCACAGATAACATACACCGTTAGAATCAACGGTGCACATTGCGATCACCTTCAGAGCCAACCTTAAGGAATGCACTTCAAAAACCCCATATTAGAGTTAATTAAATTCATAACAGCTTGCGGTAGCCTCCTCACATGTTCAGCCGGAGGTACCACGGCAGAAATAACAAAAATACTGCGGTAAAGGAGCTTAACTGTAAATGCTCCAATACCATAAAAAAACTCTAAAACGTTTATAAAAGGGCATTCCCCCCACTGGTGGTATACTAAATGTAAAGGCAGCTGAGTGACATAGTCACAAAAAGAGCGTAACACCCCATGGTCATACTGAGGGCTAAAGTGATTTGTCTGCACCAGGTCCTCTTAAGGAGATGCTGGTTAGCCCTGCCGCTTTCATAAAGCTGCATAAGAGTATGGAACTCCAGACTGCTCTAATTAAAGAGATATCCCCAGCAGAGGAGTAAGGAGGTGCCAGCTGGTCTCTTTTAAATGTCTCCCTTTCCCAGATGTGACAGAAGACAATCACAGCTGCCAGGGGAAAGGGCTAAATAAGTAAAATGGACTTACCCTCCAGGGTCTCTGCTGTGGAGCAGAAACAGCACCTCCAGGTCTGACAGCCTTCATCCGCATCTGGCAGGGAATTGAGAAAAAAAGGAAAGCAGTGTGAGCTTACACTGGTTGCCAGAGGGGGTGTTAGCACAAAATGCTGGAAGGAGGACAGAGAAGCTTCCCTGCGACATCCAGCAGCTAACTTTCAACAACACTCTGAATATTTACATGGTTACTCTGTGAACCCCAGTCCTGTCTTGCAGGGAAACTCCCCATTAAAGGACTTCCAGAAATCTACAGAACACTTTCTTCTCCAACCTCCTAGTTTACTAGGCAAAGAATGACTGGGGGAGTAGGGGAAGTGGGAGGGATACTTATAGCTTTGGTTGGGGTGTCTTTGCCTCCTCCTGGTTTCCAGGTGTTGAATTCCCAACAGTAATGAATGAATTTGTGGAATCTCCCTGCCATTGCAAAGGAAAGTGCTTTTCTTCAGGTCAAATGAGGCAATGCTTGGTTCTTGCCTTTAGAATAATCAAACTTAAAGGGGCGAAGATGGAAGATAATAGAAGCCACTTTTAGGCCTGAAACACTGTAACACACATTCCACTAATGCATTTAATCAATAGGATCTCACTACAGAGGATATCTTCCACTATGCCAAACAGGTCTATCAATAAGACATAAGCCCAGTTTCATCTAAACTTTTAGAGACCCAATTTGGCTTGCACAGTGCTTGGAACAAAACATGAATATATATATATATATATATATATATATATATATATTTGTACATATTATAAATTATTCAACAGCTAAATACCACATGATATTTTGATAATAGACACCAACAGCCAAACAGCCAACAAAAATGTGACCGCCTAAGATAGCCACCACCAGATAATCACAGTATACAAGTAAAGCCATTATATGTGCAGCCAGCAACCAGCAGCTAGCTCCCAGTAGTGCATTGCTGCTCCTGAGCCTACCTAGGTATGTTTTTCAAAAAATAATACCAAGAGAAGTAACTTGAAAAGTTGGCATGCTCTATCTGAATCATAAAACTTTAATTTTAATTTTGACTTTACTGTCCCTTTAAACAGATATAAAAGTTTACAAAGAAAATTCTTAATCTGTCAGAGCTTCTTATTATTGTATATAACTATGGTGCTAATCACAATTTTCATTTGATAATTATCTGCATTTTAGGCTGAAGCAATCATAATCCGAAGCAATCACAATCTGAACCATTCACAATCAGAAGCATTCACAATCAGAAGCATTCACAATCTTAAGCAATCACAATCTTAAGTAATCACAATCAGAAGCAATTATAATCTTAAGCAATCACAATCAGAAGTAATCACAATCAGAAGTAATCACAATCAGAAGCTATCACAATCAGAAGTAATCACAATCAGAAGCTATCACAATCAGAAGCTATCACAATCAGAAGCTATCACAATCAGAAGCAATCACAATCAGAAGCAATCACAATCAGAAGCTATCACAATCAGAAGCTATCACAATCAGAAGCTATTACAATCAGAAGTAATCACAATCAGAAGCTATCACAATCAGAAGCAATCACAATCTGAACCATTCACAATCAGAAGCATTCACAATCAGAAGCAATCACAATCTGAACCATTCACAATCAGAAGCATTCACAATCAGAAGCAATCACAATCAGAAGCTATCACAATCAGAAGTAATCACAATCAGAAGCTATCACAATCAGAAGCTATCACAATCAGAAGCTATCACAATCAGAAGCTATTACAATCAGAAGTAATCACAATCAGAAGCTATCACAATCAGAAGTAATCACAATCAGAAGCAATCACAATCTGAACCATTCACAATCAGAAGCATTCACAATCAGAAGCAATCACAATCTGAACCATTCACAATCAGAAGCTATCACAATCAGAAGTAATCACAATCAGAAGCAATCACAATCAGAAGCAATCACAATCAGAAGCTATCACAATCAGAAGCAATCACAATCAGAAGCAATCACAATCAGAAGTAATCACAATCAGAAGCAATCACAATCAGAAGCTATCACAATCAGAAGCAATCACAATCAGAAGCAATCACAATCAGAAGCAATCTAAATTCTCAATACTTAAAGGGACAAATTTATTTATTTCATTATTCAGATAAGAGCATGCAATTTTAATTAACTTTCCAATTTACTTCCATTAACAAAACGTGTGCAGTCTTTTTATATTTACATTTTTCTTGTCACCAGCTACTACTGAGCATGTACACAGGATATATGTATATGCATTTGTGATTGGCTGATGGCTGTCACATGATACAGGATGAGTGGAAATACACATAACTACTACTTTCTGGGAGATCATACTAAGTGCTATTGCATTGTTTTGTTTTCAAGCATTTGTTGATTATGCAAATCTACTGTATTTACTGGCCCTTTAATTCCACAGCTAAAATGACTTGATCAACCCCATGACAACACCTTTTACAATTATTAATGAGTAGCACAAAGATTTTTAGAATGGATCCCAGCTTTTTGCATGAGTGAAAGACAATGAAATGACCTCAATCATACTGGATGATAACGTCACCAAAGACAATCAATCACTAATTAAAATGAGTGATATCTATAGCTCAATAAAAAGAAAAAATCAGCATGCAGGCCCTTTAGCCTGTGATGTAATCAATAAACCCACAAAATCCCCATTTTGTTTATCATCAATTCTGCACTTTGGTTCTAGGATTTTGAAATCCGGAGATTAACGATGCAGATAAACAATACCGAGACTGTAATCAACCCCTAGGTGTTTATCACCTACAAACACATAATGAATGCACTACTGGGAGCTAGCTGAACACATCTGGAGACCTATGACAAGAGGCACATGTGTGTAGCCACCAACCACCAGCTGGCTCCTAGTAGTGCATTGCTGCTCCTAAGCCTACCTAGAATTTTCAAATAAGGATACCAAAAGAAAAAAGTAAATATCATAATGTAAGTAAATTGAACATGTTCTTAAACTTCAATGCTCTACTGTAACCACAAAACGTTCTCCCTGCTTATATTTAAACTAGTTTTTAGCTCAGCATTTTATGTATCTAGCATATTATAGACCTGCTCTGAACAAAACTACATGCAAACAAAATGCATTCACCTCCAACGACCCTGCTTCTCCATTTTGCTTTTCCTTATTGTGCTTTCCTCTTCTGGATTATTAATCAAGGTGAACACCCTGTTCTCTCAACCTTACTCCCTCTCCCTACTCCATTGTTTCATACTCACCCTAGTTGTGGTCCCCCATTCATCAAATCGAACACCTGAGCTGGATTGAGGAACTGCTTGAACTTGCGCAGGAATTTCACACCCTGGTTATCTCCACTCTTAGAATTTACAAAGACAAGGAGTGGACTGGCACAAGAGGCAGGGGAAGTGGCCTTCCAAAATCCTAAAATGGTGACCAGCACATAAAAACATAAAGAAGAGAGGACAAATAAATAGGAAAAATTTCAAAAGTATTAATATTTTCAAGAAAAAAAATCATAAAGGGTAAACATTGTATAGTTGTATTCATTATTGTTCTATGAACACAGAAAGATATATGTTGATGGCAGATAAGAACCATCAAGTACAGTATGCCCATATTTCTTTCTGAAGTATAAGCTTAATTCATTCTTTGGATAGGTTTATGCATTCCTTAAGCATTTCTAAATTTCCATACAATATGTGTATTTACCACCTACAAAGCAGTTCCATGAATTTACCACACTTTCTGTACAGAAGTCCTTCTACAGATGAAACCTTAGTGTTCTACCATCCGAACTGAGGTCATTGTTATGAGGTTGTTCTTTACGTGCGACACACTTTCAGCCTCAGCTTTATAAACCCCCTTCACCCAGTGCATCATGTATTTACATCATGTGGTGCTAGTCCCAGCGTACTACATAAGTAGATCTACGTTGATCTTTTTTGCAGCCCTTGCATTCTTAGTTGTCAAGTGACAACTGAGACTTGCTGTTTTTGGCCTGCGAGCATTTGATTGTGCTCCCTTACCACATGAAGCCAGATCCCTCGATAGTTGCAGACAGTGACATTATTTGTGTCACTGTCTGTACCAAATCCAGTGGTGCCGGTGTGCGAGAGAAGGCGAGAGGCGGGTTGGCAACCAAAATCAGGAGGGAGGAGGGGCTGTCCCTACACTGCAGCAATTGGTTTAGAAGTGAGAGGGAATGATGAGTCCCTACATGACAGAAAAAATATTGGTTGGAGGGGGGTTGGTGGGACCCTACACTGCAGAAAAAAGTGAGCACTTAGAAGAGATAGGTGGGCAGGGTGTGGGGGATCCAAATACTAAAAAAAAACATATCTAAAAAATAAATGATAAAATACACAAAATATACAGTAAATTGTTACTGGCAGACAGGCTGTTAGTAAAATATATGGCATGAAGCAGTGGGAGGGGGGAGGGCTACAGGACTGTTTCGCGGGGGGGGGGGGGGGATCAGGGAGTCGTGAGGGTGAAGATGATTCCTACATTACATAAATTAAAAAATAACAACTCAAGTATAAAAAACCTAAACTGCATACTTGCAGACTGTCTGCCATTACCTAAGATAGTGGTGACCAGTGGAAAGGGGGGGCAGAGCAGCTTGAGAGGGTTCAGGGAGTGTCAGGTGGGAGGGTAATCCTTAAACTAAAGCAAAAATTACACTTAAAAACATCTAACTGACTAACCCCTTCACTGCCGGGAATTTTTGAAGTGTGGTGCGCAGCTGCAATTAGCGCCCTTTTAATTACCAAAAGGCAATGGCAAAGCCATGTATGTCTACTATTTCCAAATAAAGGGGATTTCCAGAGGAGCTTTTACAACCATTTGTCTTATGACTGCAATAGTTGTGTGTAAATAATTTCAGTGAGAAACCCAGTTTGCGAAAAAGTATTTTTTTATATGATGATGGCCCAGATCAATACCTTGGGTTGTCTACTTAAAAAAAAAAAAAAAATATATATATATATATATATATATATATATATATATATATATATATATATATATATAGTTTTGAGGGTCAATTTTGAGAATTTGGACAGTTCTGCTATACCAAATGAGAGGCAGCCCATTACATCATTTTAGACATAGCTGCAGAACAGAGAATTTTCAAAAATAATAAAAAATATGTACATGCTTGGTCGTAGCTGAATCAGATTTATGCCAATGAACAACTTTTATGAATTTTTTTTCTACAGTTAGAAAGCTACAGGTTTGTTTGTATTTTTTTTTTTTTTTTACTTTTTAGGTTTATTTCACAATAATTTTTGAAATATATATATACCAATTAAGCATATTAGGTGATGTGCATCTCTGTAATGAGAAGGGGTGTGGTCTAATGACATCAACACCCTATATCAGGTGTGCATAATTATTAGGCAACTTCCTTTCCTTTGGCAAAATGGGTCAAAAGAAGGACTTTACAGGCTCAGAAAAGTCAAAAATAGTGAGATATCTTGCAGAGGGATGCAGCACTCTTAAAATTGCAAAGCTTCTGAAGTGTGATCATCGAACAATCAAGCGTTTCATTCAAAATAGTCAACAGGGTCGCAAGAAGCGTGTGAAAAAACCAAGGCGCAAAATAACTGCCCATGAACTGAGAAAAGTCAAGCGTGCAGCTGCCAAGATGCCACTTGCCACCAGTTTGGCCATATTTCAGAGCTGCAACATCACTGGAGTGCCCAAAAGCACAAGGTGTGCAATACTCAGAGACATGGCCAAGGTAAGAAAGGCTGAAAGACGACCACCACTGAACAAGACACACAAGCTGAAACGTCAAGACTGGGCCAAGAAATATCTCAAGACTGATTTTTCTAAGGTTTTATGGACTGATGAAATGAGAGTGAGTCTTGATGGGCCAGATGGATGGGCCCGTGGCTGGATTGGTAAAGGGCAGAGAGCTCCAGTCCGACTCAGACGCCAGCAAGGTGGAGGTGGAGTACTGGTTTGGGCTGGTATCATCAAAGATGAGCTTGTGGGGCCTTTTCGGGTTGAGGATGGAGTCAAGCTCAACTCCCAGTCCTACTGCCAGTTTCTGGAAGACACCTTCTTCAAGCAGTGGTACAGGAAGAAGTCTGCATCCTTCAAGAAAAACATGATTTTCATGCAGGACAATGCTCCATCACACGCGTCCAAGTACTCCACAGCGTGGCTGGCAAGAAAGGGTATAAAAGAAGAAAATCTAATGACATGGCCTCCTTGTTCACCTGATCGGAACCCCATTGAGAACCTGTGGTCCATCATCAAATGTGAGATTTACAAGGAGGGAAAACAGTACACCTCTCTGAACAGTGTCTGGGAGGCTGTGGTTGCTGCTGCACGCAATGTTGATGGTGAACAGATCAAAACACTGACAGAATCCATGGATGGCAGGCTTTTGAGTGTCCTTGCAAAGAAAGGTGGCTATATTGGTCACTGATTTGTTTTTGTTTTGTTTTTGAATGTCAGAAATGTATATTTTGTTGAATGTTGAGATGTTATATTGGTTTCACTGGTAAAAATAAATAATTGAAATGGGTATATATTTGTTTTTTGTTAAGTTGCCTAATAATTATGCACAGTAATGTAGTGATTGTGTAGTCACCTGCACACACAGATATCCCCCTAAAATAGCTATAACTAAAAACAAACTAAAAACTACTTCCAAAACTATTCAGCTTTGATATTAATGAGTTTTTTGGGTTCATTGAGAACATGGTTGTTGTTCAATAATAACATTAATCCTCAAAAATACAACTTGCCTAATAATTCTGCACTCCCTGTATATATATATATATATATATATATATATATAAAAGTAATAGTTGTGGGATAAGCACTCTCACCTCCTCATTGAGGGTGTTTTGGTATGATGAAGTGGACGGTTTGATCCCAAAACGTCACAACAATAAACCACGTTTTGTTATTTAAAGTCCAGTGAGTGCGGATCTATTAAAGTCCAGTGAGTGCGGATCTATTTTGCGGTATATATATATATACAGTATGTATATATATATATATATATATATATATATATATATATATATATATATATATACTGTATATATACTGTATATATACTGTATATATATATATATATATATAGTTTTCATAAGTAAATAAAAAATATACGGCGAGATTACGAGTTTTGCAGTAATAGGGGTGAGTTGCTAACGCTCCTTTTTTCTTACCGCTCCCTTAAGACAATGCTGGTATTACAGGTTGCTTACGGTAGCGGTAAGCTGACAAAACGTGCTTGTGCACGATTTCCCCATAGGAAACAATGGGGCTGAGCTGGCTGAAAAAAAACCTAACACCTGCAAAAAAGCAGCGTTCTGCTCCTAACGCAGCCCCATTGTTTCCTATGGGGAAATTAATTTTATGTCTGCACCTAACACCCTAACATGAACCCCGAGTCTAAACACCCCTAATCTTACACTTATTAACCCCTAATCTGCCGCCCCCGCTATCGCTGACACCTGCATTTTATTATTAACCCCTAATCTGCCGCTCCGTACACCGCCGCCACCTACATTGTAATTATGAACCCCTAATCTGCTGCCGCAAACGTCGCCGAAACCTACATTATAGTTATTAACCCCTAATCTGCCCCCCAACGTCGCCGCAACGATAGTAAATTTATTAACCCCTAATCTGCCGCAGCCAGCGTCGCCCCCACTATAATAAATTTATTAACCCCTAAACCTAAGTCTAACCCTAACACCCCATAACTTAAATATAATTTAAATACATCTAAATAAAATTACTACAATTAACTAAATAATTCCTATTTAAAAATAAATACTTACCTATAAAATAAACCCTAAGCTAGCTACAATATAACTAATAGTTACATTGTAGCTATCTTAGGATTTATTTTTATTTTACAGGCAACTTTGTATTTATTTTAACTAGGTACAATAGTTATTAAATAGTTATTAACTATTTAATAACTTCCTAGTTAAAATAAGTACAAATTTACCTGTAAAATAAATCCTAACCTAAATTACAATTACACCTAACACTACACTATAATTAAACTAATTACCTAAACTACCTACAATTAATTACAATTAAATTAAATAAACTAAATTACGAAAAAGAACAAACACTAAATTACAGAAAATAAAAAAAAGAATTGCAAGAATTTTAAACTAATTACACCTAATCTAATCCCTCTAATAAAAATAAAAAGCCCCCCAAAATAATAAATACAATACCCCCCCAACATTAAAACCCACCACCCACACACCCAACCCTACTCTAAAACCCACCCAATCCCTCCTTAAAAAACCTAACACTACCCCCTTGAAGATCACCCTACCTTGAGACGTCTTCTCCCAGCCGGGCACAAGTGGACCTCCAGAGGGGCAGAAGTCTTCATCCGATCCGGGCAGAAGAGGTCCTCCAAGTGGCAGAAGTCTTCATTCAGGCGGCATCTTCTATCTTTATCCTTCCGGAGCGGAGCGTGTCCATAGATAGAAGATGTCGCCTGGATGAAGACTTCTGCCGCTTGGAGTACCTCTTCTGCCCGGATTGGATGAAGACTTCTGCCCCTCTGGAGGTCCACTTGTGCCCGGCTGGGTGAAGACGTCTCAAGGTAGGGTGATCTTCATGGGGGTAGGGTTTTTTTAAGGGGGGATTGGTGGGTTTTAGAGTAGGGTTGGGTGTGTGGGTGGTGGGTTTTAATGTTGGGGGGGGTATTGTATTTTTTTTACATGTGAAAGAGCTGATTACTTTGGGGCAATGCCCCGTAAAAGGCCCTTTTAAGGGCTATTTGTAATTTAGTATAGGGTAGGGAATTTTATTATTTTGGGGGGCTTTTTTATTTTATTAGGGGGATTAGATTAGGTGTAATTAGTTTAAAATTCTTGTAATTCTTTTTTATTTTCTGTAATTTAGTGTTTGTTGTTTTTCGTAATTTAGTTTATTTAATTTAATTGTAATTAATTGTAGGTAGTTTAGGTAGTTAGTTTAATTATAGTGTAGTGTTAGGTGTAATTGTAATTTAGGTTAGGATTTATTTTACAGGTAAATTTGTACTTATTTTAACTAGGAAGTTATTAAATAGTTAATAACTATTTAATAACTATTGTACCTAGTTAAAATAAATACAAAGTTGCCTGTAAAATAAATATAAATCCTAAGATAATTACAATGTAACTATTTATTTTATAGGTAAGTATTTAGTTTTAAATAGGATTAATTTATTTAATAGTAGTACATTTATTTTGTTTTATTTAAATTATATTTAAGTTAGGGGGTGTTAGGGTTAGACTTAGTTTTAGGGGTTAAAAAATTTAATATAGTAGCGGCAACATTGTGGGCGGCAGATTAGGGGTTAATAAATGTAGGTAGGTGTCGGCGATGTTAGGGACGGCAGATTAGGGGTTAATAAAATTTAACTAGTGTTTGTGAGGCGGGAGTGCGGCGGTTTAGGGGTTAATAAATTTATTAAAGTGGCGGCGATGTCCAGTCGGCAGATTAGGGGTTAAATAATTTTATTATAGTGTTTGCGATGGGGGGGGGGCTCGGTTTAGGGGTTAATAGGTAGTTTATGGGTGTTAGTGTACTTTGTAGCACTTTAGTTAAGAGCTTTATGTTACGGCGTTAGCCCATAAAACTCTTCTTAACTACTGTCTTTTATATGCGGTAGGAGTCTTGACAGGAGAGGGTCTACCGCTCACTTTTTCAGGCGATCGTAATACCGGCGTTAGGCAAATCCCATTAAAAAGATAGGATACGCAATTGACGTAAAGGGATTTGTGGTATGCTAAAATTGTGGAAAAAAAGTGAGCGGTAGACCCTTTCCTGCCTGACTCGTAATACCAGCGGGCGTTAAAAAGCAGCGTTAGGTCCCCTTAACACTGCTTTTTAAGGCTAATGCAAGACTCATAATCTAGCCGATAGTTTTCATAGGTAAATTAAAAAAACGAAGGGGTCAATTTATCAAAGTGCGAGCGGACATGATGCTGTCAGCATTTATCATTACACATGCAGTTCTTGTGAACTGCTTGTGCAATGCCGCCCCCTGTAGATTCGCGGCCAATCGACCGCTAGCAGGGGGTATCAATCAGCCTGATCGTATAGGATAGAGCGGATTGAAGATCGCAGCCTCAAGTTATGGAGTAGCGGTCTTTAAACCGCTGCTTCATAACTACTGTTTCCGGCGAGCCTGAAGGCTTGTGCGGAAACAGGGGCATCAAGCTCCATTCAGAGCTTGATCATTCAGCCCCAAAGGCTCTATTTCTGTGTAACAGAGTGATAGTAAAAATGGTAAAAATAATCCAGTACAAGTTTTTCTCTGAAATTCCCAGTAGCGAAGGGGTTAATCTTACTTAAGGTTTCTCTCATCTCTCCCTTCTCTCCTCTATGCAATATATATTACGTTGTTTTTTTAGACCATATACCATTTTATTAGCTGTCCTTTTTCTATTACAAGATGTTTTTTTTGCTACAGTATGAATTCTATGCACTTACCGTCAGAGTCAATGCTGTTCAGCGCAGTAGGGGGGATAATGGAGACCCTGCAGGCACCTAGGGGACAGATTTTATCTAACTGCTCTTTACAAGAGCTGTGAACCTAGAAAAAGAAAGAGATAAAGCATAAGGATAAAAGAGATAAGAGCTATGGGGCAAGTCCCTGCAGAGTGATTCAGTGCCAGAGATTATAAAGTGATTTCTGTATATAGGAGAACAATGATTCCCAGTCTTACTATAGCTTTGCACCACAGACATCTCCAGTCCTGCAGTCTTCGCACGCTGCCACAGGTCTTGTCACATACTGCACATTTAGCACTCACAGGTAGGTTGCCCTCCAGCCACTGATGGGGCATTGTCACCTGAAGAAGAAAGAAAGACACATTACTGCAAACACATACGTCACTTGATCTGAGAATGTCACTTCAAAGAGTTTAACATCCTTGCAAAACTGCTGCCATATAATGCTCCAGAAATGGAGCTGGCTCCTAAACATATGTTCATGCTTTTCAACAAAAGTTACCAAGAAAACAAAGAAAATTGATAATAGAAGTAAATTAGAAAGTTGTTAAAGATTGCATGCTCTATCTGAATCAAGACAGAAACATGTTGGATTTTATATACCTTTAAAAAAAAAGATAATCCCTTTATTACACATTCCCCAGTTTTGCATAACCAACACAGTTATATTAATACACATTTTACCTCTGTGATTACCTTGTACCTAAGCCTCTGCAGACTGCCCCCTTATTTCAGTTCATTTGACAGACTTGCATTTTAGCCAAACAGTGCTCACTCCTAGGTAACTTCACGTGCATGAGCTCAATGTTATCTATATGAAACACATGAACTAACGCCCTCTAGTAGTGAAAAACTGTCCAAATGCATTCAGATTAGAGGTGGCCTTCCAGGTCTAAGAAATTAGCATATGAATCTCCTAGGTTTAGCTTTCAACTAAGAATACCAAGAGATAAAAGTCAATTGGAAAGTTGTTTAAAATGACATGCCCTATTTGAATCATGAAAGGTTTTTTTAGCTTGACTGTCTCTTTGAGAGTAAAAAACACAACATATATATATATATATATATATATATATATATATACATTATCTGATAAAAAATATTTATATAAATATTAATAAAAATGTTTCATAAGGGTTAAAAGGTATATGGTATATGGTATAACAAGGTATATATTTATATATGTCTAAATGTGTGTGTGTATATATGTGTGTGTGTGTGTGTGTATATATATATATGTCTAAATATGTGTGTGTGTGTGTGTGTGTGTGTGTGTATATATATATATATATATATATATATGTGTGTGTGTGTGTGTATATATGTGTATATACATGTGTATTTATGTATAGCATGAAACAAAGATTTTCATTTGCCTGTAAATCCAGAGTGTTGATATTTGTATTGTACATATATACATACTAATATGCACAGATACTGATCTAAAAATACAGTATAAAACTGTTTAAAAACTTACTTAGAAGCTCCCAGTTTAGCTCTGTTAAAAAGGTAGCTGGAACACCCACTGCAAGTGTGAGATAGCAGACACTCCCCCTCCTCCTTCCTCTGTATATGAAAAGACACTTTACACAAACAGGAGCAAGCTAGAGTAGGTATATGTCGGTATTTTAACTAGGTACAATAGTTATTAAATAGTTATTAACTATTTAATAACTTCCTAGTTAAAATAAAGACAAATTTACCTGTAAAATAAATCCTAACCAAAGTTACAATTACACCTAACAATACACTATAATTAAATAAATTACCTAAACTAACTACAATTAAATACAATGTAAAACAGTTATCTAAAGTACGGAGAAAAAAAACCCACTAAATTACAGAAAATAATAAAATAATTAAAAAAAAATTAAACTAATTACACCTAATCTAATCCCCCTAATAAAATAAAAAAGCCCCCCAAAATAATAAAAATCCCTACCCTACACTAAATTACAAATAGCCCTTAAAAGGGCTTTTTGCAGGGCATTGCCCCAAAGTAATCAGCTCTTTTACCTGTAAAAAAAAATGCAATACCTCCCCCCAACATTAAAACTCACCACCCACACACCCAACCCTTCTCTAAAACCCACCCAATTCCCCCTTAATAAAACCTAACACTAACCCCTTGAAGATCATCCTACCTTGAGACGTCTTCACCCAACCGGGCAGAAGTGGTCCTCCAGACGGGCAGAAGTCTTCATCCAAGCCGGGAAGAAGAGGTCCTCCAGACGGGCAGAAGTCTCCATCCAGGCGGCATCTTCTATCTTCATCCATCCGGAGCGGAGCGTGTCCATCTTCAAGACATCCGACGCGGAGCGTCCTCTTCTGTCTTCATCCGACGACTAAATGACGGTACCTTTAAGTGACGTCATCCAAGATGGTGTCCCTTCAATTCCGATTGGCTGATAGAATTCTATCAGCCAATCGGAATTAAGGTAGAAAAAATCCTATTGGCTGATGCAATCAGCCAATAGGATTGAAGTTCAATCCTATTGGCTGTTCCAATCAGCCAATAGGATTGAGCTTGCTTTCTTTTGGCTGATTGGAACAGCCAATAGAATGCAAGCTCAATCCTATTGGCTGATTGGATCAGCCAATAGGATTTTTTCTACCTTAATTCCGATTGGCTGATAGAATTCTATCAGCCAATCGTAATTGAAGGGACGCCATCTTGAATGACGTCACTTAAAGGTACCGTCATTTAGTGTTAGTCGTCGGAAAGAAGAGGATGCTCCGCGTTGGATGTCTTGAAGATGGACCCGCTCCGCTCTGGATGGATGAAGATAGAAGATGCTGTCTGGATGAAGACTTCTGCCCGTCTGGAGGACCTCTTCTGCCCGTATAGGATGAAGACTTCGGACCGTCTGGAGGACAACTTCTGCCCGGTTGGGTGAAGACGTCTCAAGGTAGGGTGATCTTCAAAGGGTTAGTTTTAGGTTTTATTAAGGGGGGATTGGGTGGGATTAAAGGTTAATAATATAATGCAGGTGGCGGCGATGTCGGGGGCGGCGGATTAGGGGTTAATAAGTGTAAGATTAGGGGTGTTTAGACTCTGGGTTCATGTTAGGGTGTTAGGTGTAGACATAAAAGTATTTCCCCATAGGACTCAATGGGGCTGCGTTAGGAGCTGAACGCTGCTTTTTTGCAGGTGTTAGGCTTTTTTTCAGCCGAATCTGCCCCATTGTTTCCTATGGGGAAATCGTGCACAAGCACGTTTAGCCAGCTCACCGCTACAGTAAGCAGCGCTGGTATTGAGGTGAGATGTGGAGCAAAATTTTGCTCAACAATCACTTTTCTGCAACTAGCGCCAGGTTTAAAAAAAAACGCAATACCAGCGCTGTCTGTAGGTGAGCGGTAAGCTGAATCTGCTCTTTAGCCCCGCAAGCCTTACCGACAAAAATTCGTAATCTAGCCGATAGATTTTATCCTGGAACATCTGGGAAAGACATGTATGGCAACATAAAAACAATCATAATGCAATAACATTTCTCAACCAACGGGCTGTACAATCTTGAATTCAAAATCATTTAAAGCCATCAGAAAATCCATTTCACACAGTTTTATAATGGTTTCTCATAAGTTAACTAGCAGTCAGACATTATGTGCTCAGTTTATCACTTGAGAGGTTCCCTGCTAGGAAAGCTGTCCACCTGTGTTCGTGGCAAACAGCGCTCCGTTGCACACATTTTTTATTTCACAAGGAAGTTCTTCAGAAGCACCACCTGTAGGGCCTAAAATAGTTTTGGGTGATTTACAACTGGTGCTTCTTAAAGGGGACAGTAATCACTTTGTAATTACAATACATTTATGTTGTCAAGCTATAGAATACCATCAATTAAGTCTAATAATTTCTTAAAACAAATTGATATCATGTTTGATGCAATCGTTTTTCAACAGACAAACTCCACCCACCACTTGCCTCATTTTAAGCAGCCAATCTGAGCTGAAGTCTGCAGCGGACAAGTCTAGCCCCAGTAATAATGTTAATATAAAGTGAATTGTTTTGCACTTTTTATCCGTTAAAGCCTACCAGGGAAAGATTTGAAGCAGGGTTAACCTTGATCAGTCTACAGTGTTCTTTTTTGGTTCTGAAAATTAGAAAAGCCACTAATATTATAGCTAAATTACATGAAAAGGAAGTAAAATAAATAATGTAAGTATATAGCAAAGTTGGGTTTTTTCTTTTTGTTTGTTTTTTTAAATAATCTTTTATTTGAGGTTCAATACACACATACAGACAATACACGACAGTAAAATATGGGATTAATGGAATACATGCATCAAATAAAACATTTACAAGCTAACATTGAGTATTCCCAGAAATGCAGAATTCAATTAAAGTGAAATACACACATTATGCCAATTAATGCACAAACCTCCTTAGTGACTCAAGAGGCCACTCTTGGACCTCTCAAACCTAAAAAGCGCAGGAGGTTATCTTGACCACAGGAGATCGCTCTTGGGCCTCGAATAATAGACCTCATTTTCTCTTTTTTTTTGTAAAATTGTGGAGAATAAAAATATATAAATACAATGGAACTACAACTCTGCGTATATAAACAATAACGTACAAAACCAGATTAGATATAGCTGCTACAATCCGTACATTACAAGTTCAAATAATATGCTTTGCTTATATAATGAATAAGGGTATATTAAGAGATTGGGATGCAATCAATACTAGGTAATAACTGAATATAGTTCAATAAAGTTAGTGTAGAGTGCTTCATAGTCTCTAGCCAACTCCAGAACGATATAGGCACTGTAGAAGGCTCACCGCATACATGATATTCCAGGGGTCATGGAAGTCGACAATGTTCCTGGGTGCCTGAGATTGAAAATAGCTTGGTAAAACAGCTGTATTTGAGAGTATTCCTTTGGTGTTTGTGTGCTCACAATTTTTACTTTGTATTGGTATTTCTGGGGATTACTTTACTTTCACAAGCTTCTTCCGTGTGGCAAGCGGCTCATTTGTCTCCGGGGAAGACTCATCCCTCTTCTTCGCTGGTTGCACCGTTTCAATATATGCATTTTAGGTGCCGCCATTCTACCTTCATGGTTATTCCGACCTCTCGCCTTAGGTAAGTGGAGCCGATCGGAGCCTTTAGCCGGCTTCCTCCAAGTCAGTTTTATAATATTAGTTCCTTTTGCAGCTACCTTAGGTCTCCACTCACCTCGTGGGAGCAAGTGCAGATTTACTATATTAAAAATACCGACCCCAAAGCAGGAAATGAATGCAACAAAAGTCAGTGCACCTTTCATAACTGAGATTCAAATCTTTTATTTTTTTCAATACTTTGCATGTCCACTTTTATTTTTGATGACAGACTCAATCCTCCTTGGCATGGAGGAAACCTGTGTCATACAAATTTCTGGAGAGATGTTCTGCCCTTCTTCAGAGATCTTTTCAGCTGCTCTTTGCTGGAGGGGTTGTGTTGCTCTACCATTCTCTTTAAAATACCCCAAAGGTGTTCTACTGGATTCAACTCAGGTGACATACTTGGCCAGGTCATAGTTTTCACTTGTTTCTCCTTTAGAAACTCCTTTGTGATTTTGGCAGTGTGCTTTGGATCGTTATCATGCTGTAATATTAGTCCTCTGCCAAACTCCTGGGGACTGGGAGTCATCTTGTCAGCCAGTATTTTGGTATATCCCAGGCATTCATGGTGCCATCTATAAATGTCATCTATCTCCCCAACACCTTTTGCAGTCATGCAGCCCTATATCGTCACACTCCCACCTCCATGATTCACTGTTGGGACTATGCATTCACTGTAATAATCCTGACCAGGTTCACACCAAACATGCCGCACCCCATCTGAGCCACAAAATTGTATCTTGTTCTTGGCCATCTTACCAAATAATGTGCTCCCAGTATTCATCAGGCTTTTCCTGTTGTTTAGCAAAGTTTAATCTTGCAGTTTTTTGCCGAAGAGCAAGCAAGGGTTTTTTCCTTGGATGCTGTCCATAGAAGTTGACATTATTTTCCACGTCCTTAGCACTGTCTGAGCTGTCACAGAAAGACCAATTTCAATCGATAATCCCTGAGCCAAATCTGAAGCAGTTGCCTTGATGCAAATCTGAAGCACTTGCCTGTTGCCTGTTTTCAGGGCTAGATTGTGCAAGTAACGCACTGTCCGTGGCGTCATTTTAGGAGGACAGCCATTGCGGCTCTGATTTTTGGCACTGTGTATCGATCTATGCTTCCTAATTACTGCTGCAACTGCGTTTTGATTTTTAGTTGGTCACCAATCTTCCTGTATCCTTTCCCATCTTTGTGAAGTCTCACAATCAGATGTTTCAATTCCTCTGACAATTCTTTTCCATGTGGAGACATGATGCAGACTTGCAGATAGACACAACCCATTGGTCAAAAAATTAGACTGTTCTGGTAACCTGGTAACTATGCTCATGCAATTAGGCTAATTCGAAATCATAGGTGTACACTTTTGTGTGTCAGTGACCACAGGTGTATTCACTTTTGTTGCATTAAGTTTCTACTTTGGGGCCTGTATTTTCAATATAATCTTTCTAAAGTATTTGTTTTTGATTGTTTATAATAGGAAATACTCTACTTTTTAACTTAGAAATAAAACAATTATTGAGAGGTGATACAATTTTGAATAATTTTATATTTAAGTGATATTGCCCAGGGGTGTACTTACTTCTATTGTATACTGTAAGTGGCGGATTATCTTTTCCAAATGCGGAACTTCTAGTTTATGCGACAAAGTCATGACCACCGCCGGACACACCCCTTAGCAAAGTTGTTTTACTATGTTTAAGCCCATAGGTAAAATCCCTGCCCAGTAGATGCAAGCATTGCATAGAACACAGACAGTGAGCCAGTTAGAAACAGCAGCTGCATATAGTCATCAATCACTGCTGGTGTTTTATGCTTGGCAAAATGCTTGTGGTTTCTTTTAAGATTAGGTTAGTAATGCAAAAAAGTGCATGCTCTAACAAATCAGAGCATTGCATTTGTTACATCAAAATACCCCTTTAAGTATAAGGATTTGCCTGCAAAATTGTATTATTTTTTTAAAACCAAAGGATAAATGGTCTATACCATAATTTTTAGTACAAGCAATAACAGCTGCCATAGCTATGTTTACCCAACAAATGACCATCACAATTAGATTCTAGAAGTCATTACAGAAAACTTATCAAACAAATCTTAAATGCACCACAAAATTCTTCTTTAAACACCAGACAACCGAGGAAACCAGTTTGTGCTGATTATTTGACTCACAGGGACTTTTAAAGTGGTTAGACTGAGACACATCTAACATTTTAAAATCTCAGATCACCCTTAAATTTTGGAAATTCTTTCAACTCCCCATTATAAGATTTCACATCCTAACTGAATTCAAACAGAGCTTACAGGAAAGAGCCAGTGATAACCTTTGATTGAATAAACATCAAACACCTGTAATGCCAAGAAAGTATACCTATAAAAAAGATAACCCTATCACTTTTTTCCATTGAAATCCTCCAAGTGACCTTGATTTATCCAGTCAATTTAAAAGTACTAGCAAATAGAAAAAGATACATGCTTTTCAATGTTAAGCAGCAAATTGAGTTGCTACCCAAGGCAAATGGCTTATACTACTCCCACAGATACAAAGCTTCCTCTGATCAGCTTTAATGAGTTCCTTTAATTGCCTGACACAGGAAAGACTGGATTTTCCAGCTAGTTTGTGTGTTAGATAATAACTGTAAGTTTGTAGACCTGTCCCGTTATGTTGTAGTGGTGATTGATTTGTTTAATTTTAACGTGTTCAGTATTTATTTGATAGGAGACTCCTCACTTCTTCATCTTGTAAATCACATCTATAGTTCCCACCTTGCAAAGGCAATAAAGTTTTACATTTGGATATGTTATCAACAAGTAACTTTATTTGTATCTTCACGCTGAGGAGCAGTAAACTTGTGTATCTTGACACATGGGCCTCTATTTATCAAGCTGTCAACCGCAAATATGCTGGAATTCCGCAGCGTATTTGTGGCGAGCCTGATTCGCCTTAGTTATCAAACCCTACAGACCAGCAAAAGTAGAATTTAGTGACGTAACATACGATCCGCCGGACTCAGTCCGACACAGATCGATGCTTACGTCACTACAGATGTTCCGAACGCAAGTTTGGCACAATCTGACTACTTTTGGAAGTTATCAAATTCCTACCAGGTACGCTCGGCACTTTTCCGGCCCAGCGTACCTGGTTTTCAATCCAGGAATCAATGGGAATCGGAAAGCAGTGAAAGCTTATGTTCGCTGCTGCCCGATATCCCATTGATTTCTATGGGAAATGTCTACACCTAACACCCTAACATGTACCCCGAGTCTAAACACCCCTAATCTGCCCCCCCTACACCGCCGCGACTAAATAAAGTGTTTAACCCCTAAACCGCCGGTCCCGGAGCCCACCGTCACCTACATTATACTTATTAACCCCTAATCTGCCACCCTATACCGCCGCAACTCTAATAAATGTATTAACCCCTAAATCACCGCTCCCGGAGCCCACTGCAACTCTAATAAAGTGTTTAACCCCTAATCTGCCGCTCCCGGAGCCCACGCCTACTACATTATATTTATTAACCCCTAATCTGCCCCCCACACCGCCGCCACTTACCTACATTTATTAACCCCTAATCTGCCGCCCCAACGTCGCCGCTACTATATTAAATTTATTAACCCCTAAACCCAAGTCTAACCCTAACCCTAACACCCACTAATGTAAATATAATTTAAATATATCTAAATAAAATTACTATCATTAAATAAATTATTGCTATTTAAAAATAAATACTTACATATAAAATAAACAGATAGCTACAATATAACAAATAGTTACATTGTAGCTAGCTTAGGATTTATTTTTATTTTACAGGCAACTTTGTATTTATTTTAACTAGGTACAATAGTTATGTAAATAGTTATTAACTATTTAATAGCTACCTAGTTAAAATAAAGACAAAATTACCTGTAAAATAAAACGTAACCCAAGTTACAATTACACCTAACACTACACTATAATTAAATTAATTCCCCTAAACTAAATACAATTAAATACGATTAAAACAATTATCTAAAGTAAAAAAAAAACCCACTAAATTACAGAAAATAATAAAAGAATTAAAAAAATGAAACTAATTATACCTAATCTAATCCCCCATATAAAATAAAAAAGCCCCCCAAAATAATAAAAATCCCTACCCTATTCTAAATTACAAATAGCCCTTAAAAGGGCTTTTTGCCGGGCATTGCCCCAAAGTAATCAGCTCTTTTACCTGAAAAAAAAGTACAATACCCCCCAACATTAAAACCCATCACCCACACACCCAACCCTACTCTAAAACCCACCCAATCCCCCCTTAAAAAAAACTAACACTAACCCCTTAAGATCACCCTACCTTGAGACGTCTTCACCCAACCAGGCCGAAGTCCTCCACGAAGCCGGGTGAAGTGGTCCTCCAGACGGGCAGAAGTCTTCATCCAAGCCGGGAAGAAGAGGTCCTCCAGACGGGCGGGTCCATCTTCAAGCCATCCAACGCGGAGCATCCATCTCGGCCGACGACTAACGACGGATGAAGGTTCCTTTAAATGATGTCATCCAAGATGGCCTCCCTTGAATTCCAATTGGCTGATAGAATTCTATCAGCCAATCGGAATTAAGGTAGGAAAAATCCTATTGGCTGATGCAATCAGCCAATAGGATTGAGCTCGCATTCTATTGGCTGATTGGAACAGCCAATAGGATTTTTTGTACCTTAATTCCGATTGGCTGATAGAATTCTATCAGCCAATCAGAATTGAAGGGACCCCATCTTGGATGATGTCATTTAAAGGAACCTTCATTCAGTGTTAGCCGTCGGATGAAGAGGATGCTCCGCGTCGGATGTCTTGAAGATGGACCCACTCCGCGCCGGATGGAAGACTTCTGCCCGTCTGGAGGACCACTTCGCCTGGCTTGGATGAAGACTTCTCCCGGCTTCGTTGAGCACTTCGGCCCGGTTGGATGAAGACTTTCTTCCGGTAAGGTGATCTTCAAGGGGTTAGTTTTAGGTTTTTTTAAGGGGGTATTGGGTGGGTTTTAGAGTAGGGTTGAATGTGTGGGTGGTGGGTTTTAATGTTGGGGGGAATTTGTAATCTTTTTTACAGGTAAAAGAGCTGATTACTTGGGGCAATGCCATGCAAAAGGCCCTTTTAAGGGCTATTTGTAATTTAGTGTAGGGTAGGGTTTTTTTATTTTGGGGGGGCTTTTTTATTTTGTTAGGGGTATTAGATTAGGTGTAATTTATTTAAAAATCTAGTAATTTGTTTATTATGTTCTGTAATTTAGTGTTTGTTTTTTTGCACTTTAGATAATTTAATTTAATTGTATTTAATTTAGGGAAATAATTTAATTATAGTGTAGTGTTAGGTGTTAGTGTAACTTAGGTAAGGTTATATTTTACAGGTCAATTTGTCTTTATTTTAGCTAGGTAGTTTATTAAATAGTTAATAACTATTTAGTAACTATTGTACCTAGTTAAAATAAATACAAACTTGCCTGTAAAATAAAAATAAAACCTAAGCTAGCTACAATGTAACTATTAGTTATATTGTAGCTAGCTTAGGGTTTTTTTTATAGGTAAGTATTTCGTTTTAAATAGGAATAATTTAGTTAATGATAGGAATTTTATTTAGGGGGGGTTAAGGTTAGGGTTATACTTAGGTTTAGGGGTTAATACATTTAGAATAGTAGCGGCGATGTTGGGGCGGCAGATTAGGGGTTAATAAATATAATGTAGGTGTCAGCGATGTTGGGGGCAGCAGATTAGGGGTTAATAGTTATAATGTAGGTGTCGGCTATGTCGGAGGCGGCAGATTAGGGGTTAATAAGTATAATGTAGGTGTCGGCGATGTCGGGGTGGCAGATTAGGGGTTAATAAGTGTAAGATTAGGGGTGTTTAGACTTGGGGTTCATGTTAGGGTGTTAGGTGTAAAAATAAATTTTATTTCCCCATAGGAATCAATAGAGCTGCGTTAGGAGCCAAACGCTGCTTTTCTGCAGGTGTTAGACTTTTTTTCAGCCGGCTCTCCCCGTTGATTCCTATGAGGAAATCGTGCACGAGCATGCACAACCAGCTCACCGCTAACGTAAGCAGCGCTGGTATTGGAGTGAGAGGTGGAGCAAAATTTTGCTCAAAGCTCACTTTTTGTCTGTTAACGCCGTAATACCAGCGCTGTCTTAAGTGAGCGGTGAGCATAAACTGCTCGTTAGCACCGCATAGCCTCTAACGCAAAACTCGTAATCTAGGTGTTAGTGTTTTGCGTATTTGATTTGTAGCATTATACAGTTATAAAAAAGAAAATGTAAAACAAAAGAGCCAACGTAAGTTAACATATAGGCCCCAATTTATCAAAGTCTGGCGGACCTGATCCGACAGTGCGGATCAGGTCCGCCAGACCTCGCTGAATACGGCGAGCAATACGCTCGTCGTATTCAGCATTGCACCAGCAGCTCACAAGAGCTGCTGGTGCAACGCCGCCCCCTGCAGACTCACGGCCAATGGGCCGCCAGCAGGGGGGTGTCAATCAACCCGATTGTACTCGATCGGGTTGATTTCCGGCTATGTCTGTCCGCCTGCTCAGAGCAGGCGGACAGGTTATGGAGCAGCGGTCTTTGTGACCGCTGTTTCATAATTGCTGTTTCTGGCGAGCCTGCAGGCTCACCAGAAACACGGGGCATCAAGCTCCATTCAGAGCTTGATAGATAGGCCCCATAAAGTCTAACAGTACATTACCTAAGATATGCAAAATGTACATTTCTCTATTTGTGCTATTGGCAAAACTTTTAACAAATTATTCCAGTATATGAATTGGAGGACTCTGCACAGAACGTGTTAATTCAGAGCAGATTCATTTTATGAGATACCTTATTCTTTGCTGCTGTTACAAAGGTGGTGAGAATGGGAATATTTATGTATAACATGGAAGTCACGGTGCAGAGTTCAAGATCACTGGCACAGTGCACCCCAGGAATATTAATAGACAAATAAATATATTTTAAAATACTCTCTTTTTTATTTTTGCAAAAATAAACAGAATTTTTACTTTTCTGTATTTAATATAAAAAAATCCACACCTTGCTTTCTTTTAAAGTGACGTGAAACCCAATTTTTTTTATGATTCGGACAGTGCATACAATTTTAAACAACTTTCCAATTTACTTCTATCATAAATTTTGTTTTATTTTCTGTGTATCCTTTACAGAAGAAGTAGCAATGCACTACTGGGAGCTAGCGGAACACATTGGTAAGCCAATGGCAAGAGGCATATATGCGCTTCCATCAATCAGCAGCTAGCTCCCAGTGCCTGAGCCTACCTAGGAATGCTTTTCAACAAAGAAAAAGAACTAAGCAACTTAGATATAAGAAGTTGTTTACAATTGTATGCTCTATCTGAATCATGAAATAAATGTTCAGGGTTTGATGTCCCTTTAATATCTGTTTTGATAGAGTCCAATAATTTCCACTAAGTTCAGTAAACTTTGACAGTATCTGAAATATTCCTTCAATTTTGATTTTGGTCTTTTATTGCTTATATGCAATTCAAACCTGCAAGTTAGCAAGTTAATAAGCTCATTCAAAGGGATACAAATAAATGCTAAATAAATGCTAGATAGAATGGTGTATTCATAGAAAAGATTACCCTAAAAATAATATTTAGATGCATTTCAATATTGAAAAACTAATTGTAAAGTTTTAGTGTCGATAACGTAATTTGCGTCACTACGTTGTAACCTTGGTTTCCTTCTCTGCTGAGACCAATTAGCGTCAGCTATAAATGGGCAAGAGGGTATTACCAATTACTTTGTGGAATATAGTTGTGTCTGGAGTCTGCACTACAGTAGATTTGCATAATCAACACATGCATGATAAAAAGACAATGCAATAGCACTTAGGGGCATATTTATCAAGCTCCGTACGGAGCTTGATGCCCCGTGTTTCCGTTCAGTGTAATCTTACAAAATGTCTAACATTTAGGAGCATATTTATCAAGCCCTTGAGAAAGACAGTTCCGGCTAACTAGGAAGACGCTCCAAACAGTGGTAAGTAAATTCAAAAGATTTCTTTATTCAAAGCACTGTGCACTAAAAACAAAGAGCGGACAATAGCTAGAAATGACCTCCACCCAAATCAAGTAGTGGTCACATAAAGGCAGTAACAGCAGACGCGTTTCATGCGGGTCCACCGCACTTGATCACTGCTTAGCATAAGAAACTGCCTATAGTCTATTTAAAGGGGCATATAATTAGGCAATTAACATCATATGTGTCCAACTTAGTAATTCATAAAGCCTTAAACAATTAATCCCTAATTCATAGACTGTAATGTACAGGACACAGGAAGGTTTGCACACACAACAATACAAGTTTATACTTATATAAACAATCAAAAACAACAAAAAACAGCAAAAATAACAAAACATGAAAGGGGAGCAAAGTAGATAATCGATTCAATCTCAAGAAAAATTACAAACAATTATTATTATATATACATAGTTTCTAATTCATGATTTATAATATTTAATTTTTAATTATTAATTTTTATAATTCTTATAATTTAGTGAACAGTAACAGATGAAAGAAGGGGCAAATGAGGTATCATATATTGTTGATACTATTATTTAATTATAACTCAAATTCAAATTTAATTTTAATTTCAATTCAAATATTGGCTTAATTGCTATAGTACACAAAAACCAAAAAAATTTTTGTGTTTATTTAAACAAAGAGATTGACATCGGCTTCAACATTCAAGCCAAGAGGGGTCCTAGTATTGAGATGAAAAATCCATCTAACCTCCTTTTTGCTTAAATAATGTTCTCTGTCCCCACCTCTCTTGGAGAAAGGAACATGATCAATTGCTTGGAAATTTGCCAGGCTAGAATTTCCCAAATGTTCAAATTTAAAATTTAAAATGGGTGGCAACAGAGGTGAACACATCAGGGTCCTCAATGTCCCTGATGTGCTCCAACACCCGATCTCTTAACCTCCTCTTGGTTTTCCCCAAATATTGTATTTTACATTCTTTGCACGTCATAAGATAGACTATATGTGTGGAATTGCAGTTTAGTCTAAATTTAATTTTATATTCTTTGTTAGTACTATGGGACACAAAACTGTCTCCCTCCGTTACGTAGTCACATGTTTTACATCTGGTAGCCCTACATCTATAGAAACCCATCCTAGGTTTCAACCAAGATTGTATCTTCCTGTCAGGCAGGGAAGAGGGGGCTACATAATCTCTTATAGTCAAGGCTTTTTTAGGTACAAATTTTATACCTTCTGCCACTACTTTTTCTAATACAGTATCTGTATGAAGAATCGGGAGGCTTTCACGAATGATGTCACAAACTTCTCGGAACTCCAGACTGTATGGAGTACTGAAAATGATATTTTTACAGACATCATTAGCCTTTCCCTCTCTTTCAACTTTCCTATATACGAGAAGGTCCTCTCGTGGTATAGCATCAACTATCTCTTTTGTATTTAGTAGAAGGGCATCCTTATACCCTCTTTCAAGAAGTCTGTCGTGCAGTTTTTTACTTTGTTGCTGATACAAAGATTCATTCGAACAAATACGTTTTGTACGAATGAATTGACTTTTGGGAATAGCATTCAAAACGTGTTTTGGATGACAAGATTTATAATTGAGAATTGTGTTCCCACTGGTGGGTTTGCGATACAAATTAGTAACAATGTTATTTCCTTCAATCGTTAGCTCAATGTCAAGAAACTGTATTTTAAGAGGGTCCTGAACCCCCACAAAAATAAGATTGAAGTTATTGCAATTCAAATAATCAAAAAAGGAAATTGTTGATTTCTCATCTCCATCCCAAATAAATAATAAGTCGTCTATATAGCGACCAAAGTAAACTATATGATGACGAAAAGGATTACTATCTGCATAGACGTGGAACTGCTCCCACCATCCCATATAGAGATTGGCGTAGGAAGGGGCAAACTTTGCCCCCATAGCCGTTCCACGTCTCTGCAGATAGTAAGATCCCTCAAACAAAAAATAATTGTGGGAGAGAAGAAATTCAATGACACAAACAAGAAAATGTTTGTAGTCTTCAGAATAATTCGACATTCTATTCAGAATGTGTGAAATAGATTGCAGTCCCAAATGATGGGGAATCGATGTATACAGTGATGATACATCTACTGTTATAAACCGATAAGATGGTTTCCATTGTATGGATTGCATGGCACATAGCACCTGTGTGGAATCTTTAATATAACTAGTCAAATCACCCACCAAGGGTTGCAAAAATAAATCCACCAACTCAGAGGTGGGCTCCAAAAGAGAGCCCACTCCTGATATGATGGGTCGGCCAGGGGGATGAACCTCGTCCTTATGTAGCTTTGGGAGGAAATAGAAGATGGGTACTCTAGGGTTTTGTTTTAATAGGTAATCCATTTGAATATCCTTTATCAAACCTATTTGTTTTCCCAACAGTAATACCCTCTCCAATCTCCTCCCAAACACAAAAGTAGGATCAGAATCCAGTTTTTCATAGACCTCAGCATCCCTAAGCTGTCGTTTAGCCTCAAAAAGGTAGTACTCCCTGTCCATGACAACGACATTCCCACCTTTGTCAGATGCCTTAATGACTATATTGTGGTTTTCTTTTAGGGATGCCAAGGCCTTGAAATGTTTGTCACTGAGATTTTTATTGAACCTATTTGATTTTTTCTTTTTTCTAGATTCAACTTTACAAGACAGAGCTATCAATTTTTTCTCAATTGTTCTTTGAAAAACATCTATATTTTTACCCCTAGTATGTACGGGGTAAAAATTACTTTTTCTATTTAATCTCACCTCAGGATGAGTTTCTCCCTGTGCAGTGTTACAACCCATATTGTCATCCATTAATTGCATTAACTCAGTAAGTGTGCACTGATCATCAAAATTTAGTGCATTGGATGCACTATCAGAGCCAGATTTAACCAAATCATCCGCAATGCCCACAGTTTCCTCCACATTACCATCTTCCACAAAAAAATGTTTTTTCAATGTGAGTTTTCTCACAAAACTGTTTACATCTAAGATGGTATCAAAGAGGCTGAAGTGGGTAGTCGGAGAGAAATTCAAACCCTTACTTAAAACCTCCTCTTCATACTTGTTAAGTTCATACTGTGACAGATTAATTACATTTTTTAAACATACTTGCGGACCTGAGTCCGATTTGTTCTCATATGATATGTCCTTACTCTCTTTTCTTTTTCTTCCTCTACTACCCCTTCTTGTTTTTTTCTTTTTGGTCTGACATCTAAACCCACTTCGTTTTTTGAAGCCCCTTCCATCTCAACACTAGGAATATCTAATACTGATGTTATTCTGACCTCAGCCGCTCCCTCCCCATTAGACTCATGGTCGGTGGTATCCTGATCATATTCTGTCTCAGCAAATCTTACTTTTTTAGCTGATTTATTTTCATTTCTTTTATTAAAGGTACGTTTATCACCCTGAGTTTTGTGAGGTGCTGCAGACCACCTATACACCCTATTTGATTCATAGTCTCTTTTGTCACGTGACAACTTAGTTTTCTTGAAGTCCCACAATTCTTTGGAAAACTTTTGCATATTGGCTTCAAATTTGGTGTCATACTCTTTAAATACAGGGTCAGTCTGTAGGTTTTGTAGGTCAGTTTGTACTGCTTTAATTAAAGTGATAAGTTCTTGTCTCTGTTGTTTTTTAAATTCTATAAGAAGGTCCATTAAAGCAAATGAACAATCATTTAGAATCTTGTTCCACTTCAATATAAAGTCTGAATCATTAACTGTGAAGGATGGGAATTTCCTTATCCTAAGGCCTCTTGGGATACGTTGATTTTTTTTGTATAATAGAAAAGCCTTAATGTCCAGATCTAATTTTATATCTTTTCTACGAAGCTCATCAATATGGAAAAAGAGGCTGTCAATGGTGTTTTCATTATCAGTAGAGAGGTGATCCAAGTCCTCATCATAATGATATAGAGTGGCTTCCAAGTCTCTTAGTACAAAACAATCCTGTGTCTCAGACATAGCTAAAGTCCAGCCCCTGAAGGTTCGCCGGAAACAGAAGTTATCAAGAAGTTATGAAGCAGTGATCTAAAGACCGCTGCTCCATAACCTGTCCTCCTGCTCTGAGGCAGCGGACAGAAATCAACCCGATCAAATACGATCTGCAGGGGGCAGTATTGCACCAGCAGTTCACAAGAACTGCTGGTGGAATGATAAATGCAGAGAGCGTATGCTGTCTGCATTTATCGATGTGCAGCGGACATGATCCGCTATATCGGATCATGTCCGCTCACACAATCATAAATATATCCTTACAGGCCCATTTATCAAGCTCCGTACAGAGCTTGAAGGGCCGTGTTGCTGGCGAGTCTTCAGACTCGCCAGAAACACAACTTATGAAGCAGCGGTCACAAAGACCGCATCTCCATAACCCTGTCCGCCTGCTCTAAGCAGGCGGACAGGAATCGCCGGAAATCAACCCGATCGAATACGATCGGGTCGATTGACACCTCCCTGCTGGAGGCCGATTGGCCGCGAGTCAGCAGGGGGCGGCTTTGCGCCAGCAGCTCTTGTGAGCTGCTGGTGCAATGTTAAATGCGGAGAGCATATTGCTCTCTGCATTTAGCGAGGTCTTGCGGACCTGATCCGCAGTGTCGGATCAAGTCCGCAAGCTCTTTGATAAATGGGCCTGTTAGTCTGAACTTCAAATGGGTAGTAGATTTTTTTCTGACAAATTTCAAAGTTATGTCTATTTCCACTCCTCCTGTATCATGTGACAGCTTTCAGCCAATCACAAATGCATATACGTATATACTGTGAATTCTTGCACATGCTCAGTGCTAAAATTTTAAATATAAAAGTCTGTGCAAATTTTGTTAATGGAAGTAAATTGGAAAGTTGTTTATAATTTTGTGCTCTATCTGAATCCTGAAAGTTTAATTTTGACTTTAGTGTCCCTTTGAATGATAGAATATTACAAAGTGTTTAATGCCCCTTTCGTACTACATACACCTATCTCAAGTATTTTGAATCATCAAGGATTAATTCTGGAAATTTGAGCAGATTTGGATCAATTACTGCTCAAATCCCTTATTGTAATTTAACCCCTTAAGGACCACAGCACTTTTCCATTTTCTGACCGTTTGGGACCAGGGCTATTTTTACATTTCTGCGGTGTTTGTGTTTAGCTGTAATTTTCCTCTTACTCATTTACTGTACCCACACATATTATATACCATTTTTCTTGCCATAAATGGAATTTCAAAAGATACCATTATTTTCACCATATCCTATAATTTACTATAAAATAAATTATAAAATATGATGAAAAAATGGAAAAAACAACACTTTTTCTAACTTTGACCCCCAAAATTTGTTACACATCTACAACCACCAAAAAATAACCATGCTAAATAGTTTCTAGATTTTCTCCTGAGTTTAGAAATACCCAATGTTTACATGTGCTTTGCTTTTTTTGCAAGTTATAGGGCAATAAATACAAGTAACACTTTGCTATTTCCAAACCATTTTTTTTTTTTCAAAATTAGCAATAGTTACATTGGAACACTGATATCTGTCACGAATCCCTGAATATCCCTTGACATGTATATATTTTCTTTAGAAGACAATCATAAGTATTGATTTAGGCCCTTTTTGGTATATTTCATGCCACCATTTCACCGCCAAATGCGATCACATAAGAAAAATTGTTCACTTTTTGACAAACTTTTTGACAAACTTTCGGTTTCTCACTGAAATTAGTTACAAACAGTTTGTCCGCGATTATGGCACAAAATGGTTGTAAAAGCTTCTCTGGGATCCCCTTTGTTCAGAAATAGCAGACATATATGGCTTTGGCATTGCTTTTTGGTAATTAGAAGGCAGCTAAATGCCGCTGCGCACCACAATTGTATTATGCCCAGCAGTGAAGGGGTTAATTAGGGAGCTTGTAGGGTTAATTTTAGCTTTAGTGTAGTGTATTAGACAACCCAAAGTATTGATTTAGGCCCTTTTTGGTATATTTCATGCCACCATTTCACCGCCAAATGCGATCACATAAGAAAAATTGTTCACTTTTTCACAAACTTTTTGACAAACTTTCGGTTTCTCACTGAAATTAGTTACAAACAGCTTGTGCAATTATGACACAAATGGTTGTAAATGCTTCTCTGGGATCCCTTTTGTTCAGAAATAGCAGACTTATATGGCTTTGGTGTTGCTTTTTGGTAATTAGAAGGTCGCTAAATGCCGCTGCGCACCACAATTGTATTATGCTCAGCAGTGAAGGGGTTAATTAGGGAGCTTGTAGGGAGCTTGCAGGGTTAATTTTTGCTTTAGTGTAGAGATCAGTCTTCCACCTGACACATCAGACCCCCTGATCCCTCCCAAATAGCTCTCTTCCCTCCCCTACCCCACAATTGTGGCAGAAAGTTTTTATTTATATATATTTTTTTATTTTTTATTTTTAAAAAACATATTCTGCTGTGTAGGATTCCCCCTTAGCCCCCAACCTCCCTGACCCCCTTCCAAAAATCTCTCTAACCCTCCCCCTCTACCTTATTGTGCGCCATCTTTCTGCCAGTACCCAGCTTGCCATAAATTATGGTATTTTTTTATTTTTAATTATTTTTCTGTAGTGTAGCTGCCCCCCCTCAATAACCAACCCCCCACCACCTCCCAGATCCCTTAGATAAAAATTCCTGCCCTCCTCTCTCCCACCTTATCGGAAGCAAATTGTACCATAGTGTAGCGTTCCCACCCCCTGTGTGCGCTCCTTTTGCCCCCGCACGTGATCCTGCCCCCCTCTGATGCACATCCCCCATTGATAGTGGCCCACCCGCCTCCCTGCAACGGCTCCCACCCACCAACGATCGTGACCATCGATGGCCGATGCAGAGAGGGCCACAGAGTGTCTCTCTCTGCATCGGATGACTAAAAAATGTTATTGCAGTTTTGCTTCCACCGCTTGACAACACTAACGACGTACAGGGCACGTCCTTGGTTGTTAACGACCGTTTTTTTTGGAGGACGTACCCTGCACATCGTTGGTCATTAAGGGGTTAAAAAAAAATTACAAAACAGCTAAAATCCCCCACCTGTACTTTTTCAAAGATTAAAGCATAGTAAATGACTATTACACAAAAATGCATAGTTAGATATGACTGTTTATAATGAGATCAATCAACAATACATCCTAAGCAAGTCAAAATAAAAAAAATATATATATTTTTCATAAATGTTTTTTCTTCAAATTCACACATATTTCCCATCAAAATCGCTTCTACACTGTTAAATAAACAGTTTAACCACTTTCTGAAATCCATAATCGTCCTGTACAGCCTTCACCTTAAAAGGATTAAAGAAGATTAACCCACATGTAAATCATTTGAACGCTATGACAAATTTAAGGGACATAAAAGTGCTGTAATGCTTGATCCCCATTTGAAGAGATTAGACCAGGTTTTTTTTTTAAATGGAGCACAGGTGATTAGTAAACATGGTTATTAACCTGTTCTCTCCCGAGGTAATCCTGAAATCTGGCCTGTTAGGGAGGTCTGAGGACAGGTTTGAAAATCACTGGAATAGCAGGTGTTCCCTCTAAGACCAGTTTTGCGAGCGGCCCAGCAGTGAAACAGATAATAATGGAACCACACCTTGCCGTCTGCATTGTGTAGTGTTTGCTAATTGCTTTTATTAACTGTTTCACAGCTGGGCCGCTCACAAAACATAGAAGTACATGTAATGTTTTGACTATAATGGCCCTTTGTTTATTTCAGTTTCAAGCTACCAAAAAGTGAACGTGTGTACATAACTGGGCCATAAGGACTGATTGATAACTGGCTGATAAATAGAATTCCCATTGCTATATTAGTGAACATGTGACATACATGTGACATACATGTCTCACAAGCATAAGTACAAAAACATCAGTTTTACAAATAAAAAAACATGAATATCTGTACATCTTAAAATTCCTTATTTCAGATGCAGCACAGAAAAAAATACTTTAAAGGGAAATGAAATAGCTCTTGCTTTTGTGTAAAACATGAGCTTGCCCCACGTTCCCTTTAAAGGCCAAAATGCAAAATATGTAACAAGGATTTCAAAACCCTGCAAATTCCATGTGATTTCATTTGCAGGTTACAACATTTGATTTTTGGCCTCACCAGGGAGCTTGGGACTAACACAATTTATACACAAAACAAAGAGGTGTTTAATGACCTTTAAAATATCCCTTTTAAAAGTAGTTTGAATCAATACAGTGGAATTAGGTGATACCTTGTAAACACTCTAATTTCAAAATACTTAAAAATGATTGGCACTGCTCGGTAAGAGATTACAAAGGATGACCCCAATTCAAGCTCACTATATCCACTAACCATTTGCAATTCTCCCAAGACATCCCAGGTTACAAAACCCTTAAAGGGACACTGTACCCAAAAATTTTATTTCGTGATTCAGATTGAGCATGAAATTTTAAGCAAATTTTGAATTTACTCCTATTATCAATTGTTTATCATTCTCTTGGTATCTTTATTTGAAATGCAAGAATGTAAGTTTAGATGCCGGCCCATTTTTGGTGAACAACCTGGGTTGTACTTGCTGATTGGTGGATAAATTCATCCACCAATAAAAAAGTGCTGTCCAGAGTTTGAAACCAAAAAAACGTTTAGATGCCTTCTTTTTTCAAATAATGATAGCAAGAGAACGAAGAAAAATTGATAATAGGAGTAAATTAGAAAGTTGCTTAAAATTGCATGCTCTTTCTGAATTACAAAAGAAAAAAATTGGGTTCAGTGTCCCTTTAACCATTTCTAATTCTAAAACAGAAAACAACAATCACTGTTAATACATTCGGCTGATGAGTGTTTCTCAGAAGCAAAACAATACAATGTACAAAGACAATATGTATGGGAAATCTCTAGCTATGATTTTATTCTCTTCTGAACATTCATCATGATGTCACTTGGTTGGTCATGAATATAGTTATAAAAGCATGTCGATATCATAAGATCAATTTGCCTTAACCCTTTAATCATGTCAACTTTTCAAATGCACTCACCCCATCTTCATCTTCTATGATTTCATTTCCGACGGATGCCAGCGTGGTCCACTTGCAGTTATTTATGGCCCTCACGGCACAGCGTTTGTGAGCTTTGAACTTGCAGACTAAAAAAAAAAAAAGAGAAGTGGCACAATGTCAGTCACTCAGTGTAGTGTGTTTATGTCCGTTAAAAATTCCAAAAAAAAGGTTACATGGCAATCAACAATTGCTTGATCTAGGGAATCTTGGATGCTGTTATCTTAAGCTAAGTTATGACATAAGATTGAATAAAATTTCTTTTAAGATTTGTTTAACCCCATCTAAGAATAAAGCAACAACAATTCTAGACTTTTTCTTATTTGGCCTTTTTCGGTTTTACAGGTTATAGATGACAGATCTCCCTACAGAAAAAGAAAACAATGTCTTCATTATTTTTTTAAAGTGACCTTAAGAGTCAAACATTTAAAAATGAATAAAAAAAATATATAAAATACAAAAAAGCTGCAATCAATTAATTATGCAAAACGTGTTTTGTGTATGACAATAGTTAAAGCATTTAAAATATACTGGCCTATATCACAAATGGAGGGTAAAAATGTTAGCACCCTTGTGCGCTAAGATTGCTAGAGCACAATCCTTAGCAATTCCACTTTTACTTTCATATAACAAGTTGAGCTTAAAATGAGAGCTCGAGCAAAAGTCTGATAACATCAGGATGTCGGATATCGCGGGTGCGCTAAATCCCTCAAATAATAGACTTCTATGGGCGTGATGAAAAACTCAGGTGCTGGTTATCGCTCAAGCGCTAACTGAAGGTGCGCTGAGCCGAAGGTGTACTGAGGTGAAATAGTTCTTCACAGTTTTAAACTATGAGGCCTATCAAGCTCTGAATGGAGCTTGAAGGGCCGTGTTTCTGGCGAGTCTTCAGACTCGCCAGAAAAAGGAGTTATGAAGCAGCGGTCTAAAAACCGCTGCTCCATAACCCTGTCCGTCTGCTCTGAGCAGGTGGACAGGAATCGCCGCAATTCAACCCAATCGAAAACTATTGGGTTGATTGACACCCCCTGATGGTAGCCGATTGCCCGCAAGTCTGCAGGGGGCGGCGTTTCACCAGCAGCTCTTGTGAGCTGCTGGTGCAATGCTGAATACAGAGAGCGTATTGCTCTCCGCATTCAGCGAGGTCTTGCGGAACTGATCCGCACTGTCGGATCAGGTACGCAAGACCTTTGTTAAATTGGCCTCTATGCCTGTAAATTAATATCCATCAATCTTAAATTTGCAGTGCTATTATGTCTTGTGCTTAAGTGCAACACATTATTTGTAATATGAGAGATGATAGCACATCCTGAGCTATCCACATAAGGCAAGCTAAAAAAAATCTGTTTCAAATCTAAACTATTTTACCAATGATTTGTAATAATACCAGATGGTTTCCTATTCTTAGCCAGTCACAATATGAATAGCGCACCCTGCGCCTCCAATAATGAAACTAGTAAGAACTGATGTATTTCTCACTGGCAGACGTCACCACAAACATAAAAACAAAAATACTCTTTCTAATGCAGTAAGGAAAAGCATTTACTTTAGTACTGAAAGCAAGATGATATAAACGTTGATGTTTTCAGTAGATGATTAATAAATAATCCTGACTGAGTGCAATGCATTGGTACACTATGGGCTGCAGACCTTTCTGCAAATGGAAGGATCAAATGGCTGTATTGACTGGTATTGTCCTTTTGGATGAAATCAGACTGGTACACTAGAGGACGTGTCAGTTATTTTAGCATGGTATCACTTGATCAACAGAAGACAGTCCCCCTATTATCTGCTTTTCCCCAGTTGAGTGTCTGACATTCTCTAGCTATTATTTTTTATTTTATTGATGCATCTTGTTGTCTAACTACCTCCTGTAATGGTCTATCTTTACAATTCATTGCTTCATAATAACAAAGTATAATATATTCCGACTGCCAGGAATTTCTTTTTCTCTCATCAAGGATTTCTGGTAAGTACGGGGTTAATGTTACCCACAGCAGGCTGGTCACATGGGCATCTATTTAAAGAAACTCACATCACAACATGATCTACAGGCAGGAAGGCACAGAGTCACAGACTCGCTAATCTAGGAGACAGCAGAGATTAATGGGGAACATTAAACTGAGAGAGTCTGTGCATTAATGTAGATTAAAGCTCCATAAAAAGATTACAGTCTATAACATCTTCAAAATATATTTCACAGGGAATGTTTCAAACTGACCAAAGCAACATCTTCAAATATATATTCCTTTTACAGTATATACACCTTTTCTTTATATATCCCTATTGCCCCATAAAACACAGTACCTTCACAGGACAGTCCATGCGAGGTGACTCCTGATAGTGCCTCTCTGCACACATTACAGAAGGTTGGACGGGCATGGGAGCAAGCATACCAGTTGTGCATCCCCGAAAAATGTTCCATATTAAACTGGGTGGTCTACAAGCATAAACAAACTCATTAGTCTGGAGCCAAGTTCCCATGATATAGGTAACAAAACTAGATAGCATTCCACCTCAGAGGTGAGTGCACATGTGCAAAGTTCTGATTTAAAAGAAGGCTGCTCTAGTGTCACAATTACACCCCAGAGGTGGCTGCTCTAGGTTTAACATGTCTCCTAGTAAGTGGGCATCTCCTTCTTACCTCATTGAGTTCCCATTTCTGCACAGATTTCAATGCTCCAATCCAGTCTTCCATCTCTTTCCTGTTCTCCGCACACAGAATGAGCTTACGGAATGGAGTGATGACCTGCGTACCAGCACATGTATTACATACTGACCGTCTCACTGATTGTCATGAACTGACCTATCTGACCTCCTGTGCTCTTCACTTCTCTCTCCTGCTACAAAACCTCATCATTTATTTACTAGTGTTTCCCATATTCATCTCTCTTTCCCTCTGGACATTTGTATCCCTCTATCCTTTCTCTCCATAAATAACTCATTCTAACATCAATCTCTTTACGTCTGTTTCCTTCATCTGCGTCAATATCTGTCTAGTTAAATGTATCTTTCTAATATCTCTGTCCCAGTCTGTCTCCGTCTGCACATATCTTACTATCTATCTATCTATCTATCTATCTATCTATCTATCTATCATCTATCTATTATGTATCTATCTAACCTATTTATTTAACTATTTATAATCTATTTATATATCTCTTTTCCTCCTCCCTGTCTGTCAAGCTGCCCCAGAGAGATCATCAGAGATCTATAAATTATATTGATTAGATACACAACTGAGAGAGAATGAGATAGAGAAAGAACAGGGGATTGACTCAGAGGTGGGGTAGAGATAGCCATTAGACTTAAATAGATGCATACAAACTTTTAGATAATAAAATAAATCTGGTTTGGAACAGAAAGAGAACTGAAAGTGACACAGAGCAGGAAAGCTGAGTGAGAAAGAGAGACAAGGAGGAATCAGGGATCCTAAGAATATGGAGAAGAGAAAGCCAGGGAGGAAAACTGTCAAAAGAAGACAGAAATATAGATTGATGGATAGAATTAGGACAGCCGAAAAATACTGTATTTTTGAGGATTATGGAGAAAACAGTTGCAAGGAACAGTGATGGTGAGAGATTTGGTAAAAAGTCAAAGATGGGAATTACAGAGGGATATGAGAAGGGAACGGTGCGATTGGATATGATATGTATGATAGATATAGGTTAGTGTGACAACATACATTTCAGTTTAGAAAGAGAAAGAGCTGAGCTTTGTATGTGAAATAAGATAGACCACTGAGATATTAGAATACAGTGGACCTTGTGAAGCAGAAAGATGGGAGTGGATAATGCTGAATGATAACAATAAGGGATTGAAACAGTGATGGGGCTAGAGAAAGATGAAAGCAGAGATGAGTGAACAAAGAGAGAAATAATGGTAGCAAGAGAGATAAAGGTAGCACTATGAATGTAAGATGATGGTAGGACTGGAGAGGGAGAGGTAAAAAGGAGAGGAAGACAGATCACAGGTGAGAAACAAAAGAGACAGGCGAAGGGAAGGAGATGAAGGAGGTCTAATAAAGGCGGAAAATGTTGGGAAATTAAAAAGATGAGGGTAAGGAGGAAAGGAGGGAGAGATGGGGTCAACAAGATGATGATGGAGAGCACTGGGTGAGGTCAGCCAAACAGAAGGAATGCAAGAAAAGAAATAAATAATGAGATGACTAAAAATAACTACAAAGAAAACATACAGGTAAATAGAGTGTAATATGTCAGGTCAATATACAACTGCACCTACATTAACAAAACTGTAATAACCAAGTCTTCAGTCCCTAAAGTTCCAATATGATTTCTCTTCGTGTAACTGTAGATGCTCCATAGAATATTAAAGAAATTGAATATACTAGAGCGATAGAACCATCCAGTCACAAAGCACATAGGAACGGATAATGAGGTCCCAAACACTTATCCTACTGGTTCCTACTCACCGTGAAGCTGTTGTTAATATTCTTTGTGCTAGTCTCAGCCACACTGGCATCTGACAGGTCCACTTCATCGAAAATCAAAGACTGCAGGAAAAAATGATTAAAAAGGGCATGAGGCATAGAGTGTGAGGGTAGCAAGAAAACAAGGGACAGCAAAAGGATATGAAAGGTAAAGAGGAAAGAGGGGAGAGTTAAACTGGAGAGACGGAAAGAGAAAAAAAAAAGAATGTTGATAGAGAAAGGAGTATCAGGAGAAATTAAAGACAGAAAACAAAGTGAGAAGATGAAAGAGAGTTAAGCCACATGGAAGGAGTATTACCTAAAACATTAGAGGAAGATGGGTAAGAAAGGGAAGAATGAGAGACAGGAAAAGCAAAACAAAGTTTAGGAGATTACTTTTAATTAGTCAGAGAGTAAAAAGAAAGGTGCAATCAAAATGACAATTAGGCATTGTTACAGGAAGAGATCATATGAAGCGATCAAGGATTACATGGAAAGAACTTTCCATAAAAAGTCACAGCTTGAAGTTATAAGGAGAAACATGAACAGTTATAGGGAGGGTTATATAAATCAATGTTAGGAGCTACAGAGTGCGTTATATGATATAAAGAAATACCTAAATTATAATAGGCCAGATATTTTTCTAAACAAGTGAGCGAGTCAGTAAATGACTGTGCTACTGAACAACATAAGCAGGGAAGTACATAATATAACGCATGTTGTTAGGGGACATTTGATTTTAATGTCTTTTATTAAAGTTTGTTTTACCCTTTTGTTTGATTAGCTCTCCAATTATTGTTTTATTTAAAATGCATTTAGTTAATTTATATATAATACGTATGCGTATAATAAGTATATATTTAATTTTTCCCACAAATATGTATGGTGTTTAATACCAATTAAGCTAAGAAATATGGGTTTTATGTGTCATTATTTTTATATTCATTTGAAAAAAGAAAAAAAAGATTGAAACTGGATACTCTATTTTGTGTTTTGTAGCCCCACCTCCTAAAATCTCTTATAGGTGATCATGGGATATCCACCAGCAAACCCCAATTCAGTACAATATAATCTGTGAAATATGGCAAATAATCCACGAATATCTGCAAATTATGGAGGGATTATACTAACCATTTCATACCTCCCAACATTTAAAGGGACATGAAACACACATATTTTGATTTCATGATTCAAATAGAGCTTGTGATCTTAAACAAATTTCCAATTTACTTCCATTTTTTTATTTGTTTTGTTCCCTTGGGATCCTTTGTTGAAAAGCATACCCAGGTGAGCTTAGGAGCTGCTGATTGTTTGTTGCACATATTTGCTTCATGTTATTGTCTTACCCAGTGTGTTAACTATCTCCCAGTAGTTCATTGCTGCTTCTTCAACAAAGGATACTAAGAGAATGAAGCAAATTTGATCATAGAAATAAATTGGAAAGATTTGTTTGGGGTTTCATATCCCTTTAACATCAGGAGTAGCTATGTGCATGTCATTTATAGATGTCACCAAAACTTTGGGAAGTTATTATACAGTTACCCATTATGAGCCAGATTACAGGTGGCCCACTATTTTGCACTTTCACTCACACGCCAGAAGTAAACTTTTAATGCGTGCAGATATTACAAGTAGTAGTATTATAAATTGAAAGTAAAGCCTGACAAGTTCTAACTTCAGGACTTCGGATATCACAACAAATTGGCGCATTTGCCTCATAAAGTTTAACGGAGCATGCTTAAAAAAAAATGCTAACCCGACACCGCGTTAAACCTACAGTGCTACACCCGAAAGTAGTTATGAATAGTTCACATTCCACAATGTCATCAATTACTAGTGGGAATATCACTCCTGGCCAGCAGGAGGAGGCAAAGAGCACCATAGCAAAGCTGTTAAGTGTCACTCCCCTACCCATAATCCCCAGTCATTCTGTTTGCCTCTGTCAATGGAGGAGGTGAAGTTCTGGTGTCTGAAGAAAATTGGATTTCTTTTGCTACAAGCAAGATTTTTTGGGTCTAGTTGTAGTCCACGTTAATCTCTTCAGTAGGGTAGTGGTGGTTTAAAGCAGTTAGGAACTTGTGAGGTGGGCCTTGCTGCATTTTCCTAACATATTTGCTACCCATAGTATAAAAAGCCAGAGTAGGCTTACGCTGTACTTTCTTTTTTCTACAGGTCTCTGCGAGGAGTATGTGTCCTCTCACACCTTGTAAGTTGTAGTCCTGCTTGACAGCTAATATGCATGAAAGTGCCTTTTTGTCTTCTAGGCTTGGAGACTGTGCACTTAATAAGATAAGATGCAACATTATCTGGGACATAATATATCCTTTCTAAGGCAGGCAGGGAGCAGGCACTTCCTTTGTGACTTATTTGATTGTGGGCTATTTGTTATTACCATGCAAGTTAAGAGTGTCTCATGTGTTCAATGGTTGGTTCATTGTATGTTATCCTGCACTGTTTATCATTTGGGTTAACAGTTCACTGGGGCTTAAAACGTTGGCCTTTAAGCTGTGGCTTTAACGTTTGTCTCACCGGCTATCCACCATTACAGCAGGGCAGGGAGAAGATCAGCGGGCTATTTTTAGGCAGAGAAGAAACACACACTTGGATTTGTTTGTGCAATTTCTTGTCGGCATGGCACATGACCCGCTTCCTCTTCAATGCTTTAGCGGAGTGGCATCCTTTCTTATGCCGACAGCTTCTGCATAATTCCTTTATTCCTGAGGCTACCATGCAAGTTATTAATCTGGGAGCCAGGATATCTGGCTTCGCTGTGCTAGCCTGCAGGGTGTTGTGGCTAAAATCTTGGTCAGCGGATGTTATCTACAAGTACAAGCTTTTGGCGCTTCCTTACAAGGGTCTGGCAGAAATAATTTCCAATTTTTCTGGTGGAAAAGGTGTTTTTTCTACCACAAGATAAGAAGAACAGACCTAAGGGACGTCAAGTAATTTTCGTTCCTTTCATAACTTCAAAGAAAAGTCTTCTTCTTCCTCTTCCAAGCAGGAAAAGTCTAAGTCTTCTTGGAAACCCACTCAGCCTTGGAACAAGGGAAAGCAAGCTAAGAAATCTGCATCTGAGTCTAAATCAGCATGAAGGGCTAGCCCCCGATACGGGATCGGATCAAGCTTGAATACGAGATGTCCCAGATCCATGGGTTGTGGACATAGTATCTCAGGGCTACAAAATAGAATTCAAGATTTTTCCTTCCTGTAAAGGAACAGGGCCTAGGATCTGTTTGTGGTTCCCAAAAAAGAGGGAACTTTTCGACCCATCTTAGACCTAAAGTACCTTGACAAGTTTCTCAGGGTACAATCCTTCAAAATAGAAACTATTCATTCCATTGGTCCAAAAAGGTCAGTTCATGACGACCATAGATCTGAAGGATGTGTATCTTCATGTTCCCATCCACAGGAATCATCACAAGTTCCTGAGATTCACCTTTCTAGATAAACACTTTCAGCTTGTGGCTCTTCCGTTTGACCTTGCCTCAGCTCCCATAATTTTCTAAGGTTCTGGGAGCTCTCCTGGCAGTGATCAGGTCTTGGGAAATTGCCCTACCTGGGCGACATATTGGTTCAGGCTCCATCTTTTCAACAAGCAAACTCTCATACAGAGATTTTGTTGTCTTTTCTCTGTTCCCTCCGTTGGAAAGTGAATCTGTAAAATAGTGCCTTTGTTCCAGCTACAAGGGCAGTTTTCTTTGGGACCATAATAGCATCCCTATCTATGAAAATATTTCTGACAGAGTTCAGAAAATGCCTCTGGTTGCAGTCAACTGTTCAGCCATCAGTAGCTCAATGTATGGAGGTAATTGGTCTGATGGTCGCTTCCATGGACATAATTACCTTTGTTTGATTCCTTTTGAGAGTTCTGCAGTTTTGCATGCTCAGACAATGGAATGGGGATGATGCGGATCTGTATCAGAAGATAGATCCAGTCGACAAGAGACTCTCTCCTGTGGTGGTTTTCTCAGGAGCTTCTGTCTCAGGGCACGTGCTTCCAGAGACCTTGCTGCATGATTGTGACCATGGACGCCAGCCTGCTGGGCTGGGGAGCAGTCTGGGATTTGTTAAAGGCGCAGGGACTTTGGACTCGGGAGGAGCCTGCTCTCCCCATAAACATCTTGGAGTTGAGAGTGATTTACAATGTTCTGAGGGCTTGGCCTAAGTTGTCCTTGACCCAATTTATCAGGTTCCAGTCTGACAACATCACCTCAGTGGCTTACATCAACCACCAAGGAGGAACTTGGAATTCCATAGCCATGAATGAGGTGGCTCGGATTGTTCAGTGGGTGGAAGCTTACAATTGTTCTCTATCTGCCATCCACATTCCTGGAGTGGACAACTGGGAAGCGGAGTTCCTGAGCAGACAGACATTTCTTTCCGGAGAGTGGGCTCTCCATACGGAGGTGTTCTCCAGGTTAACCCTAAATTGGGGGGTGCCGGAGTTGGATCTGATGGCGTCTCGTAAGAACGCCAAGCTTCCAAGGTACAGTTCAAGGTCAAGAGATCCTCAAGTCGGTCTGATAGATGATCTGGCGGTTCTTTGGTATTTCAGTCCAGCATACCTGTCTCCTCTATTTGCTCTCCTTCCATGAGTCATTACTCGGGAGAGAGCGTCGGTAATTCTAATAGCTCCTGTATGGTCTCGCAGGATCTGGTTTACAGACCTAGTGAAAATGTAATTTCTTCCACCTTGAAGGTTGCCTCTGAGGAAGGACCTTCTAGCTCAGGGTCCATTCCTTCATCCAAATCTCGTTTCTCTGAGGCTGACTGCTTGGAGATCAAACGCTTAGTTCTGTCTAAGTCTGAGACCGTGATTCAGACTCGCAAGCCTGTTACTAGAAAGATTTACCGTAAGGTATGGAGTAAATACCTTTATTGGAGTGAATCCAAGGGCTACACTTGGAGTAGGGTCAGGATTCCTAGGATTTTGTCTTTTCTCCAGGAAGGTCTGGAGAAGGGTTTGTCAGTCAGTCTGATGGGTCAGATTTCTGCATTACCTATTATTGATTACACAAGCATCTGGCGGATGTGCCAGATGTGCAATCTTTTTGTCAGGCACTGGTTGAGAATCAGGCCTATGCTTAAGTCTGTTGCTCCTCCTTGGAGCCTTAACCTTGTTCTTAAAGTTTTGCTGCAGGCTCCATTTGAGTTATTGCATTCCATAGAGATTAAGTTATCTTGGAAGGTTTTGTTTCTTTTTGCTATCTCTTCTGCTCTGAGAGTCTCAGAACTCACAGCTTTGCAGTGTGATTTGCCTTATCTTATCTTTCTTGCTGATAAGGCGGTTCTTCATAATTAGTTAGGTTTTCTTCTGAAAGTGGTTTCGGATAGAAATCAGGAAATTGTTGTTCCTTCTCTATATCCTAATCCTTCTTCTCATAAGGAACGTCGGTGGAACAACTTGGATGTTGTGTGTGCTATAAAATTCTTTCTACAGGCGACTAAGGATTTTCACATGTCCTCTGCCCTGTTTGTTTGTTTCTCTGGAAAGCGTAAAGGTCAGAAGGCTACTGCTACTTCTCTTTCCCTCTGGTTGAGAAGTATAATTTGTTTTGCTTATGAGACTGCTGGTCAGCAGCCTCCTAAGAGAATTACAGCTCGTTGCACGAGGGCTGTCTCCTCTTCTTGGGTTTTCAAATATGAAGCTTCTGTGGAACAGATTTGCAAGGCTGCAACTTGGTCCTCTCTGCATACTTTTTCGAAATTTTCCAAATTTGATACTTTTGCCTCGGCCGAGGCCTCGTTTGTGAGATAGGTTCTTCAAGCGGTGGTGCCTTCTGTTTAGGTCTGCCTGTTTTGTTATCCCTAGTCATCTGTGTTCTCTAGCTAGGGTATTGGTTCCCACTAGTAATTGATGATGTTTTGGACTCTCCATATCTTAGGAAAGAAAACAAAATGTATGCTTACCTGATAAATTTATTTATTTCCGGATATGGAGAGTCCACGACCCCACCCTTTAATTTACGGCAGTCATTTTTTGGACTAAACTTCAGGCACCTTTACACCTTTGTGCTATTCCTTTTTGACCATTTTCCTTTCTGTCAAATGACTGGGGATTATGGGTAGGGGTGTGACACTTTGCCTCCTACTGCTGGCCAGGAGTGATATTCCCCTAGTAATTGATGACGTTGTGAACTCTCCATATCCTGAAAGAAAGAAATTTATCAGGTAAGCATAAATTTAATTTTTTGTTTTTAAATAAATAATTGTATATATATATCTGATAAAAAAAAGGTAAAAATATATATGAATACAGGTATAGATTTTTACACTCCAAAGTGTATATATATATATACATGTGTATATATGGGTATATACACACACACACATATATATATATATATATATATATATATATATTCACCCATACACATATTTAGACAATTATAAATACATATATATATACACACACACTATAGCCCTTTCCATTCAAATGCCTTGTCATATACCATATACCTTTTAACCCTTATAAATATTTTTATTAATATTTATATACATTTTTTTATTAGATAGTGTATATATCAGTGTAACACTTTATTTTTATTGTATTTACGTTGTGTTAGTGCACTTTGTTTTTCCAATTCTTACTCTTTACGCTATGGGGGGTAGTTATCAAGCCGTCAACCTCAAATATGCTGGAATTCCGCAGCGTATTTGTGGCGAGGTTGATTCGCCTTAGTTATCAAAGGCTAGAGACCGGCAAAAGTAGAATTTAGTGACGTAAGCTTCGATCCGCCGGACTCAGTCCGACACAGATCGATTCTTACGTCACTCCAGATGTTCCACACACAAGTGCGGCACAATCTGACTACTTTTGCTAGTTATCAAATAACTAGCAGGTACGCTATGCATTTTTCCGGCCCAGCGTACCTGGTTTTCAATCCGCCACCCTGGAGGCGGCGGATCCCATAGGAATCAATGGGAGTCTGACCATAGCGAAAGTTCATGTTCGCTGCTGCCAGACATCCCATTGATTCCTATGGGAGCTGTCTACACCTAACACCCTAACATGTACCCCGAGTCTAAACACCCCTAATCTGCCCCCCTACACCGCCGCAACTATATAAACTTATTACCCCCTAAACAGCCACTCCCGGAGCCCACCGCAACTCTAATAAAATGATTAACCCCTAAACCGCCGCTCCCGGAGCCCACCGCAAGCTATAATAAATATGTTAACCCCTAAACCGCCGCTCCCTGACCCCGCCGCAACTATAATATATGTATTAACCCCTAAACCGCCACTCCCTGACCCCGCCGCAACTATAATATATGTATTAACCCCTAAACCTAAGTCTATCCCTAACCCTAACACCCCCCAACTTAAATATTAATGAAATAAATCTAAATAATATTTCTATTATTAACTAAATTAATCCTATTTAAAACTAAATACTTACCTTTAAAATAAACCCTAATATAGCTACAATATAAATAATAATTATATTGTAGCTATCTTAGGATTTATATTTATTTTACAGGCAAATTTAAATTTATTTTAACTAGGTATAATAGCTATTAAATAGTTATTAACTATTTAATAGCTTACCTAGCTAAAATAAAGAGAAATTTACCTGTAAAATAAATCCTAACCTAAGTTACAATTACACCTAACACTACACTATACTTTAATAAATTATTTCTATTTAAAACTAAATACTTACCTGTAAAATAAACCCTAAGATAGCTACAATGTAATTAATAATTACATTGTAGCTATTTTAGGATTTATATTTATTTTACAGTTAACTTTGTATTTATTTTAGCTAGTTAGAATAGTTATTAAATAGTTATTAACTATTTAATAACTACCTAGCTAAAAGAAATACAAAATTACCTGTAAAATAAATCCTAACCTAAGTTACAATTAAACCTAACACTACACTATCATTACATTAATTAAATAAATTAAATACAAATAACTACAATTAAATACAATTACATAAACTAACTAAAGTACAAAAAATAAAAAAAGCTAAGTTACAAAAAATAAAAAAAATAAGTTACAAACATTTAAAAAATATTACAATTTTAAGCTAATTACACCTAATCTAAGCCCCCTAATAAAATAACAAAGCCCCCAAAAATAAAAAATTCCCTACCCTATTCTAAATTAAAAAAGTTCAAAGCTCTTTTACCTTACCAGCCCTTAAAAGGGCCTTTTGCGGGGCATGCCCCAAAGAATTCAGCTCTTTTGCCTGTAAAAGAAAAATACAACCCCCCTCAACATTAAAACCCACCACCCACATACCCCTAATCTAACCCAAACCCCCCTTAAAAAAACCTAACACTACCCCCCTGAAGATCATCCTACCTTGAGTTGTCTTCAGCCAGCCGACCCACCGATGGAACCGAAGAGGAGATCCGGAGTGGCAGAAGTGATCCTCCAAGGGGCGCTGAAGAAGTCTTCCATCCGATGAAGTCATCATCCAGGCGGCGCTGAAGAAGTCTTCCATCCGGGCGATGTCATCTTCCAAGCGGCGCTGAAGAAGTCTTCCATCCGGGCGATGTTATCTTCCAAGCAGGGTTTTCAATCTTCTTTCTTCAGGATCCATCTTCATCCCGCCGACGCGGAACATCCTTCTTCCCCGACGGACTAACGACGAATGAAGGCTCCTTTAAGGGACGTCATCCAAGATGGCGTCCCTTCAATTCCGATTGGCTGATAGGATTCTATCAGCCAATCGGAATTAAGGTAGGAAAAATCTGATTGGCTGATTGAATCAGCCAATCAGAATGAAGTTCAATCCGATTGGCTGATCCAATCAGCAAATCAGATTGAGCTAGCATTCTATTGGCTGTTCCGATCAGCCAATAGAATGCGAGCTCAATCTGATTGGCTGATTCAATCAGCCAATCAGATTTTTCCTACCTTAATTCCGATTGGCTGATAGAATCCTATCAGCCAATCGGAATTGAAGGGACGCCATCTTGGATGACGTCCCTTAAAGGAGCCTTCATTCGTCGTTAGTCCGTCGGGGAAGAAGGATGTTCCGCGTCGGCGGGATGAAGATGGATCCTGAAGAAAGAAGATTGAAGACCCTGCTTGGAAGATGACATCGCCCGGATGGAAGACTTCTTCAGCGCCGCTTGGAAGATGACATCGCCCGGATTGAAGACTTCTTCAGCACCGCCTGGATGATGACTTCATCGGATGGAAGACTTCTTCAGCGCCCCTTAGAGGATCACTTCTGCCGCTCCGGATCTCCTCTTCGGTTCCATCGGTGGGTCGGCTGGCTGAAGACAACTCAAGGTAGGATGATCTTCAGGGGGGTAGTGTTAGGTTTTTTTAAGGGGGGTTTGGGTTAGATTAGGGGTATGTGGGTGGTGGGTTGTAATGTTGGGGGGTTTGTATTTTTGTTTAACAGGCAAAAGAGCAGTTTTCTTTGGGGCATGCCCCGCAAAAGGCCCTTTTAAAGGCTGGCAAGGTAAAAGAGCTTTGAACTTTTTTAATGTAGAATAGTGTAGGGCATTTTTTTATTTTGGGGGGGCTTTGTTATTTTATTAGGGGGCTTAGATTAGGTGTAATTAGCTTAAAATTGTAATATTTTTTAAATGTTTGTAACTTATTTTTTTTATTTTTTGTAACTTAGCTTTTTTTATTTTTTTGTACTTTAGTTAGTTTATGTAATTGTATTTAATTGTAGTTATTTGTATTTAATTTATTTAATTAATGTAATGATAGTGTAGTGTTAGGTTTAATTGTAACTTAGGTTAGGATTTATTTTACAGGTAATTTTGTATTTCTTTTAGCTAGGTAGTTATTAAATTGTTAATATATCTAGCTAAAATAAATACAAAGTTACCTGTAAAATAAATATAAATCCAAAAATAGCTACAATGTAATTATTAATTACATTGTAGCTATCTTAGGGTTTATTTTACAGGTAAGTATTTAGTTTTAAATAGAAATAATTTATTAAAGTATAGTGTAGAGTTAGGTGTAATTGTAACTTAGGTTAGGATTTATTTTACAGGTAAATTTCTCTTTATTTTAGCTAGGTAAGCTATTAAATAGTTAATAACTATTTAATAGCTATTGTACCTAGTTAAAATAAATTGAAAGTTACCTGTAAAATAAAAATAAATCCTAAGATAGCTACAATATAATTATTATTTATATTGTAGCTATATTAGGGTTTATTTTATAGGTAAGTATTTAGTTTTAAATAGGATTAATTTAGTTAATAATAGAAATATTATTTAGATTTATTTAATTAATATTTAAGTTGGGGGGTGTTAGGGTTAGACTTAGGTTTAGGGGTTAATAATTTTATTACAGTGGCGGTGGTGTGGGGGGGCAGGATAGGGGTTAATAAATTTATTATAGGTGGCGACGGTGTAAGGGGGGCAGATTAGGGGTTAATAAGTTTAATATATGTTGCGGCGGGGTCCGGGAGCGGCGGTTTAGGGGTTAAACTATTTATTTAGTTGCGGTGAGGTCCGGGATCAGCAGGATAGGGGTTAATAACTTTATTATAGGTGGCGACAGTATAGGGGGGCAGGATAGGGGTTACTAGGTATAATGTAGGTGGCGGAGGTGTCTGGGAGTAGCGGTTTAGGGGTTAATACATTTATAAGAGTTGCGGTGGGGTCTAGGAGCGGCGGTTTAGGGGTTAATAACTTTATTGAGTTGCGGGGGGCTCCGGGGGCACCGGTATAGGGGGTAGAACAGTGTAGTTAGTGTGGGTGCTTAGTGACAGGCTAGCAATAAAGCTGTCAAAAAGCCGAAGAGCAGCGAGATCGGATGAGTGATAACTCTCACAGTCCGCTGCTCATCGCCCCGTACTTGGTGCGCGGCTTTTTGACAGATTTATTGATAACTTAGGCGAAATTTTGCAGGTCCGCGGCGGCGATGGTAGGCGAGCTTAGGCGGGCGTATTGAACCGGCGAAGGCAGGTAAAGTAGACGCGTTGATAACTAGGCCTCTGTGTCTGAAGCTTGCAAATTTAGATTGCGCTCATGTTTACATTAAATTTGTAATACATGCGGAAGTTAGCGTGATCGAGATATTGGTTATCCCGACTCACGCACACAATATCGCGCCACTTGTAATCTGTAAGCTTATACTGTTACTCAGTTTTTGCTGTATTGCATGATTAAGAATCCTTAATTCTATCAGAGTCTCTATCAGAGCTGACTGTCAGTCTATCTTACTAAAGGTTTCTCAGTGAGATAAAAATAGATCTTTACTTTCATTTTGGTTTTAAAAATAAAACAGCATCATTTTTACTTCACTGTACTCCTCACTTCACACAATATAAGGAAGTGGCTGATTCTTTACACTACACTACTTTTTCTCAGCTCCAGTAACAAGCAGAAGTTATGTGAGGGCATCAGTGCAACATAAGGAGTGACTATATAGACATAATTGGGGGGCACCTTGGAGTCCTTAGCATAGTACAGGGTCCTCCCACGCAGTTTAAAGTATCTCCTCTTCCATCGTTGGAAAGAGCTGGTCTGCTTTAGTAGGATTCCCTCCTTTACACTTTTCTGCAAAGAAAACATTTGTATATATAACAAACACACTTCTAATAGTCTACCAGGGTTTGAGAACTGAAACTGTCAAACCAAAAAAAAAAAACATTTTTGATCTCTGCATTTTTTTTGTATTGTGTTCTGCTTGCAAAGCAAGTTTTCCATTGAAATTGCAATACCGTGTTAACTTACTAGAGAAACTGTTCATTTGAGGTGAAAGGTGGCTCTTCCGATACATATGTAATATTGTATATAGTGTTGTGTTCATTTGTAAAGCTATCTGACTTTGGATTTCCATATGAAAATCTCATCATATATCGTTTGTCTACAAAAAATAGTTTGACTTATGTAGATTTTTTTTTTGATTGGCTTTACAACTAGATTTAAATCTGTCACCATGGATCAATTCTACTAACTGGAAACTGACAGAAAAGTTAAAATTAAACTTTGATGAATCAGATAGAGAATGTAATTTTAAGATATTTTAAAATGTATTTCTATCATCAAATGTATTTTGTTCTCTTGGTATCCTTTGTTGAAAAGCAAACCTATGTTGGCTCAGGAGCAGCAAAGCACTACTGGAAGCTTGTTAGTGATAGATAGCTACACACATATATTATTTTTCTTTTTGTGCTTTCATTTGCCTTTAAACCTTTATCAAAAAATAATCTTAAAAACAGGGACACTTTAATTCATTAAAGTTAACAAAAACGCTTATTTTTTTAAATGCTTACACAGATCCTCCGCCCACATAACTTTAGCAGATCGATGACGAATGTGGCTTCCTCCAATTATTGCATTTTCCACAAGCTGAACGCCAAAGAGTGCACGCAGCAATTGGAGAAAGACGGATACGTCATCAATCTGCTAAAGAAAGCAGGAGATGAGGGCAGAGGATCGGCGTTAGGTATTAAAAAATAGAAGAGTCTTGGGGGCGGAGCCAACTGCCAAGCGGAGCAGACGCTTTTACACAGAGCTCTCCAAACCAATTCTATATTAAGCTACTAAAAGCCATTGTTTCTTAGGAAAATACTTAACTCTTGTTCTATCTACATGCCTTATGGAGTGGTACCTAAACCTACTCATTTGGCGGAGACTGAAGAGAGGAAGCTCCGACACAACGCTCTGGTATGAAGCAGCTCTGAACCACTGAAAAACCGAGCCGCCATCTTAGGCATCATCTTCTTACCATCATCTTCTTACGGAATAGTCCGCACTAACATCACATAGCAAGCCGCAGACTCACAAGCCAATGGGACAAGACCTAGACCTGCAACCAGACTTCTCCTATTCTTAATTTTGCCATACCTGCCTTGCTTAATGATATTTTCCTTTTCACGCTCAGAGCTGCTGAACCCCCACTTACCCCCCCCTGGTATCTGGGCTGAAAACTATTGAAAGACAACAATAGGTGACAGTCCCTGTAACACTTTCCGGAAGCTGCTTATATATAACTATCTTAATCTCACAGAGATATGGAGCCTGTAATCAAAGGGGAGGATGTGATACTACATCGATCAGCAGACCATTTTACCGATCTAAAGCAAAGCCTCCTAGCACTGATGGATCTTGCCAAACATCTACCACAAGCCTCACGGGCGACTCTGCAACAGGGGAGTGTGGGGATCCCCCCAGGAATAGCTAAAAAGCACTATACGAGAGACAGTGAAAAATCCATTAAGCAAAACGCTTCAAGGATGGAGGGTACACCGTTTTACGCTGAGACCTTGAGCACCGCAACATTCTCTCATAGCTGCCCTGCGATTGAGCTATTCATTGAAGCAGCTAGAATTGGGCCACATACTACCTTACTACAGGAGCCCCCCAGATATGGATGGGAGAAAATACCCAGGATAGTGACCTGAGAAGGAACGCAGGTCACTATCCTATTTCACCCAGGACTTTCTCGCCTCCCTGTCAGTGCAGATAAGGGACCTCAGGGAATCACGGAGCCTTATTTGTATCCTGGTCCTATTTTGTCTTGCCTGCCCAAAATCTGGAGTGGGTTAAACCCTCTTACTTACTTACTTACATAACCTTCTGGGTATCAACCTGGACACTAATAACTTTTCCCTAATTTACATGACCCTCCTCCCCTTGTTACATTCCTAGTATGAATGAATAGTTAAGTTCTACCATGCGGTTCTACTTTATTTAATTTGATGTGGTTTTGAAAGGTAATATGACACTGTTTCCTTTACTTGCTCCTCGACCATATTGGAGAGTAATGTTGAAGTTTTATAGACAGGATTCATAGAGCTCCTTTAACAATAGTAAAACTATACTTTTACATGAAGATAATATACCTCACATGCATAGAACCTGAAGTGTTAGCTGCAATAACAGCGATAGTTACAGCCTGCACTGCTCTCCAGAGAGTACCCTCAATGTTTGTGATTTTGACTCCTACTAGGCTACTATACCTACCTCAGTGAACATTAACACGCCACCCATTTTCTTACAGATTGGCGATTTCTTCAGAGCTTCATTCACATGTCGCATAGGTTCTTATTTACTATCTCTCCCCTACCACAATCCACCCCCCATATCTGCAATCTTATAGATTTAAACATCTGCTTACTAACCAACACGGACTAACTCTGAGAGGTCATTTTTTCTTAATTTAGAGCAGTCTTAGAATGTTCTCTACTGAAGATTTAAAACACATATATGAGTATAGTTCATATACAGCTTGAATTGACATACCACAATTTACTTTTTTGCCCCTAACTCTCTACTTGTTTATTCATTTATTCACTTATTTTTGTCTTTCTTCTCCTATTCCAAACCAATGAATTAAAGTGCCCCTTTTTTAAGATTATTTTTGATACTGGGCTTTAATTCCTTAAAGTTTCCAATCACTGATTCTGTTCTGATTGAAAGACATAAAAGTGTAAAAATTAAAACCCTCTATTTCATTAGAAACATTTTATTTTTATACATAAATCCTTTTTCACTGTATGTATAACATCTGTGAGGTTTAAACAAATAGTTAAAGTGATAGTAAAGTTAGTGTTACTTAATGATATATATATGTAATCAGAGTGCATACATATGTATATGTTTACCTTTCAATTCAAATTTATTCAGGCCTGAAATGGTTAAATCAAATCCGTTGTTAGGATTCCTTACCTCCACCACTGCCAGCCCACCTGGAAGTAGACTTTTTTGAAGCAGAGATGTTTTTACTGCTCATCCAATCTTCTTACAAGCCATACGGCTAGCATAAAGCAATGCCTTTTGTGATGTTATGACTAGCTGTATGGCTTGTAAGAAGATTTACATTAAAGGGATATGAAACCCAAACATTTTCTTTTGTGATTCAACAGAACATACAATTTTAAAAACGTTTCCAGTTTACTTCTATTATCAATAATGCTTAGTTCCCATGATATTCCGTGTTGAAGAGATACCTAGGTAGGCATCTGGAGCACTACAGGACAGGAAATAGTGCTGCCATTTAGTGCTCTAGATAACATTCTTACAAGACTGCTGCCATATAGTGTTACAGAAATGGGCCGTCTCCTATGCTAAGCTAATGTCCCTGCTTTCCAATAAAAGATACCAAGAGAACAAAGAAAAAATGATAATAGAAGTAAATTAGAAAGTTGTTTAAAATTGCATGCTCTATTTGTGAATCATGAAAGAAACATTTTGGCTTTCATGTCTCTTTAAAGGGACATTATACACTCATTTTTTCTTTGCATAAATGTTTTGTAGATGATCTATTTATAAAGCCCATAAAGTTTTTTTTTTTAAATAAATGTATAGTTTTGCTTATTTTTATATAACATTGCTCTGATTTTCAGACTCCTAACCAAGCCCCAAAGTTTTATGTGAATACCGTCAGCTACCTTCTCCAGCTTGCTCCTGTTTGTGTAAAGGGTCTTTTCATATGCAAAAGAAGGGGGGGGGGGGAGGGTCTTATTTCCCACTTGCAGTGGGCTTTCCAGCTACCTTTTCAACAGAGCCAAACTGACAGCTTCTAAGTAAGTTTTTAAACAGTTTTATACTGGATTTTTATATCAGTATCTGTGCATCTTATTCTTTATAGTAGTGTCTATTACATGCAGTTATATGAAAATGAGTGTATACTGTCCCTTTAAGGAACACTAACTCTACGATTGCTTTAAATTCTCACATCCAGTTCACTCCTGTGCTGTTACGGAGCCAGACATAGCTAGTAATTGGTGCATTCATATATGTACACTGTTTCTGATTGGCTTACTGACCATGTCCTTTGCAGGAGAGGTAAATGCATTTGTTGGACTTATTGTTAACCCCTGCAACATAAGAAGACAGGATTTCTTAATCAAAATAAAATGCTCTATTGAAATAGAGCATTTTGACACTTTTTGTCCTTTTAAAGGAAATAGAAGTCTGCTGCTTCAGAAGTATTTCTTCACATTTTCCCCTTAAGTTGCATGATTTTCAGGATATTGCAGAGGAAAACAACAGTTCCACATTGAAACATGTCATAAATTATATAATTGATTTAACCCATTCAGTGTTATGTGTTGTAGTATGGATTTTTTAACTGTATTCTGCTGCTTGCACTAAAAGCTCATTAAATCATAGCCAGTATTTTAGGGAGAATGTACTGTAAAATGTTCTCCCCTTTAAAGGGATATGAAACCCAAATTATTTATTTCATGATTCAGATATAGCATGCAATTTTAAACAACTTTCCAATTTACTTCTATTATCTAATTAGCTTCATTCTCTTGATATCAATCATTTGCTGAAAAGCATATTTAAATAGGCTCAGTAGCTGCACATTTGTGTCTGCACATAGATGCCTTGTGTGATTAGCTCACCCATGTGCATTGCCATTTCTTTATAAAAAGGACATCTAAAGAATGAAGCAAATTAGATAATAGAAGCAAATTGAAATGTTTAAAATTGTATTCTCTATCTGAATCATGAAATAAATATTTTGGGTTTCAGGTAGGGATGGGCGAATGTGTAAATTTCCGATTTCGAATGTTAGAACGAATGTTATTACCGAAATTCGAATTACAAATCCGAATGTTGATACGAATGAATATTCTTAAAAAATCTATAATAGAATACTATTTACAGTTTTTGAATGTCACTTTCGAATTTGAATGTTTATAATTCGATCGAATGTCCACATTTGAAACTATTCAGAAGTTCAATAGTTCATGTGGTAGTGAATCTAGTACATTGATACATAATAGATACAAATATATCAATTTGAATGTTTCTATTTTGATCGAATATTGCATAATTCGAATATTACATCTAAAAAAAGCATTAGAAATACTATTACAAATATATAAATTCGAATTTTTCTAAACGAATATTTTGGAATGTAATCGTAAAATTTGAATATTGGAATGTTATGTAAACATTGGAAATTCGATTCGAACAAACGAATGTGTTAAAATTCGTTTCATTTTTCGAATGTTGCGAAACATTCGCCCATCCCTAGTTTCAGGTCCCTTTAATGTGTTTCCAAAGATCCATTTCCCCTGGAGTCAATTAATTTAAAAATAGCTAATCTACCTTTATTTTGTCTTTTGAAATAACTGATTTTGCCTGATGAAGCTATCTATACTAAAAATACACATTCTGCAGGATTCTTTATAAACAAGCTAACAAGAGGCATCAGCAGGAAAGCAGAAATCATCCCAATAGGAAATGAGAGAGAGCCCAGTCCCTTTAAAATGGTGCCCCTGCAGCAGTAGTTTGCAAAACAATTAACTGCTTGAGTAAATTGTCCCTTTAAGTGTTTTTATCCAAAAAAAATACATGGCAGATTTTTGTTAGAGAAATGTCTTTAAACCACTAGCCACTACCACGTTGCACATTACAATATCATTTAGTTGAGTAATTTGTTTTCCTGTTTGCTGAAAGACAACAGTGACCATAGGACGTTTATGTCATGACAGACTAAATTAAGTGCACTACTAAAGGGGATAAATATAGAAAAAATGCATCTAACACTATGGGCTAATTTCTGAATACTGGGAGGCTGGATTTAAATTTAAATAAATGTTTAAATTCTAAATGCATTTTGACTTCATAGATTTGTATACTATAGAACAGTAGCTTTTACTACTCGTTAACGTTCAGGATCTTTGTGGAATGAAGTAACACGTTTTAAAAAGAAATTCAATATTCTTGTAAATGAGGGATTTTGATGCTTAATATAATTATATACAGGGAGTGCAGAATTATTAGGCAAATGAGTATTTTGACTACATCATCCTCTTTATGTATGTTGTCTTACTCCAAGCTGTATAGGCTCGAAAGCCTACTACCAATTAAGCATATTAGGTGATGTGCATCTCTGTAATGAGAAGGGGTATGGTCTAATGACATCAACCCCCTATATCAGGTGTGCATAATTATTAGGCAACTTCCTTTCCTTTGGCAAAATGGGTCAAAAGAAGGACTTGACAGGCTCAGAAAAGTCAAAAATAGTGAGATATCTTGCAGAGGGATGCAGCACTCTCAAAATTGCAAAGCTTCTGAAGCGTGATCATCGACAATCAAGCGTTTCATTCAAAATAGTCAACAGGGTCGCAAGAAGCGTGTGGAAAAACCAAGGGGCAAAATAACTGCCCATGAACTGAGAAAAGTCAAGCGTGCAGCTGCCAAGATGCCACTTGCCACCAGTTTGGCCATATTTCAGAGCTGCAACATCACTTGAGTGCCCAAAAGCACAAGGTGTGCAATACTCAGAGACATGGCCAAGGTAAGAAAGGCTGAAAGACGACCACCACTGAACAAGACACACAAGCTGAAACGTCAAGACTGGGCCAAGAAATATCTCAAGACTGATTTTTCTAAGGTTTTATGGACTGATGAAATGAGAGTGAGTCTTGATGGGCCAGATGGATGGGCCCATGGCTGGATTGGTAAAGGGCAGAGAGCTCCAGTCCAACTCAGACGCCAGCAAGGTGGAAGTGGAGTACTGGTTTGGGCTGGTATCATCAAAGATGAGCTTGTGGGGCCTTTACGGGTTGAGGATGGAGTCAAGCTCAACTCCCAGTCCTACTGCCAGTTTCTGGAAGACACCTTCTTCAAGCAGTGGTACAGGAAGAAGTCTGCATCCTTCAAGAAAACATGATTTTCATGCAGGACAATGCTCCATCACACGCGTCCAAGTACTCCACAGCGTGGCTGGCAAGAAAGGGTATAAAATAAGAAAATCTAATGACATGGCCTCCTTGTTCACCTGATCTGAACACCATTGAGAACCTCTGGTCCATCATCAAATGTGAGCTTTACAAGGAGGGAAAACAGTACACCTCTCTGAACAGTGTCTGGGAGGCTGTGGTTGCTGCTGCACGCAATGTTGATGGTGAACAGATCAAAACACTGACAGAATCCATGGATGGCAGGCTTTTGAGTGTCCTTGCAAAGAAAGGTGGCTATATTGGTCACTGATTTGTTTTTGAATGTCAGAAATGTATATTTGTGAATGTTGAGATGTTATATTGGTTTCACTGGTAAATATAAATAATTGAAATGGGTATATATTTGTTTTTTGTTAAGTTGCCTAATAATTATGCACAGTAATAGTCACCTGCACACACAGATATCCCCCTAAAATAGCTATAACTAAAAACAAACTAAAAACTACTTCCAAAACTATTCAGCTTTGATATTAATGAGTTTTTTGGGTTCATTGAGAACATGGTTGTTGTTCAATAATAAAATTAATCCTCAAAAATACAACTTGCCTAATAATTCTGCACTCCCTGTACAGTAATTTTACAGACATTAGATTTTTAAGCAGACAAAATCAATAAAAAAAATTCAATCAATTTCACAAATATTTATGCTACATAATAAATAAGCCACATAATGAGATATATATGGACACTTCTTGTACATTCACTAAGGATGAAGAAGTTTATTGGTATAAAACAATCTAGCAGCTGTTATATTATTTGCTGACGTGTGGATCTAACTCAATACAACTGTTTTGTTTTTTTCTGAATGGATAGCTTTCTTTTTTAGTAAATTTAAACCCATATCATTTGATATATGCTGCTTTTGCAATGGTTTATCAAATTCTAAAACATTGTATAAAATTGAATTATATCACACTAACCAAGTAATTTGAGGATTCATTTAATGAAACTGCTTCAATTACAACATGGTCCATAAGATGACAAAGTAAAGTTACACAGAATGCCTAAAAATGTAATCAAATGGGTATTTGCTTTTTACATTTCAGCATCAGAATCTTAGTAAAGACTCCAATATATATGGTAAAATCCCACATATTTTGTAACAGAAAACCAAAACTAGTCTTTTTTGTTGTTTTGATCAGAATGCTGCATAGAGACACCAGACCATTGCAGGGGCTTGCATCCTATGGTTGTATAGGCAAATTTATTAATAAAATATTTTACCAGGAAGGATACATTGAGATTTCTCTCATTTTAAAATATGCACTGGGTCCATAAAACATTGCATTGATACAAAAATTCAAAAACAATAATAATACCCAATATATGCAAAAAATTTACATAGAACAGGTAGGAAATATATAATCAACCATTACAGGTGCATTCTGTTTTGAGATATGTAGAGAGGGATCTCTTAAAGGATATTAGGTTCGGGGAAGGTTTGAAAGTGTGCTGGAGGTCATTCCATAATTGTGGTGCTCTGTAGGAAAAGGAGGATCGAGCTGCTTTCTTTTTGTATTGAGGCAAGCTAAATAATGTACTGGTATTGGATAGGAGGTTATAGGAGGTGGGAATAGCCGGGGAGAGCATTCTGCTCAGGTAGGGTGGGAGCTTCCCAGAAAGGCTCTTAAACACAAGGCAGGAAAGTTGGAGGGTGCGTCTGGATTCCAGCGACAGCCATTTTAGTTCTTTTAGCATGTAACAATGGTGGGTCCTGTGGTTACATTGTAGCACAAAGCGGCAGAACGAGTTATACAATGTATTAAGTTTATTAAGGTGAGTTTACGGTGCAGGTGCGTATACTACGTCCCTGTAATCCATGATAGGCATCAGTATTTGCTGTACAATCTTTTCCTTTACTGTAGGGCTGAGGCAAGATTTGTTTCTGTACAGGGCACCTAATTTTGGATAAAGTTTAAATGCAAGTTTTTCTATGTGGAGGCCAAAAGATAGATTAGGGTCTAACAACATACATCCAAGTATTTGAAAGAGTGGACTGCGGTCAGCGTGCAATTGGATTTTGTTTTGATGCGTAGATGGGAATTTTGTAATTTGTGTAATTTAGGACCCATTCCAAAGATCATTGTGACAGTTTTGTCAGTGTTTAGGAAGAGTTTGTTTTTTGAGATCCATTTTTCTACCTCTATGAACTGGTCTTGGAGCACTGCTCTAAGATGCGGCAGATCAGATTTGTTTGCATAGATTACCGTGTCGTCTGCGTACATGTGTACAGTTGAGGATTTGCAGACATTAGGCAGATCATTTATAAATAATGTGAATAGTAGGGGGCCGAGAATGGAACCTTGGGGAACACCACAGAGTCACTGTTAGAAATGGAGACATATTGTGATCGATCTGATACATATGATCTAAACCAGGTTAACGGACAATCAGCAAAACCAGAGTTTTTTAGTTTGAGCAGTAGTATGTCATGGTCTACTGTGTCAAAGGCCTTTGCAAAATCAAGGAAAATAGCCCCAGTTAGGTCTCCTTGTTTCATGCCAGTTTGGATGTTGTTGCAAACTTTTAGGAGGGCAGTTGTAGTGGAGTGATTTGGTCGAAAACCTGATTTATCAGGGGTCAGATAATTAGAAAGTTGGTAATATTCGCATAATTGCATATGGACGCATTTTTCTAAGATTTTTTACAATACTGGGAGCAATGATATAGGGCAATAGTTAGAAACCAAGGTTAACTCCCCACTTTTATGAATAGGCACTACTCTTGCAGTTTTCCAGAGTTTGGGTATGTATCCAGACATCAAGGATTCGTTAATTAGGGTTGTGACAGGCTTAGCAATTGCCAGCGCACTGAGCTTCAACAGCATTGCTGGGATTTGATCAGGTCCAGACTGGTTTTTCATTTTTAGATTATTAAAGGGACAGTCTACAATAGAATTGTTATTGTTTTAAAAGATAGATAATCCCTTTATTACTCATTCCCCAGTTTTGCATAACCAACACTGTTATATTAATATACTTTTTACCTCTGTGATTACCTTGTATCTAAGAACCTTCTTCCAGCCCCCTGATCACATGACTGTAACTGTTTATTATCTATTATCTTGCAGTTAGCATTGTTTTGTGCTAAATCTTAAATAACCCCCTGTGCCTGAACACAGTGTTATCTATATGGCTCACGTGTACTCTCAGTCTCTGTGTTGAAAAGAGATTTAAAAAGCCTGTGATAAGAGGCAGCCCTCAAAGGCTTAGAAATTAGCATATGAGTCTGCCTAGGTTTAGTTTCAACTAAGAATACCAAGAGAAAAAAAGCAAATTTGATGATAAAAGTAAATTGGAAAGTTGATTAAAATTACATGTCCTATCTGAATAATGAAAGTTTAATTTTGACTAGACTGTCCCTTTAAGGTGTTTCTTAATGACATTGGTGGTTACAGGTCTAAAATTGAACTTCTCTATATTGGGTCTTTGCTGTTTTAGTGGGGCCTGATCCACATTTGTAGTTTCAGGATGCGTGCCATTTATTAGTTTGTCAATCAGGGTGGTGGAGCATCCGACAAAATAATTGTTAAATGCATTTGCTACTTCTAAGGGGAGTTGCAGGTTTTGGTTGTCCACATTGACAGTGGAGGGTTGGGAGTGGATTGGTGGATTTTGTAAGTTATTTACAAGTTTCCAAAACTTTCTAGGGTTAGATATGTTATTGTTCATATTTTCACAGAAATATTGGGCCTTGGCCAATTTTGTTTGTTTAGTGCATATATTTCGCCATAGTCTATATACACAGTGATCGTTCATAGAGCCAGTATGCTTGAACTTTGCCCACAATGAATCCCGAAAACTGGTACATTTGAATGAGGTCAGCTGTGATCCAATTCAAGTGTGGTCCTTTTACTCTCACCTTACGCAGCGGGGCATGTAAATTCCAAACTTGTAGGAGTTCAGACTGAAAGAATTCAACTATAGAGTCTAGATCTGGGATTAGGTTTAATCTGTGCCAGGGGAGGTTCTTGATGTCATTTAGAAATGATTGAATATTAAATTTTTTGAAGGACCTGGTGATTTTAACCTTGGGAGAGGATTTAGTTGCCTTTATTTTGCACACGCAGTACACTAAGCAGTGGTCACTGAAATTGTTAGGGAGAACACCTGCCTCCTGGATTCGGTCGGGAGAAGTGGAGAGAATCCAGTTGAGCAGGGTATGATTATGGCTTTTGATGTTTATGCGAGTTGGGGGGGATTAATTGCTTTAGCTGCAAAGATTTAAACAGCGAGTGACAACTATTATTTTTTGGATTCAGCCAATCAATATTAAAATCTCCAAAAAACTAAATTTAACTTTTTGGGTTTTAAGCTATAGATTCACTAAGGAGATGTGCTATGTCCGAAATGGAATGCACAGTGGAGCTAGGTGGGCGGTAGATTCCTGCAACAATGATTGATTTACTGCATGGGATCTCAATTTTGCCAGAAAGGAAATCAAAGGTGGCAGGAGAGCTCGATTTTTGTATGGGAGTGAACTTTGTGGAATTGTCAACATAAATTACAATGCCGCCTCCTCTCTTTGCTCTGTCAATTCTATGGCATGAATACCCATGCATTGCAATGGCAGAGTCAGGTATTTTTGCAGTTAGCCACAATTCAGAGATCACAATGATTTTGGGCTTGTATTGTAAACACCAAGCTTGCAGTGCATCGATTTTTGGTAGTAAGCTGCGGATATTACAGTGCACAAAGGAGAGGCCTTTTTTAGCTGGAAGGCTAGGAATGGAATTTGCTGGGGGACCAGGGTTAGACTCTACAGCATTTGCAAGGGCAAGTAACATAAGGAAAAGGAATTTGGACATAGTTTTTGTTTGGCCATATAGTGAATGGGATACTTTATAATTTATCAGCAGATAAGTTACAGCAACTGACCATATGCATATATTAAATGCTATCATTTAGCAGAGATAACTTTTAAAGGGCCACTGTAAGTAAATATTTTCTATGCCTGTTACTAACTAACTACCCCAAATACGCTTTTTATCAATAGCATTTCATTAACATATCTCTACCATATATCAGAAATCTTGTCTGCAAATTTAATTGTTTTCCAAACCCACTTTGTGGGTATCCTTTGCTCCGTACCAATCCGTTTAAATACCTAGGTTTCAAAATGGCGCTTTAAATTTGGTCTGCGCATGCGCAATTTTATGCAACGTCACCGCAAACATCACTCCCTGGAAGACTGCCTGGAAAATAGTAAACATTGTAATTCTTTGAGGGTAACTTCGTCTTCAATAGGTCATATTGCGCATGCGATGCAAATAAACGCAATTTCATTGGTTTAAGTATTTTGAACATGCAGTACCGAAAATAGTGGACAGGATAACGTGACATCATCAGTGAATAAAAGATATAACTTTTATAACGTTATGAAGCTTTGTTTTAGAGAAAATATAGATCAGTAGGTTTTAATTAATGTTTATTAACTTTAATATGTTAGTTAATTGGCTTAAAAATGATAACAGAAAGTAATCCTTTAACTAAAGTAGTTTTGTAAATTTAAAGGGTCAGTGTTCTGTAAAACTGGATTCCCCATAATATATTTCCAATTACTTGTCATACCAGTTGACGAATATAAAATATATGGGAAATTGTTCCTTTAGAATTATTTTTGTATATGAATTAGTTGGTTTTGCTGTTTGAACCCACAACCCATTAAAATAGGCTGAGCTTGCAATTATTGGGCGCAATCCGATATAGATCGTAGTTTGCGGAGCAAGCGAGGGAACCCGCGTCACCCGCAGTTTCAGCTCGCAACTCAAGCTATCCCATATATGGCGCCGTCAGATGCTAACGTGCCGTAAGTCGGATAAACCAGCGATGTCCAGAAATCTGCGCAAGTACAAATTTCTGGTGTCGCCAGTGACTTACGGCACGTTAGAAACTACAAAACCTGACTAAAGTCTAAATCACCCGCACTGTCTAACATGCCTCCCTAACATAGCCCGACACGTCTAACCCTCTATCCGCTATCCCCCCTCACTATCCTAACAATAAAATATGTATTAACCCCTAAACCGCCGCTACCTAATAAAGTTATTAACCCCTAAACCGCTGCCAGCTATATTAAATCTATAACCCCCTAAAGTGAGCCCCTAACACCGCCGCCATCTACCTTACCTACCCCCTAAAGTAAGCCCCTACCCCGCCGCTATCTATATTAAATTATTTAACCCCTAATCTAATCCCCCTACCCCGCCGCCATCTATATTAAATTATTTAACCCCTAAAATACTAAACTATCCCTACCACTAAACCTAAGTCTAACCCTACAAATAGCCCTGAAAAGGGCTTTTTGCGTGGCATTGCCCCAAAGTAACAGCTCTTTTGCCAGCCCTTAAAAGGGCTTTTTGTGGGGCATGCCCCAAATAATTCAGCTCTTTTGCCAGCCCTTAAAAGGGCTTTTGGCGGGGCTTTGTCACAAAGTAAACTGCTCTTTTGCCTACAATCTACATCCCCCTACACCGCCGCCATCTATAATAAATGTATTAACCCCTAATCTAATCCCCCTACACCGCCGCCAGCTATATTAACCCTAATTATATTAGGGTTAATATAGTTAATATAGTTATTATATTATATATATTAACTATATTAACCCTAATTATATTAGGGTTAATATAGTTAATATCGTTATTATATTATATATATATATATATATATATATATATATATATTAAGTATAATAACCCTATCTAACTCTAACATCCTAACTAAACTCTTATTAAAATAAATCTAATATTAATATTATTAATTAAAATATTCCTATTTAAATCTAAATACTTATCTATAAAATAAACCCTAAGATAGCTACAATATAATTAATAATTACATTGTAGCTATGTTAGGGTTTATATTTATTTTACAGGTAAATTGTTAATTATTTTAACTAGGTATAATAGCTATTAAATAGTTATTACCTATTTAATAGCTACCTAGTTAAAATAATTACCCAATTACCTGTAAAATAAATCCTAACCTAAGTTACAAATACACCTACACTATCAATAAATTAAATAAACTACAAATATCTATCTAAAAATACAATTAAACTAAACTAAACTAAATTACAAAAAAAACAAACACTAAATTACAAAAAATAAAAAAAAGATTGCAAGATTTTTAAGATAATTACACCTATTCTAAGCCCCCTAATAAAATAATAAAGCCCCCCAAAATAAAAAAATTTCCCTACCCTATTCTAAATTAAAAAAAAGTTCAAAGCTCTTTTACCTTACCAGCCCTTAAAAGGGCCTTTTGTGGGGGCATGCCCCAAAGAAAACTGCTCTTTTGCCTGAAAAAAAAACACAATACCACCCCCCAACATTACAACCCACCACTCACATACCCCTAATCTAACCCAAACCCCCCTTAAATAAACCTAATACTACCCCCCTGAAGATCTCCCTACCTTGTCTTCATCCAACCGGGCCGAACTCCTCATCCGATCCGGGCGATGTCTATCCAAGCGGCAAAGAAGAGGTCTTCATCCCAGCGATGTCTTTATCCAAGCGGCAGCAAAGTCTTCTTCCATCGGGCAGCATTCTTCCATCAAGCGGCATCTTGAATCTTGAATCTTCTCTCCACCGACGCGGAGCATCCATCCCGGCCGACGACTGAACGACAAATGAGGTACCTTTAAATGACGTCATCCAAGATGGCGTCCACCGAATTCCGATTGGCTGATAGGATTCAAGTTCAATCCGATTGGCTGAACCAATCAAATCTTGTAATCTTTTTTTTATTTTTTGTAATTTAGTGTTTGTTTGTTTTTGTAATTTAGTTTAGTTTAGTTTAATTGTATTTTTAGATAGATATTTGTAGTTTATTTAATTTATTGATAGTGTAGGTGTATTTGTAACTTAGGTTAGGATTTATTTTACAGGTAATTGGGTAATTATTTTAACTAGGTAGCTATTAAATAGGTAATAACTATTTAATAGCTATTATAGATAGTTAAAATAATTAACAATTTTTTAGTTTATAATATAAATTAGATTTATTTAATAAGAATTTAGTTAGGGGTGTTAGGGTTAGATAGAGTTAATATAGTTAATATAAATACTATAGTAACTATATTAACTATATTAACCCTAATATAATTAGGGTTAATATAGTTAATATATATAATGTAATAACTATATTAACTATAATATACTTAGAGTTAATATAGATAATATAGCTGGCGGCGGGGTAGGTAGATTAAATTAGGGGTTAATAATTTTAATATAAATGGCGGCGGTGTAAGGGGCTTATATTAGGGGTTTATACCATTAATATAGGTGCGGTGGTGTAGTGAGGGCAGGTTATAGGGCAAAAGAGCTGTTAACTTTGGGGCAAAGCCCCGCAAAAGGCCCTTTTAAGGGCTGGTAATACTTTATGGATATTAGATTAGGGGTTAATAATATTAATATAGCTGGCGGCGGTGTAAGGGGTCAGATTAGGGGATAGATCAGGTAGATGGCGGCGGTTTTAAGGGCTCACAGTAGGGGGTTAGTTTATGTAGATGGCGGCGGTTTAGGGGTTAAATACTTTATTAGGGATTGCGGCGGGGGATCGCGGTTGACAGTTAGATAGACATTGCGCATGCGTTAGGTGTTAGGTTTATTTAGCAGCTAGTTTAGAGAGTTACGGGGCTCCAATAGTCAGCGTAAGGCTTCTTACGGCTGCTTTTTGTGGCGAGGTGAAAATGGAGTAAGATTTCTCCATTTTCGCCACGTAAGTCCTTACGCTGTATATTGGATACCAAACTGCGCGGGTTTGGTATACCTGCCTATGGCCCAAAAAACTACGGGCGACGGCAGAAATATACGCGCGTAACTTCTAGGTTACGCCGTATATAGGATACCAAACCCGCGCAAATGCGGGCGACGATTTTTATCGGATCGACCCCATTCTTTGTTTATCACTGTTTCACACTTTCAATGCCTCCTTATGTTATCTCTGACTTTATACTCAACAACAATTAAAAATGAAATTTGAATGCTTATCTACTCCCCCAATAGGGAGTGTAATGTTTTCTCCTGGTTATCAATACATAGCTTTTCCAAAGCTAATACTTATGTATTGAAATTGCCAGTATAGGTGGAGATACAACAGGCATAGGCAGTTATTTCAAATAACAAAATAAATCTAAATAAGCTATCTGTCTATAATCCTTGTAATACACTAAAGCAGGGGAGAAAGTGTTACAATACATTGTCCCTTTAAAGGACCAGTAAACACAGCAGATTTGCATAATCAACAAATGCAAGATAACAAGACAATACAATAGCATTTACTCTGAATTTCAAATGAGTAGTAGATTCTTTTCTAACACATTTCAAAGTTATGTATATTTCCACTCCCCCTTTACCATGTGATAGCAATCAGCCAATCACAAATGCATATACGTATAGTCTGAGTTCTTGCACATGCTCAGTAGGAGCTGGTGACTCAAAAAAAGTGTAAATATAAAAGACTGTGCACATTTTTTTTTAATGGAAGTAAATTGGAAAGTTGTTTAAAATTACATGCTGTATCTGAATCATGAAAATTGAATAAAACCTGAGTGTCCCTTTAAGCATAGACAAAAGTGATTCTGATAAGGAGCGAGTTTTCTCCTCTTCCCTAGGTGTGTCTTTTTCTCCCTCTTTTGCAATACTTTGTTATACGCTTCAGAGAATTAATGGGTATGGTGTACACAGGGCCATAGGCAGCATTCAGAAGCTTTTCATTTTCATCCCGGCCTTTCTGCTAGAGCAGAATTTTTTATTTCTTATTTCAAAAAATATTTTACCTCAAAAACACATGACACACTCTGTCTCCATTCCCTTGTTCCTACTTAAAGGGATATTAATTTCTTTGTTGCATCTAAAAGAGCACATTTATAAATGAAATGCCAATTTTAGTTTCTAAAAAATTATGTTATGTTAATGCACTGAGCCAAAAAAATAAAAAATAGTTTTTATGCCTCTGGGTCATGTCACACTGTTTTCCAATAGAGCTGTGGCGGTTTTCCAGTTGTGCGTACACTTGTACTTGCTGATACTGAAAACAATCAAACAGCTTTTATGCAAAACCAAACAAAGGAACAAACAAGGCTTTTCATAAACATAAAACAATTTGTTTGAGTTTCATTTTGCCTACAAGTGGATTTACACATCTTTGCTATGGGGAAAATATATAAGTTGAAAGAGCAGTGTAGCACTTTTTCTAGGGGTTTTGGGGGCCACATAAGTAGTCCCTGGCTTCAAGTCATACTGATCACCAATAACTGCTTTAGAGTTCTATAGCTTCTTGATATTCCTGAGTATAGTATTAATACAAATAGGTAACTTCTTGCTATTCCTGAGCATAGCGTTAGTATAAATGGTTAACTTCTTCCTATTCCTGAGCATAGCGTTAGTATAAATGGTTAACTTCTTGCTATTCCTGAGCAGAGCGTTAGTATAAATGGTTAACTTCTTGCTATTCCTAAGCATAGCGTTAGTATAAATGGTTAACTTCTTCCTATTCCTGAGCATAGCGTTAGTATAAATGGTTAACTTCTTGCTATTCCTGAGCATAGCGTTAGTATAAATGGTTAACTTCTTCCTATTCCTGAGCATAGCGTTAGTATAAATGGTTAACTTCTTGCTATTCCTGAGCATAGCGTTAGTATAAATGGTTAACTTCTTCCTATTCCTGAGCATAGCGTTAGTATAAATGGTTAACTTCTTCCTATTCCTGAGCACAGCGTTAGTATAAATGGTTAACTTCTTGCTATTCCTGAGCATAGCGTTAGTATAAATGGTTAACTTCTTCCTATTCCTGAGCAAAGCGTTAGTATAAATGGTTAACTTCTTGCTATTCCTGAGAATAGTGTTAGTATAAATGGTTAACTTCTTTCTATTCCTGAGCATAGCGTTAGTATAAATGGTTAACTTCCTCCTATTCCTAAGTATAGCATTAGTATAAATGGTTAACTTCTTGCTATTCCTGAGCATAGCGTTAGTATAAATGGTTAACTTCTTGCTATTCTTGAGTATAGCGTTAGTATAAAAGGTTAACTTCTAGCTATTCCTAAGTATAGCATTAGTATAAATGGTTAACTTCTTGCTATTCCTGAGCATAGCGTTAGTATAAAAGGTTAACTTCTAGCTATTCCTAAGTATAGCATTAGTATAAATGGTTCTAACTTCTTGCTATTCCTGAGGATAGCGTTAGTATAAATGGTTAACTTCTTGCTATTCCTGAGCATAGCATTAGTATAAATGGTTAACTTCTTGCTATTCCTGAGCATAGCGTTAGTATAAATGGTTAACTTCTTCCTATTCCTGAGCATAGTGTTAGTATAAATGGTTAACTTCTTGCTATTCCTGAGCATAGAGTTAGTATAAATGGTTCTAACTTCTTGCTATTCCTGAGCATAGTGTTAGTATAAATGGTTAACTTCTTGCTATTCCTGAGCATAGCGTTAGTATAAATGGTTAACTTCTTCCTATTCCTGAGCATAGTGTTAGTATAAATGGTTAACTTCTTGCTATTCCTGAGCATAGTGTTAGTATAAATGGTTAACTTCTTGCTATTCCTGAGGATAGCTTTAGTATAAATGGTTAACTTCTTGCTATTCCTGAGGATAGCGTTAGTATAAATGGTTAACTTCTTGCTATTCCTGAGCATAGCGTTAGTATAAATGGGTAACTTCTTCCTATTCCTGAGCATAGAGTTAGTATAAATGGTTAACTTCTTGCTATTCCTGAGCATAGCGTTAGTATAAATGGTTAACTTCTTGCTATTCCTGAGCACAGCGTTAGTATAAATGGTTAACTTCTTGCTATTCCTGAGCATAGCGTTAGTATAAAAGGTTAACTTCTAGCTATTCCTAAGTATAGCGTTAGCATAAATGGTTTTAATTTCTTGCTATTCCTGAGGATAACATTAGTATAAATGGTTAACTTCTTGCTATTCCTGAGCATAGCGTTAGTATAAATGGTTAACTTCTTGCTATTCCTGAGCATAGCGTTAGTATAAATGGTTAACTTCTTGCTATTCCTAAGTATAGCGTTAGTATAAATGGTTAACTTCTTGCTATTCCTGAGCACAGCGTTAGTATAAATGGTTAATTTCTTCCTATTCCTGAGCATAGCGTTAGTATAAATGGTTAACTTCTTGCTATTCCTGAGCACAGCGTTAGTATAAATGGTTAACTTCTTCCTATTCCTGAGCATAGCGTTAGTATAAATGGTATACAATTTTAAACAACTTTCCAATTTAGTTCTAGTATTTAATTTGCTTCCTTCTTTTGTTATCCTTTGCTGAAAGATTTATCTAGGAAATCTCCGGAGCAGCAAAGAACCTAGGTTCCAGCTGCTGATTGGTGGCTGCATATATATACACCGATTGTCATTGGCTCACCCATGTGTTCAGTTAGAAACCAGTAGTGAATTGCTGCTCCTTCAAGAAATGATACCAAGAGAATGAAGCAAATTTGATAATAGAACTAAACTATGTTTAAAATTGTATGTTCTACCTAAATCATGAAAGAAAAAAATTGTGTTTCATGTCCCTTCTTGTTATTCCTGAGCACATTATTAGTATAAATAGTTATTTTTTTTTCCTAAATAGTTATTTTTTTTCTTATTCCTAAGTATAGTATTATTATAAATGGTAACGCTTGGCTCCTTTTGTGATTTCCCACATTCACCATATTCATATTGTTTTGCTCTAATACTGGAAAATGCTGGGTTAATAATTCACCTGTAATTAGCTTAGAAGTTGATGATTTTTCTTTTCTACATGTATTTTAGTAATTGCTATTGTTTTTATATTTCCATATCTTAATAACAATGTGATATCTCAAACAACAAGAGAGGGTAGCCTCACCCACAGCCCAATCCCTCCTGTTGTGGCTAAATACTGAGGTCACACTATAGAACCTCTGCACAAGTCTACCTTATTAACCCATTATAATTTATTTGTTCACAACTGAGCAGTGATGTTATCTCCTTGTCTGCCAGTAACATACAAATGAATGATTTTACTTCTCTGGCTGCCAGTAACACACACAACGATGGCCCGCACCGATTGCCAGTAGCATGGACATAGCAGTGTTTTTACACACCCCATGGTTCCCTTCCCAGTAAAAAAATAAAAAGAAAGAAAATACAGAGCAGTGGTTCTACCCCAGTGGTTACACGACACACACACACAGAGCACTGCATTATCTTAAAATCCACAACAACACATAAAAAAGTGATATACAGCGCAGGTTTCGGCGCAAGCGTAGGAACCCACGCCGCCTGTAATTTCACCTCGCACATCGGGGTATTACATATACTGCACTGTTAGATGCTAAATGGGCGTAAATAGGACAAACTGGCAATCTTCTTAAATGTGCGCAAATACACATTTATTTCGTCGCAAGTAACTTACGCCAGTATTTTGCCAACAAAAAGTGTAAATAAAGAATAGTTTTATGCAAATTAGGCTAACACTCGTAAAAATGGACAGATTTCAAATAAAAATGCGACACGTAATTACGCTATTCAAAATTCATATATAAACCCATGCGCAGCCGCCGTTTTCTTCAGTGTGTTTGGATTGTTCGTTGAGCTACAACTCACTACACTTGAGTGGAGGATTAGTGAGAGTAGAGAGAGAGGCGCAAACAAGGAGTTAGGTTGCATTGTTGTTTGATTAAGCTTGTACACTTACACATATTTTTACATATTGCACACATATTGCATACATACATAAACAAATGCACCACACTTTTTTTTCTAACACCTCACACATTGTATTTGATTTTTACAGTGTGATAGGCTGAGTGTTTGGTTGTGATTGTGTGTGATTGAACTGGGAGTGAGTGTGAGTGTGTGTAGTGTAATTTAGTGTGAGGATGGCAGGGAGAGGTAGGGAGGAGGGGAGGAGGGGAGAGGAGTGGCAGGGAGAGGATTATTGGAGAGGACAGGAGGAGCAGTGGGCCTCCCGTCAGGGAATAAGTGGAGTGGGGAGAGGGAGAGCTAGAAGGGAAGATGGGACGGGAGATGCCAGAGAGCCCCAGAGGCACATCTAGGAGAGGGACAGAGGGTGCACATGGGGAAATAAGGGGGGAGGAGGGAGAGGATAGGGAGGAACCCACACCAGGGACATCACAGGGAGGAAGTCAAGTGTCCATGGAGGATGAGAGGCTGAGATGTCCAAACTTATCATTTGATGAAAATGTTGCCCATGTCCAGGCCATCATGGACAATTACAGTGCCCTCTTCGGGCAGGAGAAGGGCAAAGGCATTGCCAAAAAGCGAAAAACAGCATGGTTGGCGGTAGAGGATGCCGTCAACAGTGTGGCCCCGCAGAGGAGTACTGTTGAGGGCCTGAAAAAGCGGTGGAATGACTGCAAGACGCGGGTCAAAGAAAAGATGGGGCAGGAAGATATGCACCAGAGGGGAACAGGCGGTAGTCCATCCCTGGATATTGAGTATAACACCTGGCAGGAGATGATACGGAACCACAGCACATGATGCTGGTGAGTAACATCCCACACACCAGTATTATATGTATTTGAGATATAACATCCTTTAATATCACACATTCATGTACACAATGAGGAGCATGGTATTTGGCCTACTAACAAAAACATCTACGATTATATTTGACATTATTGCTACTTAACACAATGCAATTCATGATATGAGGTGGAATAGTGCAATAATAACATGTCTCAGAATAACAGTTTGACATGAGAATCAGTATAGGTCCTAGCATGTATCAATGTATATTGTATGCCAACGTGGACATATATCTGACTATACTAATCCCTCTCATCCTTTGACTCCTTCACAGAACCTCCTGTCACGAGGATACAAACATCCATGCCACCACCACCACCATCACCACCAGTCTTCAGGCAACCACAAGAACAGTATGCTCCCAGGCATGAGCATGGTTGGGTGGCTTCATTTGAGGATCTGGGAGTGATGCCACCACCATTGCCATATGACCTCTGGCAAGATTCTTGGCCAGAGTATTATCCTCCCTTTGGCTTTGAGGGGGGCCAAGGCAGCCACAAAGGGGTCCATGTATTTACCCCCCCCACAACACAATGTCATGTCAGTCAGGGATTTTACCCACAGACAATGTCACATGAAGTTCCAATTGGACAGGATGAGTGGGGACTATCAACCAACCATGAGAGCTCCATCATTATCAGCAATTGGACAAGCTCCACCATCATCAGCAATTGGACGAGCTCCACCATCATCAGCAATTGGACGAGCTCCACCATCGGCAGATGGAAATATAGCAGAATTTACAGCTGCACCTCAAGCACCATCAGATGCAGGTGACCCTGCCCCGCATGAACCAGCAGTTGAAGCTGGCCCTACCCCACATGAACCATCATATGCAGGTGACCCTGCCCCACATGAACCAACAGTTGAAGATGGCCCTGCCCCACATGAACCAGCAGCTGAAGCTGGCCCTGCCCCACATGAACCAGCAGTTGAAGTTGACCCTGCACCTTCAGCAACAGCAGATGCAGGTGACCCTGCCCCACAAGCACCTAGAAGCCCTGTTGCGCAAGAGCTTGTGGATGCATTGTATTCTCCCCTGGGTGAGGAATACATTGCACTCCAGAGGAGGCTCATAACAAGCACCAAGACCATACAAAGAGGCCAAGAGAGGTTCTTCAGGAACCATGAAAGGTTCATCAGGAGCCAAGAGAGGATACAACAACGTAGCATAAGGCTACAGAGGGACATGGCAGCATCGTTAAGTGCAAGTGTTCATAACCAGTCACAGATGATGCGAATTCTGTCTGATATGCAAATGCAAATGGACAATAGATGGAGAGAACAAAATCAACTCTTGGGTGTGTTGGTTGAGCACTTTACACACCAGCAGGACACTGCCTCCAGCCTATCATCTGTGGCCAGCACACCAGCAGGAACAGCAGAATTTTCTCAAACCAGGAGAACTAGGAAATCCACTACAGCCACCTCAGCTCCCTCATCCAAGAAGCCAAAAAGGAAATAAATATTCTTATAGTTCACCATAAATCTTGTCCTCTGTTATTTACCATATAATTGTCATCCATACCCATGTGAGGTGTGTTTTAGTACACTAATATTGTTAAAACATATAATATGACCTGTGTGGAAATGGCAATAAAAACAGGTAATATTATCATGTTTATGACATATTCTTGTACTATAACTCACATCCACAATAGTTGTTTATTAAGGGTACATATAGTAATATTCACTAAAAAAATCAATGTATCTCACATCCAATATAAATTGACACATGGGTATATATAATAGTGATGTTACTGATGGGGTGTGCATTATCAGGTGTTTTAAGGCTGCAAGTGAGAGGTTGTGTTGTCTGTGATTGGTTTGACACAATTGCAAAGAGGTGGCCTTCAAGAAGGTCTTAGAAATTATCATATGAGCCATCCTAGGTTTAGCTTTAAACTAAGAATACCAAGAGAACAAAGCAAGTGTTAGGATTAAATCTGAAAGTAGTTTAAAATAACATGCCCTATTTAAAACAAGAAGGTTTTCTTTGGACTTAACTGTCCCTTTATATATTTTGGCATCAATGCCAAGCTGTGTTAATTTTAGAATAAATTACCCTCCAATGGGTTCTAAAGAGATGAAGGTAATACAATTATGATTTCCCATTGTTCTCTCCTCCAAGTATTGTTGATTGTTTTGAGAACAAATTTAAAGTAAATAAGCAAGTATACGTCCACAATGTGATAAAGTGATGAGATCTGATTCTACCTACAAGCTCAATCCATTTCATTATGTTGTGGCTTCAAACAACAAAATCAGCTATTTCAAATACACAAATAAACCTTAAAAAAACAATATCATAGTATACTGTCCCTTTAACCTTGAGATGCTGCTTAAATATATGTGTTTGTTAAGGATTCCAGGGAGTTACGTTGCTTTTTTTAGTCAGTGCAAGGGTTGCTGCGCCTGCAATATGTGGCGAGATGAGTGAATGGAGTAGATTTTCTGAATTCTGCGTGCGTAAGTCCTTACGCTGTATATTGGATACCAAATTGCGCGGCTGTTCTATGTTAGTCTATGGGGATAAAAATTACGGCCGAAGGGTGAAATATACGCGTGTAACTTGTATGCTACGCCGTATATGTAATACCAAAATCGCATAAAATCCGGCAGCGGCTTTTGCGGGTGATGCCGCATATGTAATTGAGCCCGTAGTCACACGTGCAATAAACCCTTCTTTGTGTACCAATATCCCTTCTTTTTGTAATGCATAGATGTATTATGTGTATATATGTATGTATATCTGAACATTCATATTTACACATATAAACACATAAATATACACATATAAATACACAACCCCTTATATAATCACATATATATAATATATATATATATATATATACTGTATATATATATACTGTATATATATATATATATATATATATATATATATATATATATATATATATATTGGAGCCCTTTCTAGTCCAACACTTTGCCATATACCATATCCATTTAAAACTTTTAAAAACCTTTTAATATTAATATGACATGTTTATGAAAAAGTGTGTGTATGTGTATATATATATATATATATATATATATATATTATTTTAATGTACTTGTGATGTGTTTAGTGTAACTTTTTTTTAGAATATTTAGCTGCACTAAATATTCTAGTGGCGTTTTGTTGGCTGTGCTTGAGCAAAGTAGGCCGCGCTAACCCTTGTCTGATTAATGCTTTTTTCCATGGGCTTGTAATATCAAAGTGGTGTGTTGGTCAAGCGATATTGGTTATCGCGCAAGTTCTACCATTAACGCGCCACTTATAATCTACTCCATAGAGTTCAAGGGTGAGCAGTGAAAAAAATACATGCGCTTACAAATAAGAGCATGTCATTTTTTAACTACAATGTCCCTTTAATGTTTGTCTTTATAAACTAAAATATACACTGTTACTTTCAATTTACTCAGCTTTAAAGGGACAGTGTACTGTAAAATAGTTTTTTCATTATTGAATAATTAAAGTTTAATTTTGATTGAGTGTCCCTTTAATGTGTTTTCAATGACTTGTTATACCTTTCTGTTTATTTTTTGTATATGAAATAGCTGGTTTTGTTCTTTGATGCCACAATGCATTAAAATACATTCAGCCACCAATCAGCAAGCGCTACCCAGGTGCTGAACCAAAATGGGCTGGCTCCTAAGCTTACCTTTTGCTTTTCAAATAAAGATACCAAGAGAATGAAGACAATTGATAATAGGAGAAAATTAGAAAGTTGCTTAAACTTGCATCTGAATCATGAAAGAGAACATTTGGGTTTCATATTCCTGAGAGGACATCCAGGATGAAATATTAGAAAGGTCTGGGGCAGAGAAGTAGATTAGGGTATCATCAGCATACAAATTATATTGAAACCCATGGGACTTTATTAAGGAACCTAGGGATGGTGTATAAATTAAGAAGGACAGAGCCTTGTGGTACCCCAAAAGCAAGTGGTAAAGGGGTAGAGGATGTGCCAGAGAAGGCTACACTAAAAGTACATTTAGACAAGTAGGAGGAACCATAAGAGAGCTGTGTCACAGATTCTGAAGGATTTGAGGGTTTGGAGAAACAGTGAGGGTAGTCAACAGTATCAAAGGCTGCAGACAGATCAAGAAGAATTAAAAAAGAGAAGTGGCCTTTCTGTAATTAGGTCATTAGTAACCTTAATGACAGCTGCGTCTGCGGAGTGTTGGGGCCGAAATCCAGATTGCAGTGGGTCAAAGAGCTAGTTTATTGTAGGGAAATGTGATAAATGTGTATATACTAGCCTTTCCAGAGGTTTGAGGCAAGGGGGAGTAGGGAAATAGGGCGGTAGTTGGATGGGGATTTTGGATTGAGAGAATTTTTTTTGAAGATAGGTGCGACTGGTGCTTATCTAAGGGATGAGAGAAATATACTGGTGCTGAGGGAGAAGTTGAAAATGTGTGTGAGAACAGGAGTAATGGTAGGAGAAAGGAAGGGCAGTAGATGTGAGGTGGTGGGACAGAGGGGACAGGTAGTGAGGTGAGAGGATAACGTTAGGGCAGAAACTTCTTCCTCAGTAAGGGGCAAAAGAGCTGAATTATTGATTTTGTTGAGACTGTTAGTAAGTTGTGAGATGATTTAGTTTCTGATGGAATCAATTTGGTTGTTGAAGTGGTTGGCTAAATCTTGAGCTGAGAGGTAATAGCATGTGGAGAGGATGGACAGAGAAGGGTATTAAAAAAAGAGAATAGATGTATTGGGTTTGAAGAAACAGAGTACAGATTAGAATAGAGAAGTAATCCTGCTTAGAGAGTTTAAAGGGACACTGAACCCAAATTTTTTATTTTGTGATTCAGATAGAGCATGCAATTTTAAGCAACTTTCTAATTTACTCCTATTATCAAATTGTCTTCATTCTCTTAGTATCTTTATTTGAAAAGCAATGTAATTCTAGATGCCAGACCATTTTTGTTGAACAACCTGGGTTGCTCTTGCTGATTGGTGGATAAATTCACCCACCAATAAAAAAGTGCTGTCCAGGGTCTGAAACAAAAATAGCTTAGATGCCTTCTTTTTCAAATAAAGATAGCAAGAGAATGAAGAAAAAATGATAATAGGCGTAAAATTGCATTCTCTATCTGAATCATGAAAAAAATGTGGGTTCAGTGTCCCTTTTATGGTAAAATAATAGGAGTTCAAGATGAACTTGTAGTGAAGAAAGTTTGCAGGGAAATCAGATCTCCATATTTTATCTCTTTCTATACACACATGCTTCCTCATTTTAACTCTGTCTGTATACCAAAGCCCAGTACTTAAAGGGGCAGTCTAGTCAAACTTAAATGTTCAGGATTCAGATAAAGCATACACTTTTAACCAACTTTGCAATTTTCTTCTATCATCAAATATGCTTTGTTTTGCTATTCTTTGTTGAAAGCTAAACCTATCTAAGCTCATATGTTAATTTCTAAGCCCTTGAAGGCTGCCTCTTATCTCAGTGCATTTGGACAGTTTTCACAACTAGACAGTACTAGTTCATGTGTCCCATATAGATAACATTGGGATCACTCATGTGGTTCTTCCTAGGAGTCAGCACTGATTGGCTAAAATGCAAGTCTGTCAAAAGAACTGAAATAAGGGGGCAGTCTGTAGAGGCTTAGATACAAGGTATTCACAGAGGTAAAAAGTATATGAATATAACTGTGTTGGTTATGCAAAACTGGAGAATGGGTAATAAAGGAATTATCTATCTTTTTAAACAATAAAAAATCTGGAGTATACTGTCCCTTTAAAGAAAACAAGTAGAATTTAACATTTTAATATATCTGGAAGTGTAATGTATTCTACATGCTATGATTACATAGCTTTTCTATAGCTAATATTTAAGTATTGAAATGTTCAGTATATGTGTGGATCCCATTGGCAAAACATTTATTTCAAATGCCATAATAAAGGCAAATGAGCTATTTGTTAATAATAATTTAATATACTCCAGCAGATAAAATAGATCATTGTGAAAAAAATTAGATAAGTAAATTCTACAGTTCACTGTCCCTTTAACTTATATTTGTAACATATTTTTATGCAAATATATTTAACATGTTTTTTTAACTCTCCCAGTAACACATTTGAGATCTTTTACCTTAAAGGGACACTGAACCCACATCTTTTCTTTTGTGATTTATAATAGGAGTAAATTAGAAAAGTTGCTTAAAATTTCATGCTCTATCTGAATCTTACGAAAGAAAAAAATTGGGTTCAGTTTCCCTTTAATATTAAGCTTAAAATACATACCATGATCCCTATGTTCATTTTATTTTTACATTGATATGGAACAAGGACACTTTAATTCATCAAAATTGACATTTCACTCGTTTTCTTTAAAAACTTACCTTTTAATCCAATACCTCCAATCACGGCGTTGCCTCAGGCCATGATTCCCCCGGGGGGAAGCCGTGATTGAAGGAAGCTGAATTCGCCATTTCTGACGTTTGAAGAGGCTTCCGACGGCCAGGGGAATCGCTGGAGCGGCTGTCAGGATTTAAAGGTAAGTGTTTGAAGAAAACAAGTGAAATGTCAATTTTGAGTAATTAAAAAGCCCTTGTTTTTAATAGGATTATTAAAAAACGGGCACTAATTCATCAAAATTGACATTCACTTTAAAGTGAAAGTAAAGTTAAACACTTTACTTATACTTCATAGCAAGCCTATCTGTATTACAGCTTAGTTGCTTAGTTTTTTTATCCCCAACATTCATATTAGTAAGAGATATCAATGTTTTAAAAAAATCTCTCTTACCATCCCTCTCTCCTCCCATCTCCCACTTCCTACTAGACCTATATCGCTTTAGACTAGAGAACGGTCCCACCCGCTCCCTACGTCACAAATAAAATCTCGCTCCCATGAGTTCACTTTTGTGCATGCGCGAAAAATCAGATCGTCGTCTGGCAAACAGATTTCTGAAACATACATATCACATTGGTACTTACTTCGCGATTGCTGTATTCAGTATGCATCTGCTACGGACAAGCGCATTGTTCTATATTACGTATTAAGGGATTTCCCTATTGAGATTAACACGCATGCGTTAAACGGGAGCGTGCATGGTGTTGAAGGCGCTGGAAAATAAAATTGCGCATGTGCTATTGACTCAGTGGGCGGATTAATGGAAGACACGGCCGCCTAAAGGCCTAATTTTCAACTGGATGACAACAAAACGTGACCGGAATGTAAAAAATGGGGGGGGGGGAGACTTTTAAAAGCTAACTTTTTTTAGAGAATGAAATTTACAAAACGATGAATTAAAGTTCTATTGATTTTCATAGATGATTATAATATGTGATTGATAACAACGTAACTTTACCATCACTTTAAGTTAAGGGGTTACTAAACCCAAATTGTTTTTTTCGTGTTTCAGATAGAACATGCAATTTTAAGCAACTTTCCAATTTACTCCTATTATCAATGTTTCTTTATTCTTTAAATTGGGTTTAGTATCCCTTTAAGTTTACCAGATGCCCATAACAATCTGGTATTTCAACTCCCTCTCTAGTAACGCAAGTGTAATAAAACTGGACTCATAAACATTTGTGTATTGTGGGCATAGGTCAATAAGGGTTGATCTGAGGGCTGATAATATCATGTAACTGACAGTGGCAGACAAGGTCTAATCTGAGATCTTATATTTTCATTTAACAGCAGCAGAACCATGTGGTCTTATGTGAGATCTAATCACAACTACAGTTTTCCCCCCAGATTACCCACTGATTATTTAGTATTTTTATGGAGAACAGAGGTCAAGCATGGGTGTTAACTGAATTTAAAAATATGATGATTTAGGGATGTTGCAAGCTGAGAAAGTTGTAGGCTCAAGCTACTCTGCACGATGATACTCATCAACTAAATGTATTCTGTGACATTTTAGAGAGAAAAAAACTTAAAAGGATATAAACCCCAACATTTTTATTTCATGATTCAGATAGAGCATGCAATTTTAAGCAACGTTCTAATTTACTTATATTATCAATTTTTCTTCATTCTCTTTGTATCTTTTGTTGAAAACTAGGGATGTAAGCTTAGAAGCCTGCCCATGTCTGGATCACTATATGGCAGCAGTCTTGCAAGAATTTAATCCATTTGCAAGAGCACTAGATGACAGCACTATTTCCTGTCATGAAGTGCCCCAGATGACTACCTAGGTATCTCTTCAACAACGAATATCATGGCAACTATGCAAATTTGAAAATAGAACCCCAGAAACTGTTAATCTCATGCAGTAACTCAGATAGGAACAACCCCTGACGGCAACACATGAAGAGTCAGAATGCTACATACTGCTGCCATTGGAAGATAAATCTAGAATTTTGTTATATACAAGCAAGGGGAAGCAGATGAGGCTGGGTTCAAATCCTAACCTACAGCTTGCTAGACGTCCAGCTAACAAGCTGACGCCTCCAGACCTTCCCACAAAATTCTAAACGTGGAAAAGAAGCAGAGCCCTCCAAGGAAGGCTCATCAAACCTTGATGACCCGAGGATGAAATTAGCAGAGCAACAGTTCTCAATCCTGCTCCAAAAACCGGACCAGGCCAAGCGACAGGCATGTCTGATAGACAGGGAAAGCAAACACGACCCCAACCCCAAGCCCCCCAGGGAATTGAAGAATGGGGATTACCCACCTCAACAGAGCTCGTGTGCCAACCCGTTCGCTCCTCAATATAATGCACTTCCAAGAAAAAAAAACTAGGACTTGGAATAGAGAAAAATGCAGAGATCCTAGAAAGACCTGGCACAACTCTCCTTGACAGTCTCGACACGGAGAGACTATTCTCCAAACAGCTGGACGAACAAGCCACAGAGCAGCAGGCTGCTGCCTCTCCTAATAAAAGGTACTTGTTCTACGAACCAGTGCATTAACAAGTGTTTTGAGAGAAGCCCGAACAAACAACCTTCAGAAACTGTTTATGGGACTTTTCCCGTTCATCACTGCCTTCAGACCCTCTGAGAGCAACCGCTTTGCCGCAGGCAGGCGCAGAAGATAATAGAGAGACCCTTCCAGGCAGCCCAGCACAGAGAGGTACATAACTATCTGTCTCCTCCTGCACACAAGGCAGGACCACAATCCTCCCGAGAGAGGGGACCCCATTGCTGAAGGAGTCAATTTACCCCCCCAAAGGGGGAGGGCACAGAAAGAAAATGGCACACATACCCACAAGGATGTGAGAAGGCCGTAGGCTAATCAGTCAAGGACTGAATGAAAAATCATCCAGGTCACCACTGTTGATAGAACAGAGAAAAACTCCCCAAAAAAGGGATCACACTCCCTTCAAGGACAAATCAGCCCATGCTGAACACTGGGTCCTCCTGAACCAGTCTACAGGATCATAAATCAATAAGGATCTGAATAAGACCCCTAGAACTGGGACCCAGAGCCATCTCAAAACGACTGACGCCTCCAGGGAGCACAAGATACCCCGTCTGAAGAAAGCAGACCTCACAGGGGATGAATCCGGGCTAACCCGGAAAACCGGGCACATGACTCACTCATAAATTCCCAGCCCAAAGGGAAGAGAACACCCCTAGCAGTAGGCCAACTCTCCACCAACAAGGTGCTAGGCCGTAGTCATGCAAACTACTCTAGAGCCCAAAGTGCACCAAGAACTGCACAGTGAAGTCCAAGATTAAGGGAAATAACTATAACTACAGATTCTGCCCGAAAAGAGAGTAGAACAAAAACTAGTTTCCATAATCCTCTCAGATTATCCTTCCAGAAGACCCTCCCCCCCAAAGAAAAATGCAGGGCATCCCGATTCTGGCGGAACGTCCTTTAAGCGAAAGCTAGGAAAGGAGGAAACAACAGTCTATCATCCCTAAAATAGAACTACCAACTCCCGGAAGCAAAAAAGAGCAGCACGGCCCTCAACTTCTGCCAGTAAAAAACGTTCAATGTCCAAAAAGGCTCGACTCTAAGGAAGAGAACTCAAGAGGGAATACGTCCTAAAAAGACAATTCCAAGGAACCTTGAAAATGCAACACCGCCAGTGAAGTGGCTGCATGAAGAACATAAATCCTTCAACCTCTAACGAGAAGGAAACACTCTAGGTCCCGAATGCGGAACCAACAGAGAATGTCATAGCGGATCTCAATGGAGACCCGGCCAAATAGATAGAAAGGCTAATGAGGACCGAACACAATCCTCCATGCCCCTAGACAAACCACTGATCATCAAATCCTCTCGGAATGCTAGCTGAAAACTTGTAAAAGAAAAACAAATTGTAGTGGGAACCATTTGGTGCCCTAACCGGACCAGCCAGGCATAACAGGCGCCACGTTTCTGAAATAGGCCTTAAAAACAGTAGGATTGGTACCCATTCAGGACCAGCCTGAAACCAAGGACCCATTACTGACAAGGCCACATCAGTCACCCTGTTAAGAGGGCGAGATCAACAACAGACAACAGAAGACTAATGTAATGGATGTCTTTCTTTTCAGAACTCATGTTTCAGCTACTGTGCCTTTAATTCAACTTCACCTTGTGAGCAAGGTTATTTAAACCTGACACGCCCACTTTTCCCTGCTTTAGTATTTTGTATTTGGTAATCCTAGAAGTTGCATCTCCTGGATTTGTCCTGATTGAATTAAAGCCATTTATCTACAGTCTCTACCAACTCTGAAATTGTTACTACAGTATTTCATTTCAGCTTTAACCCTGAAGAACCTTTATTGAAGTGTATCATATCTTCCCACAAACATTTCATTGTGATGATTCAGCTGTGCTGCGAAGCTCCGGTCAGTGTGTAACTGCCTGACTCACAGTGAGTGGTTCCCTGTGTGATCAATCTGCTTTGTCTGCAGTCTGCTGTGCTGTGAATCTCCTAACAGTGTATTCACTCTAACCTCCATGCGGCTCCTGTCATCCTTACTGTGAGTAGTTGCTGAATTACTTCCTTCATCCAGGATACTACTTTCTAAGGACCTCTCACTGTATATATTACTGCACTGAATTCCTGTTGTTATCTAAACAAAGCCCAACACATCTTTTCTTAAAAAGACATTCTCCTAACATTCCCTTATGTTATTTCCTATATGAAGCATGGACATTAAATAACTTTGGGAATGCTTAACAGAATATTGCCTACACCCAAGATTTTAGTTATTTCTGTGTCACTGGGAGCTAGCTGGGCTAAGCCTAATATACCTAAATTAGAATTGCAAGTTATAATGCATGGACATTAACTAACTTTGGGAATTCTTAACAGAATATTGCCTACACCCAAGATTTGTGTTATTTATGTGTCACTGGGAGCTAGCTGGGCAAAGCCTAATATACCTAAATCAGAATTGCAAGTTCTGTTCACTTTATAACCTTTACATTCTTGTTAAGGTGATCTTTGTATATATTATATTATAGCCTAAGCTCAGTCTCTTAGCTTCTCAGTGCTACTACTGGCTAACAAAACCTAATTTACTGAACTTCTGCAGTTGAGTTCCATCCCTCCTATTAATTCATAACAACTAAACACGTCCTCGTGTAGAAGTAACCAGTGCAACTACCAAATCGCAAGTATCAATTCCAGAGAAGAAAATTCCCAAAGGAATGTTATAACAAACATGAGCTTTAAACCAAATAAAATCCATCCTGCAGGATTAAAAATAAAAGATAAGGCAACCCGTAGGTTATCGCCCAGGAAGAACTGGCCCCGAAGGTTGACCCCCTGAAGCCTCAGGGACAGTCACTCCCCCAGAGGGCTGAACTGGATCCCACGCCTGACGAGCCCTGGTTAACGGAACATGGACAATATCTTAAACACACTCCTGGGAGATGTAAATCCGCCAGCGCCAAAGATATGGCCATGCAGAACTGTGTCATAATTTCCAGAGAAGGATAAGCTGCATTTGGGTTTCCTCCATGGGTAGTAAGAGTTGTTTTTACCTGTGAGCCTGCTGGGCCTGTGTGCCCTGTTATATGCTTTTAACGATGTGTCGCAATAAACTATTACTTTTACCTTGGATTGACTGTCTCTGTTGTGCGCCTCTCTACTGGATTATTTTGTACTTACTTTTTAAGTTGGCAGACTTTATTTGGGGCCGCATAACAGGACTCTCCATTACTGCACCCACTCTCCTTTGAGCCGACAGGAGGATTGTTTCTCCACCCCCTGCAGCTATTACGTTGGGAGTGGTGAATCGAGCGTTACACACACAGAACCTTTTTGTGCGGTAGTAAGAGTTGGTTGTAGGGAACGGAATTCCCAGAGGCGGATGGCTCAGTGGCCCCTGGTTCCCCTGGTTCCCCGATCCCTAGGAACGGAGCACTCTAAAATGGCATTCGGAACATAACTGATGGACATGTATCACCCGGGCCAATTCATATTCTTTACAAGAAGTAGAATTAGAATCAGACATTCGTCTCCAAAAAATCAGAATTCTCCATTACTGGGATACTGATAAAAAATGGACCAATAAGAAAAATACAAATGGCACCTTACACCTCCAATAGCTGGGGCACTCACCACCTCCTATGAACCAGACACCAATGAACCAGAATTTCTCCATTGCCACACGGTCAGGAATCCGGAAATGGAGAGCCAGAACGTGTACCGTGCAGTCCATGAAAAAGCACACCCGACCATAGAGGCTGCGTCACTTGCAAGAGGCCGTTATGTTCCCGAAATAGCCATGAGCCCAAGTATCACTACACATTAGCAGACAGAATCATATAACAAACATTATTAAAAAAAAACCTGTGCAATAACCCCCCTTAAGGAGATATTAACCCTTGATTCCAAGACACAAAAGGAGCCTCAATGAGACCCTGTATTTCAAGTTCTGCCCGCGAGATTGTAGCCTCTCGGATAAACTGTTTTATTACAAGACATCCATGATGAAAGTAAAATGAAAATGATCTTACCAGAATTTACACCATGGAACAGGAACACAGCCCTTCAAGTGTGACAGATAGTAGTGTCGCTTCTGCCATGGACTTGAGAGAAGAAAGCAGGCAGCGAAACTCATCAATGCTGATTGCTTGTGGAGTTGTTAATCTGAGTCGGGATGGTTTCGCAGGAAGACTCTCCCTGCATCTCCGGACTTTCATCCATGCTCTCACTGAGAGGCTGACAGGACTACTTAAAACTCCAGTCCCATTCCGAAGAGTACTACCCTCCATAAGAGACTATCGAAAAAACTTCTGACACTTCTCTACCAACCTCCTGGGACGAAAGGCAAAGAATGACTGGGGGATGGGGGAAGTGGGAGGGGTATTTAAGCCTTTGGCTGGGGGGTCTTTGCCTCCTCCTGATGGCCAGGTTCTGAATTCCCAAAGTAATGAATGCAACAGTGGACTCTTTCTGTTTATGAAGAAAAACAACATTTTTTTTTTTTTGGGGGGGGGGGGTCCTATCCCTTTAAGGCTGCATAAGCCATGAAGTCACCAATCTTGTATGTCAGCTCCCATGAACAAACAACTAAAGAGACATTGTTTTTGTGTAATAAATACTTGTCCCACACTCCCTTGAATGACAAAAAAGCACATTTTGTAACATGGGTTTTGTTCAGAAAGCTGCAAATCTATAGGGTTTTGGCCATTTACAGCATTTTGAAGAAAACCCAGGTTACAAAATTTGTTTTTGGCCTTTCTGTAAGGTGTTCACAATTTTTACACAAAAGTAAGGGGTGTTCCTTTAATTATATCTCTCACTGGACGTAACATGCCCGCCTGATTCTTACATTTTGACATATGTTTTATATTTATGATAGATACACCTGACACAGATCTTTCTGTATAAATGCAAGTCAAATATTGATTTTTAAATTTCATTTTACAACATATTCACTTTACACTATAAATACTTTAATAGCTCATTTCTATACATCATATATTTTTAGTACTTTGTGAACAAACCAATTATGAAAAATTCTGAGTGTGGAAGGGAATTAAAAGCTCTTTTCATCCTTGTTCTGCATTGCTTCAGAGACAGGACATTTACAAATTGTCAGCAACAGAGAAATGTGAGGTGTACATAATAACTGTTATCTGCTTGCACTGCTGAAACTTGCAGTTTGTTACACAAGAGCAACTAATTGTACCATTCATGTAGAAAAGAGTTTTACTGTGTTGCCAGTATTTGCCTGCGTGTATCCTCTTTATACATTACTAGTCGTAGATCTGGAGCAACATGCCATATTCACCACATCTTCTGGGAATGAAAAAAACATACAATAGCTATATAGTAATGTCCTTGCACATATCAGGACAAAAGTAAGACATAGGCTAAGTGAACAAAAGGCAGTTTTCTGGATCACCCAGTTATTAGACAAACGGGACCACCAGAGAAAAAAGCTAAGGCCCCCTTTCATCGCTCTTACAGTCCCGCTTAAGCCAGGCATATTTCCTGGAAGAGCCATTCAAATATGGCTTCCACCAGTAAACATTGTCAATGCTTGATCGTGCAATAACAGGTGATCCTGAAACTTTTATTTGTATTTTACATCAAGGTGTTGGATAGTGGGCAGCCCTCGCAAGCCCTCTTCGCTGGCCCAAAATGAAGAATCCGTCTTCCTCCAATCACGGCGTTGCCTCAGGCCAAGATTCCCCCCGGGGGGAAGCCGTGAATGGAGAAAGCCGGATTCATCATTTCTGACATATGAAGAGGCTGCCGACGGATGGGGGAATCGCTGCAGCGGCTGTGAAGATGAAAAGGTAAGTATTTAAAGAAAACAAGTGAAATGTCAATTTTGTTGAATTAAATAGGATTATTAAAAACTGGGCACGATTCATCAGAATTGACATTCACTTTAAAGAAAGCATTAGAAATACTATTACAAATATATCAATTCAAATTTTTCTAATTCGAATATTGCATAATTCAAATTGAATTATTCGAAAATTCAAATTGAATATTACATTTAAAGAAAGCATTAGAAATACTATTACATTAAACAAATGTTAGAATGTTGTACAAACATTCGAAACGAACGAATGAATGTGTTAAAACTGATTTCATTTCCTCCCTTATGCATACCTTACACAGAGCTGTCCTTACCCTTCCTCAACAAGCTTCTCTAATCTCAAAAATACCCTATAAAAGCTGCTTCACAGAGAACACTTTGACATTAAAGGGATAAGAAAGTAAAAATTAAACTGGCATGATTTAGATAGAGCATGTAATTTTAAGTCAATTTTAAATTCACTTCTATTTTCAAATGTGCTTTGTTCTCTTGATATCTCTTCTATTGAAAACAATACGCACATGTCCTACACTAGTGGGAGCTAGCTGCTGATTGGTGCCTGCACACATTTGTCTCTTGTGATTGGCTTACTAGATGTGTTCAGCTAGCTGCCATAGTGCAATGATGTTCCTTCTGCAAGGGATAACATGATAATGAAGCAAATTTGATAATAAAAGTAAATTAGAAAGTTGTTTAAAATTGTATGTTCTATCCAAATCAAGAAAATGTAGGGGTTTCCTGTCTCTTTAAGAAGCAAAACATTCTATCATACATATGCAATATTAAAATACTTTTTCATTGAAAAAACTCTTGCAACTGAATTTGTAGAGAATGACTTGCCCACACACATAAACACAAAAACTTTTATTTCTGCATAGGAGCATCCATTTTTTATTTCAATTGAATGCACTTTAAAAATATCCTGCTGCTCAAAAGCTCATGATGTCTGCTGTCTCTCGTCACAAAAAATTGTTTGTTCATGACTATTGGTGCTAAACGGACATTAAACGCCTCTTGTTTTGTATAAAAACGATGCTTTCTCCCACTAGGGTTGCCAGACGGCCTGTATTCAACTGGACAGTCCAGTATTTTAGCAGGCTCTCCAGTAAAGTAGTAATAAAAATACTGGACACTTATATGTCCGCTTCTTAAAGTCCATGGGTTTTACTTAAAGGGACACTAAACCCAAAAAAATTATTTCATGATTCAGAAAGAGAATGCAAATTTAAACAACAATCCAATTTACTTCTATTATTTATTTTGCTTCATATTTAAGATATGCTTAGTTGAAGAAAAAGCAATGCACATGGAAGAGCCAATCACATGAGGCTTCTAAGTGCAGCAACCAATTAGCAGCTACTGAGCCTATCTTGTGCATTGCTATTTCTTCAACAAAGAATGAAGCAAATTAGATAATATAAGTAAACTGAAATGTTGTTTAAAATTGTATTCTCTGTCTGAATCATAAAAGAAAATGTTTGGATTTAATGTCCTTTTAAAGGGTTATGAAACAGTACTCCTTTAGTAAAAATAATTATGTTAAATCAAAGTAAACATAAAAAGAAACAAATTATGAAACAAACAGTAACCAATTTGCAGTACTGGTTTTCTTGCATAATGAGTTCTATTTGTAGTCTTTGCCCTCAGGGAGATAAGAAAGCAGATCTTTTTGGAACTTAAAGGGACAGTCTAGGCAAAATTAAACTTTAATGATTCAGATAGGGCATGCAATTTTAAACAATTTTCCAATTTGAACTGCCTCTTATCCCAGTTTTTGACAGTTAGACAATGTTAGTTCATGTGTGTCATATAGATAACATTGTGCTGACTCCGTAAAGTTATTTAAGAGTCAGCTCTGATTGGCTTAAATGCATGTCAGTCAAAATAACTGAGATAAGGGGGCAGTCTGCAGAGGCTTAGAAACCAGATAATCTCAGAGGTAAAAAGTGTATTACTATAACAGTGTTGGTTATGCAAAACCGGGAATGGATAATTAAGAGATTATCTATCTTTTTAAACAATAACAATTTGGGAGTAGACTGTCCCTTTAAATTGCATTCTGACTCTTCTGGGCATGAGCAAAACAGACTTACATCTCTCTAGCATTATTTTAACAACAAACCAGCTCAAGTTAGATTTATGACATCAAGCTAGATAAGCATCCCTGTAGAGGTCACATCCCCTTTGCAGGGTTGTGAGAGGAAGTAATAGACATCGCTGAAAAGAAATAAAGGGTAAAATCATTTAAAATTGATACTGCATATTGCAATGATTTATTTAAGTATAACCCACTGCTTATTTTTTTTAGTATAACAATGAAATAGACTGTTAATAGCCCTTTAAATGTAAAATGCCTCTTAAGCCTCAATGCATTACAAATATAGAGTAGAAAGAAATGAGTGACAGTGAAAGGGTCATATCAATGGTCTTTATGTGTGGTGTAGCAGCTGAAGAGCTAAAATGGTTGATTTGTATGTTACAGGAAGCCATGGGGTAAAATGACTGTGAACAACATAAATGGCTTGAACAACAGTGGGGGCTTTTGGGGGAGCATTGTCCATTGGCTTGAACAACAGTGGGGGCTTTTAAGGGAGCATTGTCCACGTAGCATCGTGCCCCTGCACTTAGAAATAGTCCAGTACTTTTGTGATAGACAGCTGGCAACCCTCCATCCCACACTCCCTGGAGAGGCCAAATGGGGAAAAAAATTTTCTTAAACCAGCTATTTATTTGCACTTTACACAATTTGCATTTTCGCCTCTCTAGGGAGCGTGGAACAAGCACAATTTTACAAAAAAGCAAGCAGTGTTCAGTTTCCTTTGTGACAGTACTACACGAATGCACTAAGCAACCTTCATCTATTAACTTGCCCACCCACCCCTATCCCTCAGCTCACTATTATCCAATTAGTAAGGCACCAATTTAAATATAAAAAGTGCGTAAATAAAATATTAAATCACTCCATTAAATAATAATGGGCTAGATTACAAGTGGAGTGCTAATTTATCGCACACCCATAAAGGCGCAATAAATATAAATAACCAGCCATTACAAGTGGCTGGTTATTGCTACCGCAGGCTCGCGATAGCAATTAGCGCTCAGAAAATTTCTAAAATTTTCTAAAAGTGCCCCAATTGCTCCCAAAATTAGGTATTTTTTAGTTTTTTATTAAAACAAAAATGTATCTTATATATATATATACAGTGGATATAAAAAGTCTACACACCCCTGTTAAAATGTCAGGTTTCTGTGATGTAAAAAAATGAGACAAAGATAAATCATTTCAGAACTTTTTCCACCTTTAATGTGATCTATAAACTGTACAACTCAATTGAAAAACAAACTGAAATCTTTTAGGTAGAGGGAAGAAAAAATATAAAAATAAAATAATATGGTTGCATAAGTGTGCACACCCTTAAACTAATACTTTGTTGAAGCACCTTTTGATTTTATTACAGCACTCAGTCATCAGCATGGCACATTTTGACTTGGCAAGATTTGCCCACTCTTCTTTGCAAAAACACTCCAAATCTGTCAGATTGCGAGGGCATCTCCTGTGCACAGCCCTCTTAAGATCACCCCACAGATTTTCAATTGGATTCAGGTCTGGGCTCTAGCTGGGCCATTCCGAAACGTTAATCTTCTTCTGGTGAAGCCATTCCTTTGTTGATTTGGATGTATGCTTTGGGTCGTTGTCATGCTGAAAGATGAAGTTCCTCTTCATGTTCAGCTTTCTAGCAGAATCCTGAAGGTTTTGTGCCAATATTGACTGGTATTTGGAACTGTTCATAATTCCCTCTAGCTTAACTAAGGCCCCAGTTTCAGCTGAAGAAAAAACAGCCCCAAAGCATGATGTTGCCACCACCATGCTTCACTGTGGGTATGGTGTTCTTTTGGTGATGTGCAATGTTATTTTTGCGCCAAACATATCTTTTGGAATTATGGCCAAAAAGTTCAACCTTGGTTTCATCAGACCATTACACATTTTCCCACATGCTTTTGGGAGACTTCAGATGTGTTTTTGCAAAATGTAGCCTGGCTTGGATGTTTTTCTTTGTAAGAAAAGGCTTTCGTCTTGCCACTCTACCCCATAGCCCAGACATATGAAGAATATGGGAGATTGTTGTCACATGTACCACACAGCCAGTACTTGCCAGAAATTTCTGCAGCTCCTTTAATGTTGCTGTAGGCCTCTTAGTAGCCTCCCAGACCAGTTTTCTTCTAGACTTTTCATCAATTTTGGAGGGATGTCCAGTTCTTGGTAACGTCACTGTTGCACCATATTTTCTCCACTTGATGATGACTGTCTTCACTGTGTTCCATGGTATATCTAATGCCTTGGAAATTCTTTTGTACCCTTCTCCTGACTGATACCTTTTAACAATGAGATCCCTCTGATGCTTTGGAAGCTCTCTGTGGACCATGGCTTTTGCTGTGGGATGCGACTACGAAAATTTCAGGAAAGACCAACTAGAGCAGATAATCTTTATTTGGGGTTAATCAGAGGCACTTTAAATGATGGCAGGTGCATGCTGACTCCTATTTAACATGATTTTAGTTTTCTTCCCTCCACCTAAAAGATTTCAGGGTGTGTAGACTTTTTATATCCACTGTATATATATATATAAAACAAATGCACTAGGCAGTTTTGGGGGGCTAAAGTTGGCAGATGTGGAGCACTTTACATTGCAGTCTATGGGGACTGTGTGTTCCCAGTAAATATATATGTATATGCTTATAAGCATATATATTTATGTGTTAATCTGAGTATATACATATACTGTATAAACACATAAATATATGTATATAAATACAGCATGAGAACGAGGCACCCATTGGAGCCTATAGAAGTGCGCTCTCTTGAGCACAATGCTTCCATGCAATGCAAACGTGAGGTCGTGTTCCCATTGCACCTAACTTGTAATACCAGTGCACATTTGCATGCGCTGGTATTACTAAGTTGAGTGCAAATATCGCTTATGCGAAAGCGATAAATTGCGCTCAATTTATAATCTAGCCCTTTGTGTTTTATGACTGATGATACCATATGTTAAGATTTGTCATGCTATTAAAGGGACAGTACACTGTAATATTGTTTTAATATTAATGTAATTTCAATGACTTGTTAAATAAGCTGCAGAGTATAAAATGTATGAGAAATTGCATTTTCATGCTTATTTGTGTATATGAAGTAGCTGGTTTTGTGCTTTTAAACCACAGCCTATTACAATGGGTTGAGCTTCAGGTAATATCAGATCTCATTATGTTATCACTTTTATGTCCACACACTTGCTTCCTTATCTTATATTTATCTGGAAAACTAAAGCTCAATACATAGAGAGAACAATGGAAAATTATCATTTTATTACTTAACTATCCTGCACCACACTGAGTATCAATTATTTTGCTGGCTGTGTTTACTTAGGCTATTCAATAGCTGAGACTCCAGTATCAAAACTTTCAATATAGGTTGGGAAACCACAAGCTAAATCAGATATTTTAAAGGCCAAAATAGGGGTAAAGGAGCTACTTGTAAACAATTTAATACACTCCAGCAGATAAAATAGATCACTGGGAACAATTTAAATGGGAGAAAATTTTTGGGTGAACTGTCCCTTTAATGTTATTGTATGTAATAATGATATATTATTATATTATGTATGATGCAATATGATGTCCGGATAGAGCTAGCGTTTATTCTTGTGTATATAAATGAGCATAAAGGTTGACTTTATCCATAGTCTTTTTGAGAAACTTGCCATTTGAATACTTGCTTTAAAAGTTTTTACAGTTGCACTACTGTTGGTGTAAAAGGTTATATAATAATATTTATAAAAAATTCACCAGTGGTGGTCACGCAATATGCCAGTCTGGAGAAGACCCTAACTAGGGATGGGTGAATGTGGTGAAAGTGCAATTCGTTTAGTATAACGAATAGTCCTGTTGACATTCGTTTTGGACAATCAAATGTTAATAAGACAGAAAATTCATTAAAATTCGGTAATCAAATGTTATTTCCAGTTTTTGAATTTTACTTTCGGTTTCGAATGTTTATAATTAGATCAAATATCCATATTCGGAATTTCAAATGTAACATTAAATTTAACTAATACTATTCAGAAGTTTAACCCCTTAATGACCACAGCACTTTTCCATTTTCTGTCCGTTTGGGACCAAGGCTATTTTTAAATTTTTGAGGTGTTTGTGTTTAGCTGTAATTTTCCTCTTACTCATTTACTGTACCCACACATATTATATACCGTTTTTCTCGCCATTAAATGGACTTTCTAAAGATACCATTATTTTCATCATATCTTATAATTTACTATAAAAAAAATTATAAAATATGAGGAAAAAATGGAAAAAAACACACTTTTTCTAACTTTGACCCCCAAAATCTGTTACACATCTACAACCACCAAAAAACACCCATGCTAAATAGTTTCTAAATGTTGTCCTGAGTTTAGAAATACCCAATGTTTACATGTTCTTTGCTTTTTTTGTAAACTATAGGGCCATAAATACAAGTAGCACTTTGCTATTTCCAAACCATTTCTTTTCAAAATTAGCGATAGTTACATTAGAGCACTGATATCTTTCAGGAATCTCTGAATATCCATTGACATGTATATATTTTTTTTTAGTAGACAACCCAAAGTATTGATCTAGGCCCATTTTGGTATATTTCATGCCACCATTTCACCGCCAAATGCAATCAAATAGAAAAAATCGTTCACTTTTCACAAATTTTTTTCACAAACTTTTGGTTTCTAACTTAAATTATTTACAAACAGCTTGTGCAATTATGGCATAAATGGTTGTAAATTCTTCTCTGGGATCCCCTTTGTTCAGAAATAGCAGACATATATGACTTTGGTGTTGCTTTTTGGTAATTAGAAGGCCGCTAAATGCCACTGCGCACAACACGTGTATTATGCCCAGCAGTGAAGGGGTTAATTAGGGAGCATGTAGGGAGCTTTTTGGGGTAGTTTTAGCTTTAGTGTAGTGTAGTAGACAACCCCAAGTATTGATCTAGGCCAATTTTGGTATATTTCATGCCACCATTTCACCGCTAAATGCGATCAAATTAAAAAAAACGTTAATTTTTTCTCAATTTTAGGTTTCTCACTGAAATTATTTACAAACACCTTCTGCAATTATGGCACAAATGGTTGTAAATGCTTCTCTGGGATCCCCTTTGTTCAGAAATAGCAGACATATATGGCTTTGGCATTGCTTTTTGGTAATTAGAAGGCCTCTAAATGCCGCTGCGCATCACACGTGTATTATGGCTAGCAGTGAAGGGGTTAATTATGTAGCTTGTAGGGAGCTTGCAGGGTTAATTTTAGCTTTAGTGTAGAGCTCAGCCTCCCACCTGAAACATCAGACCCCCTGATCCCTCCCAAACAGCTCTCTTCCCTCCCCCACCCCACAATTGTCCCCGCCATCTTAAGTACTGGCAGAAACTCTGCCAGTACTAAAATAAAAGGTATTTGGCCCTTTTTTAAAAAAAAAAAAAAAAAAAAGCATATTTACATATGCTGATGTGTAGGATCCCCCCTTAGACCCCAACCTCACTGATCCCCCACCAAACTGCTCTCTAACCCTTCCCCTCTGCAATAATGGGCGCCATCTTGGGTACTGGCAGCTGTCTGCCAGTACCCAGTTTTGTAACAAAATGTGCCTTTTTTTTTTTTAAATTCCCTTTTCTGTAGTGTAGCTTCCCCCCCCCCCCACCGAGACCAACCCCCAACCCCTTCCAGGACCCTTAGATTGCATTTTAGTGGGGGTTTTTTTCAACTTTTCAACTTTTTTTTTTCTGTAGTGTAGCGGTTCCCACCCGCTCCCGCCCCGTGCACGCGCCCGCCCACCACCCCCGTGCACGCGCGCGCCCCCGTGCGCGCCCCCGTAGCTCCCGCCCCCGATCCCGCCCCCCTCCACTCCACATAGCGCACCGATGGCCGCCACCCGCCTCCCACGTAAGCTCCCACCCACCAACGATACCGGCCATCGATGTCCGGTGCAGAGAGGGCCACAGAGTGGCTCTCTCTGCATCGGATGGCCAAGGGGGGTTATTGCAGGATGCCTCCATATCGAGGAATCACTGCAATAACCGGAAAGCAGCTGGAAGCGAGCAGGATCGCTTCCAGCTGCTTTCCAGACCAAGGACGTACGCCACACGTCCTCGGTCATTAACTGACTTTTTTTTGAGGACGTGTGGCGTACGTCCTTGGTCGTTAAGGGGTTAATAGCCCATGTGGTACAGAATTTAGTAAATTTATATAAAATAGATACAAATATATTGATTTTAATTTTCCAAATTTGAATATTGAATAATTTGATTTGAATTATGCAATATTCGAATAAGAATTTTTTTATCTAATAATACATTTAAAAATAGCATTAGAAATACTATTAGATTAAATAAATGTTAGAATGTTGTACAAACATTCAAAATTCAAAATGAATGAACAAATGTGTTAAAAGTCGTTTCATTTTTCGAATATAGCAAAACATTCGCCCATCCCTAATCCTAACTCCCTCCCAAATTTTTTTTAAGAGTTATGCTGTGAAAAGTTAAGCAGTACATCAATTATGCTTCAATAAATATCTACACTTTAGAGTACAATTTAATTCAATATAGGTCCAAACAGACAATAAAGGACATAAAAGTACAAGAAAATTCTGTAATATATTAGAGCATATTATTATTGTACTATTACTTGCATATAACTATGTGTTTAACATTGCAAATTGGTTAAAAAACAAATTAAAGTCAGCATTGCACTACTGGGAGCTAGCTGAACACATCTGAGGAGTCAATAACAAGAGGCATAAGTACATAGCGACCAATCAGCAGCTAGCTCCCAGTACTGCATTTCTGCTCCTGAGCCTATACACTTACACTTTTCAACAAAGGATACCAAGAGGACAAAGTACATTTGATAATATAAGTAATTCAAAGCATCTCTTAAAACTTCAAATTATACATATTACAATTAATAAATTAGTAACGGAATTTGAACTAAAATTCTTACCAAAGACATCAAGCAGCTTATTTGTTAAATACAGGATTGTTGCAGCTTCTTAAAGTTTAGGCTATTGATTACAAGCTCAATTAGATTATTGTTTTGGTCTGTGGTGTTGGCAAACAAAGTCTATATGTAGGTTATGTTTTCTGGCAATTCTATTATGCCTAAACCAAGCAGGTAAATTACTTTATAACCTTCCAGTCCCTATACATTTTCTTACAGCTTTTGGTTAACTCTTTTTTTTACTTAGCAAAATAAATAGAAATACATAATAAATCAATAGGTGCTAAATTCTGCTTGAATTTACAATCTTGTTGACACAAAGAAAACTCCAAACTGATGTGCAATTCTGTATGGAATAATATTATACTTTTCTTGAAATAACAACACCCATACAAAGCACACATGTGTCTGTAGATCATAGATATGTGCCTATGGCATTGATATCATTGCTAGAAGGCTAAGCATACTCTTTAACAGAAAAATAAATATTGCCTCAAATCATTATGAACTTTTCTGGTTTTGAGTAAGTGTACAAGAATGAACAATATCACTTGTATCTGATTGTAGAATGTCTTAAAGTGATATAAAACACAAAATGTTTCTTTGATAATTCAGATAGAGCATGCATTTTTAAATAACTTTCTAATTTACTTCAATTATTAAAGGGACACTCAGGTTTTATTACATTTTCATGTTTCAGATACAGCATGTAATTTTAAAGAAACTTCCAATTTACTTCCATTAAAAAAAATGTGCACAGTCTTTTATATTTACACTTTTTTGAGTCACCAGCTCCTACTGACTGAGCATGTGCAAGAACTAAGACTATACGTATATGCATTTGTGATTGGCTGATTGCTATCACATGGTACAGGGGGAGTGGAAATATACATAACTTTGAAATGTGTTAGAAAAGAATCTACTACTCATTTGAAATTCAGAGTAAATGCTATTGTATTGTCTTGTTATCTTGAATTTGTTGATTATGCAAATATATTGTGTTTACTGGTCCTTTAAATGTTCTTTGTTCTCTTGGTATCTTTTGTTGAGAAGCAGGGAAGGAAGCTCAAAAGCACGCACCATATGGCAGCAGCTTTACAAGAATGTTAACTATTTACAAGACCCCTAGATGCCAGCACTATTTCCTGCCATATAATGCTCCAGACTTCTACCTAGGTATCTCTTCAACAAAGAACACCATGGAAACAAAGCAAATTTGATATTAGAAAGAACATTTTTGGGTTTGATATCCCTTTAATGTTAAGATAAAGCTTCCTTGTTACCATACATTTTTCTGTAATCTTGATGAAATAATCTCTAATCTTACAAAAAGGAAAGTGTATTTTGGCTGTTTTTACAAAACTACAGAACACAATTTGCTTAAAACAAATTTTAGTGGAGGTTTGGGGAATACCAAATTTCATCCAGTTAAATTTCTGCACTCAAAACTTATTTCTAGATGTTTAAAAAGAAATAAAAAAACAAGCAAAATACCCCACAACATTTAAAATGGAACTGACCAATCAAAATGTTTATTTATGTAGTGTCTGTGCAAAAATACAGTATTTGTGTAATTATGTTTGTGTGCTGTGATTAGATGTCTCCTCAAGTCATCCTAGTTATGCAATATAAATTATCATTTGTAACATTACCTATGGGAATTTCCATTGTTCTACACAGCATTGTAAATGAAGCATAATATTAATTATGTGAAGTGACTGTGCACACATGTGTATTCATGTCTATATGTGACTACTATATATATATATATATATATGTGTGTGTGTGTATTCATGTCTATATGTGACTTCTACATATATATATATGTGTGTGTGTATTCATGTCTATATGTGACTTCTACATATATATATATGTGTGTGTATTCATGTCTATATGTGACTTCTACATATATATATATATATGTGTGTGAGTGTATTCATGTCTATATGTGACTACTATATATATATATATATATATATATATATATATATATGTGTGTGTGTGTGTGTATTCATGTCTATATGTGACTACTATATATATATATATATATATGTGTGTGTGTGTGTGTGTGTATTCATGTCTATATGTGACTACTATATATATATATATATATATATGTGTGTGTGTGTGTGTGTATTCATGTCTATATGTGACTACTATATATATATATATATGTGTGTGTGTGTGTATTCATGTCTATATGTGACTTCTACATATATATATGTGTGTGTGTGTGTGTGTGTGTGTGTGTGTATTCATGTCTATATGTGACTACTATATATATATATATATATATATGTGTGTGTGTGTGTGTATGTGTATTCATGTCTATATGTGACTTCTACATATATATATATATATGTTTTTAGTGTATTCATGTCTATATGTGACTACTATATATATATATATATATATATGTGTGTGTGTGTATTCATGTCTATATGTGACTTCTACATATATATATGTGTATATTCATGTCTATATGTGACTAGGTAAGTATATGTATATATTTGTAAGGTTATAGAGGCTGACTGTCCTTGCATGTGTATTCATATCAATATGTGACTACATGTTAGTCGCTCAAGTCATAGGATATAATTTAAAAATTGAGTGAGACTTTCATTCATTAAATCTGTGATTTATCCTGATCTTCTTAGATTTTTACATTTTAATGTCGGAACGATAAGCAACGTTCCTTAGCCTGCCATAGTCCACAGTTGATTGACAGATGACTCATCTGCAATCCACTAATCGTTGTTGTTGTCGTCGTCCCCCGGGTGTTCAGCCCCTTTGAACAAATGTTACGGACCTGGGGGGAAACAACGATTAGTGGATTGCAGATGAGTCATCTGTCAATCAACTGAGGACTAGGGATGGGCGAATGTTTCTAAAAATTCTAAATTTAAAACAAATTTTGATACATTTGTTCGGTCAAATCGAATTTCCAAAGTTTATATAACATTCTAACATTCTATTTTCTAATTTTCGTTTTCAAATTTTTCAATAAAATTTGAAAATATTTGTTCGAATAACAGAATGTTTAGCTATGTATTCATTCAATTTCGAAATGTAATATTCTAATTTGAATGTGACATTCAAATTCGAAATAGTATTTCTAGTCTACAACTGTGTTTAATAAATGTAATATTCGAATTTGAATGCTACATTCGAATGTCACATTTGAATTTGAAATAGTATTTCTAGTCTAACACTGTGTTTTAAATGTAATATTCGAATTCGAATGTGACATTCAAATTTTACATTCAAATTGGAAATAGTATTTCTAGTCTAATACTGTGTTTTTTAAATGTAATATTCGAATTCAAATGTGACATTCGAATTCAAATGTGACATTCGAATTCGAATGTGACATTCAAAATAGTATTTCTAGTTTACAACTGTGTTTAATAAATTTATATTCGATTTGAATGTGATATTCGATTCGAATGTGACATTCGAATTCGAAATAGTATTTCTAGTCTAATACTGTGTTTTATAAATGTAATATTCAAATTCAAATGTGATATTCTATTCGAATGTGATATTCGATTCAAATGTGACATTCGAATTCGAAATAGTGTTTCTAGTCTACAATTGTGTTTTATAAATGTAATATTCGAATTTGAATGTGACATTCAAATTCGAAATAGTATTTATAGTCTACAACTGTGTTTAATAAATGTAATATTCGAATTCGAATGCTACATTCGAATGTCACATTCGAATTTGAAATAGTATTTCTAGTCTAACACTGTGTTTTAAATGTAATATTCGAATTCTAATGTGACATTCGAATTTTACATTCAAATTGGAAATAGTATTTCTAGTCTAATACTGGGTTTTTTAAATGTAATATTCGAATTCGAATGTGACATTCGAATTCGAATGTGACATTCAAAATAGTATTTCTAGTTTACAACTGTGTTTAATAAATGTATATTCGATTTGAATGTGATATTCGATTCGAATGTGACATTCGAATTCGAAATAGTATTTCTAGTCTAATACTGTGTTTTATAAATGTAATATTCAAATTCAAATGTGATATTCAATTTGAATGTGATATTCGATTCAAATGTGACATTCAAATTCGAAATAGTGTTTCTAGTCTACAATTGTGTTTTATAAATGTAATATTCGAAAATGTAATAAATCTGACATTCGAAAACTGTAAATAACATTCGAAAATCGAATTTTTAAGAATATTCGTTCTTATCAACATTCTATTATGTAAATAGAATTTCTACAATAACATTCGTTCTAACATTCGAATTTGAATATAAACACATTTACCCATCCCTACTGAGGACTATCACGGGCGGAGGACGGGCGCTTATCTTTCTGGCATTAAAATGTAAAAATCTAAGATCAGGATAGATTACAGATTTCATGAATGAAAGTCTCACTCATTTTTAAAATGATATCCTATGACTTGAGCGAGTACACACAAGTTTACCTTCACTTTAAATAAATATTTGTGTGTTGCACTTTTCTACAAATATATTTGGTGCCGAAAAGAGCCGAATGCCGCAGACCTTTGTGCACATTCTTAATAAATAAGTATGCAGCATAAAGTAAAAACTATAACATTATAATGATTTATTTCACATGATAATCAGATTAAGAAGAAATGTCACCCTAACAGGAACTTTATTTCTATATTTCAATGTATTTTCTACACTGAAATGAACTGTGCATGGACAAGGAGGAGGACATTGGTGGGGAAAAAAGTATATATATATATATATATATATATATTTAAAAAAAAGTGCCAGTCAAAAAAAAAGGTGCCGGTAGTCACTGATTACTGATTGATATATTGTGCTCAATAACTTTGAAAAAAACAAAGGGACAGTTATTTACAGTGCTTGATATATTTTACAGCCTCCTCTTGCGAAAACTAAATTATTTACATGATGATTACATATATTACCTCTTATGAGAAGGCAGAGGTGGTAGTATTAGCCCTGTATATATATATATATATATATATATATATATATATATATATATATATATATATATGCGTGTGTTCTTTTTAGCAGGTGCACCAGCTGGCTGATTTTACTGACCTCCCGGCTACAATTGTATCCAATACTAAGCTATAATTAACCAGTATTAAAAAAATTTTAGTATTTATTGCACAAATTATCATTAAATACATTTATGTTAAAGTATGCAATTAATTTGTGCTTTGGATATAATATTAGAAAATAAAATATTAAACCCCCACCCAGGTACTTCAAAATTACCCCCAGCCAGCAAAATCTTCTGTGGAGAACACTGTGTGTATATATATATATATATATATATATATATATATATATATATATATATATATATATATATATACGTATATCTCATACCAAGCACCAGGCTATGTAATTAAAAAAACATATATAAAGATACCAATGAAAGGAGAAATTCTCTGTCCCCAACACAATACTTAAACTAATGTAAAAAGCATTTTAAGTAGAGGCCACAAAAAAGTCAAGTGAGAATCACTGGGATATTGACATATTAAGGAATGTCACGGTTTGTGCACAAAAACAAATTATCAAGTGTCCAAATAATCATTCAATAGCATCAATATAGATAACGTTCCATAGGACTATGGTGTAGATCACTTGGTAAAGTTTTCCTACATGGAGTTACCTTGGTGAGATCCTCTACATGCCTCAGAAGGAGATTACCTTTATAGTATGCATCAAGAGCGCTCAGAAAGAAAAAGGCACAGTCTGGACTCGGTACTCACTGATCCTAATGAGGGCATTGAGAGAATTTCTCCTTTCATTGGTATCTTTATATTTTTTTAAATTAAATAGCCTGGTACTTGATATGAGTGGTCTGTAATTTCTTTTTTTTCTTTTTTACAACTAACACTCCCCGTGTACTGAGAATGGTGCAAATATTTTAAATTACACCGTATCTCAATAGGCTGTATTTATATAACTTTGTGGTGCTGAGAGTAATTTAAATAAATAAATATATATATACAGTATTCAACAATTGTATCACCATCTAAGTTGAGTATTTCCTTTTATAAACAATTATAAACAAATAATTTAGAAAGATTATATTGAAAATACTGGCCCCAAAGTACAAACTCAATGCAACAAAAGTAAATATACCTGTGCTCACTGACACACAAGTTAGATCATTGAAACTAAACTGAGTACACCTGTGATTTCCAACTAGCCTAATTGCACGAACATGGTTATAAAATGGCCCATGAACACCAGATCGTTCTTAATTTTGGACCTATGGGCTTTTTTCTATCTGCATGTTTGCATCATGGCTCCACATGGAAAAGAATTGCCAGAGGATGGAATTGAAAAATCTAATTAAGAGATGGAAAAGGATACAGGAAGTTCAGTGACCAACTAAAAATAAGTTGAAACACAGTTGCAGCAGTAATCAGGAAGTATAGAACGAGCCATAGTACCACTAATCAGAGCTCCAGTGGCCGTCCTCCTAAAATAACGCCACAGACAGTGTGTGCTACTTGCAGAATCTAGCTTTGAAAAATAGTGCTTCAGACTTGGCTCAGGGGTTATCAATGGAAATTAGAGTTTCTGTGACAGCTCAGACAGTAAGAAGGACATTGCATAATGTCAACCTCTATGGACGGCATCCAAAAAAAAAGGTTTGCTTGCTCTTTGGCCCAAAACCGCAAGATTAAACTTTGCTTAACAGCATGAACAGGAGGCTGATGAACATTGGGAGCACATTTTTTTGTCAGATGACACCAAGATAAATTTGTTCAGCTCAGATAGGGTCCAGGGTGTTTGGCGTGAACCTGGCCAGGATTATTACAGTGAATGCATAGTCCCAAAAATGAAGCATAGAGGTGGGAATGTGATGATATGGGGCTGCATTAGTGCAAAAGGTGTTGGGGACATTTATAGATAAAACCATGAATGCCAGTGGATATATCAAAATACTGACTGACAAGATGACTGCCAGTCTCCAGAAGCTTGTCAGAAGAGGAATATTCCAGTATGATAACGATCCAAAGCACACTGCAAAAATCATGTAAGACTTTCTAAATAAGAAAAAAGTGACTTGAATCCAATAAAACTTTTTTTAGGGTATTTTAAAGATAAAGGTAAAGCAACACAACCCCGTAACCCTCCAGCAAAGAACTGCTGAAAAAAATGTCTCTGAAGAATGATAGAACATCTACCAACAAATTTGTGCAACATTGGCATTATCCATGCTGAGGAGGATTAAATTTGTCATCAAAAATAAAGGTGGACATACGAAGTATTGAAAAAAGTAAAAGATTTGAACCTCAGTAATGTAAGGTGTACAGACTTTTGTTGCATTAACATCCTGTTTTTAATATAGTAAATCTAAACTGTAATTATTTTTAAATAAGAGCAATTAGCCTACTGTAAAACTTAGAAGTACTGTAATTCAATTACTGTAAGGTGATACAATTTTAAATCATTTGACATATAAATGATATTGCATAGGGGTGTACTCACTTCTGTTGTATACTGCATATATATATATATATACACACACACATATAAATATATAGAGAGAGAGAGAGAGAGTATAGATATATATATATAAAGTATATATATATATATATATATATATATATATATATATATATATATATATATATATATATACATGCTTGAAAATACCATGCTACATATATTGAGATCACCATCCAGGTAAAAAAACATGTTTCCAGTAAAGAGGGGGAAATCACTAGTAGCTCAAGGCTATAACTAAATAAAAGCTACATTTTATAACCATAATATGGACATTTTAATTCTCGTAATTGAAAACTTCCAGGTTTGTACTTAGAGTCTATTATTTAGAAATCTATGTTTTACATTTTGAAATATGCATACTTACTCATCTTAGTTGTATGAGGAAATGGAAGGGTATTTGTGACACAGAGGGGGTGGAGACAAGTTAGGCTTAAACAGGTCGTAAATATAGATCTATGTTAGGTAAATGTGCCTGATTCTCTAAAGCTATCTGGTCTCGTCTAGCGACAGTCTATAAGATGCTTTGTCTCGTCTAGCGACAGTCTATAAGATGCTTTGTCTATATTTTGAGGCCACTCAGGGATTTTTTTTAAGGGCAATTTTAACCTTGGGATCTGTTTGTCTCATTAAGGGGAGTTGACTAATATTATATATGTAAATGAGTGACACTTACTTGACAATATAGTGCTCATTAAATTAAGCAGAAGATTCTTTTCCATGCCGACAAGTTTTTAAGAATCGGGCCGTATGTGAGGACTAATTTTTGGTATTTTAATCCAGGACATTAGACAATTGTAGTTTTTCTCCAAATAATAACAAATAATAAATAAATGATGAATTAAAGTATGACAGTTTTACACTGTATATAAGTTTAAATATGTGTCTTGTACCAATTAAATGTTCACACTATCATTAAGAGAATGAGTGAGAGATGGAAGAGATAGAAAGATGGGGCAGTGAATTTGTCACAGAAAGGATGCACCGTCTACAAAAGCCCCGCAATTTACAAATATTACATGAAACACAATCTAGAGCCCCTACTGATATTAAAGTGCCATAAAACAGGTTGAGATCTGTGCATATCCTAAAAGGGCTAATTAAGTAAAAAATAGTTTGCATAAAAAAATTGTTTAAAAATTGTTTGGAAGTATTTTAAAATAATTTTCAAAAATAAGCAAAAATACTTAAAATAGCCATGCTGTCTGGACATCCACCCCTCTTATCAGTGTTTAGACACAGGCATTGCATTTCAACTGAGTTCACAGCTTCTAGACATGCTCCAGCAGATAATCCCTATTCATTTGTGTATTTTACCAAAACAACAATAGATATAGATACAGCCATAAAAGGAATTGTGTGGGGGGAGTTAGAGCTGTACAATTCAGAAACTTAAAAGAAAGGGTTAATGGCGACGCACTGCAGTATAAATTTGCAGGTAAAGTAATTAATGTGCATATTATAATATTTTGTCTCTATCTCAACTTGTTTTATGTCCCTTTAGGGATTTTAATTCCTCTATCCTATCTGTATCAATCAATCAATATCTATCTATCAATGTACCTTTTTCCAGATTGTTATTTTCTTTTTAACAACATCATCTAATAGAGTGCATCAGACCCATGAATCACAACTGAGTTTTATACAATTGGCCAGACCTGCAGTAAATTGATGTCTAATCTCCTCTCCAGCATGCTTTGGGTGGCTACTGTTCCTCCACGTTTTTATGTCCCCCACAGTTTGATGAATGATCCAACCTGTGTCTCCTCTGCAACTCCACATCAATGTTCCTTAAAATGCTAGTGCATCATATTGCTATTTTGGTTTCTCAAAGAAAAATGGTGCATTCTTGAAAAAAAAATGATCATGATATGTTCTTCATGTCTTTATAGTTAATACAATCAAGTTGCCATATCCCAAAGTTCTTGAAAATATAGTTGTTTTCTACCTATTAGAATGCCTTAGATACAGAAACTCTCCTTTCATTCAGTTATTTTCCTTTCATGAGGCCATTAGGTATATAGATGCTGGACAAATGTCCCAATCCAAGGAATAGTGATCCATCAATCATAAGAGTCTGGGTTTCTCTCACAAATTGACCACACCAATGTTTATTAAGGAGTGTCCATAAATAAACCTCATAGCAGCTACCATAAAACCCCTATATTACCATAAGCAGAATGGTCCTTTCTCAGACAGTAAGACACAGCAGCAGTGCCAGACTCCTCCTCCTCATTGTAATTACCTGGCAGATAAACAGGGAAGTTGATAGAAAGGACAGCCCAGGTGTGGTAAACCTAAAAATAGCTATCTGAGGTGAAAGAGGAATGAAGCCGTTGGACCAGACAGACCAGATCAGCCAGAAATGAAATGGTCTGGTCACAAGAGAGACAAGGATTTTACTGAAACGTAAGATAACTGACACTGAATACTCCACACTAAACAAGCTGGCTGTAAATGTATAGTGATTCAGAGCATCTGTACAACAAAACAAGTAGTTATGTGTAAAGATAATGGTATTAATGTACTGGTAATAAATAGACTGTTCTGCATAATGATAATGATAATGAAACTACTGCACTGTAAAATAATAGTGAGTAAACCTGCAAATAAACATATTCCAATGTAAAAATGATAGGATATCATATATAATAAATTAGCATACACTGGTAATACATATGCTAAAAAGAACTGGCAGAGAAGATGCTGCCATACAATATAAAATAATATAATAGTGAAGAGCTATTCATGAGCGTACTGCACAGTATAGCTGCATTGATACTGATCACCATAACATATTAGTAATCAACACAATGGAGATTTCTACACACTGATAATGAGAATGCTGCATAATAATGATAACCAGTATCTGCACACAGATAATAATCACACTGCATTGTCTAATAGCAAAAAGTATCTGTACACTAACAATAATCATGGAGATTTCTCCAATTTCTGTTATTATGTTAAAGGGACAGTCTAGTGTACAAATAAAATGATCTTATTTGTAGCAGCATTTTGTTTTAAAGTAAACTCTATTACTTTACAATGCAATACATAATCAAAGTTGCACTCCCGAAACAACCCCCTGCTCTGCCACAGATAAAGATAAGGCTAGTGATTGGCACATGCGCATGTACGCATGCTTCTCATTTGCGCACTAAATGGATCTTTATTTGGAGTGGCACTGGAGCACAATTTTGACTATGCATTTAACCAACTATCTGCAAGATTTTAACACATAATAAAACAGAGCATTTTGTATCTTATACTACAATTCCCCTTTAAGTAGTCTGATTTCCTAGTTACAGTGAATTTATTTCATCCTTCTCTGGCAGCAAATGGGTTAAGCATGCAGATTTCTTTAAAACTTAGAAGAATCACTTTCACGGGCTAATAAAGAAATTTGAAACATTTGTCTCTCTGGACACCAATTTTAGTGAATATAAACCATCATCTATATAATGGTTCTATGAATGTACAGTATTGCAGGAAGTGTTTTCATAGACAGTTCATATAACTGATTAAATAGTGGCAAATAAAGAAAACATTCCTATGACTTGATATACAAGTTCTTAAAGTATCCAATAAAATAAAAAATAAAAAGCCTTCCTCATAACTTTCTCATCTTGTGGGGGAAGGGGACAGACTTTACCTACTATTGTTGCCTCCATAGTAACAGGAAGTGTCATTGCCTGGAAATGCACTTGTCACTATTGATCTAAAACCATAATGTATTCAATACAGATTCACTAAACCTAATAGGAACATAAAAGGCTCTGAAATTGTATTTATGTCTAAATCAAACATACTTGAGCTAATTGAAACATTTATAGCCTTACTGGTAAAATACCAGTTAAACAGCTTTTAGTTTACTTTTTTAATGCAAAAATATTTCATCATGTTAACGAATACTCTTTCATATACATAATAGAAGCATTTTAAGTACAAATTTCATTTAAATCGCCCTGAAAAGCTAGACAGGCGCGGCCCCTCTTACCTGTGGGCCCCCCAGCATTGCAGGGTCTGCAGGGCCAGAATTTCCACCACTGCATGCATAGTATATACACTATGAAGTCTAGGGTTGCCAGGTGCCCAGTATTCAACCAGACAGTCCAATATTTTAGCAGGCTGTCCAGTAAAATCTTCCCAAAAATACTTAAAGGGACAGTCTAATATAAATTAAACTTTCATTATTCAGATAGGACTTTTAATTTTAATCAACTTTCCAATTTACTTTTATCATCAAATTTGCTTTTTTCTCTTGGTATTCTTAGTTTAAACTAAACATAGGTAGGCTCATATGCTAATTTCTAAGCCTTTGAGGGCTGCCTCTTATCACAGGC